>NW_019154099.1:33169692-33354625 GCF_002288905.1 Enhydra lutris kenyoni | reverse complement strand
AAAAAAAATTGAAAAAGAAAAAAAATTAAATTAACTGCAAGGCTAAAGAATCATGGGGAGAAAGCCATGAGATCCGTGCTTTGCTTTCTCCTCCTCTGGAATTCCGCTGCTCTCCTTGGTATTGAAACTGCAATCCTTGGTAGGTGAACTTGGTCCTGGCTGGATTTCTTGTTGATCTTCTGGGGGAGGGGCCTGTTGTAGTGATTCTCAAGTGTCTTTGCCCCAGGCGGAGTTGCACTGCCCTTACCCCGGCAGGTCTGAGTAATCCGCTCGGGTTTGCTTTCAGGAGCTTTTGTTCCCTGAGTGCTTTCCGTAGAGTTCCAGAGGGCGGGAATGAAGATGGCGGCCTCCCGGTGTCCGGCCCAGAGGAGCCGAGAGCCCGGGGCCCCTCTCCTCAGTGCGCCCTCAGAGAACAGCGCCCAATTACTCCCGTCACCCTGGCCTCCGGCCGCGCTCTGAGCTGACCGAGCCTGCGACCGGTTCAAGGTAACCCTAAGATTAGAGCTCACTCCTCGGCTCTGTCTCTGTAGCCGGCTTCCCTGTTCTAATACCTGTAAGCTCTGCGACACTCAGACACCCCCGATCCTTCTGTGACCCTGCGGGACCTGAGGCCACGCTGACCCTGCGTGGGCTTCACCCCGGTTAAGCCTCTGGAGCGATGTCCCTCAGCGGAACAGACTTTTAAAAGTCCCGATTTTGTGCTCCGTTGCTCCGCCGCTTGCCGGGAGCCGGCCCCTCCCACCGCGGTCTATCTTCCCGTCGCTTTGGATTCACTTCTCCGCCAGTCCTACCTTTCAGAAAGTGGTTGATTTTCTGTTTCTAGAGTTGCTGTTCTTCTTCTCTTCGATCTCCTGTTGGATTTGTAGGTGTTTGCAATCTTTAGATAAGCTATCTAGCTGATCTCCTGCTACCTGAAGTAGTCTCAGCCTGCTACTTCTCCGCCATCTTGACTCCTCTCAATCAAGATTTGACTTTTTAAAAAATGTCCCATATTGTTTGTATATCCAGAGGGGGAAAATCAAGAAGATTTTTATTTTTTAATCTTAAAAGGTAAAATAATTGGTAAAGAGGAGTATTGAGAGGTCTTAGGTTAGATGGAAAAGCCCCTTCCATAGCTGAGAGAACACTATTGCTGCCTAAACTTCATTCCACAGGCACAATGGCTTCCAACTCTCTCTCAGCCAAGATACACAACAGAGAGCCAAGAGTGGATGTGTTTTTTATATCACGTTTTTAAAAATTAATTTTAAAAAGTTGTATTTTCAAATTACTCTCTCAATCATTTTTATAAATTTTCTCTGAATTCTTATTTCTTCATTTCTGTGTTTTCAGCAAAAATTGGTAATTATATGTTAAAACTTATAGAAATTAAAATTTTCATTAGCATGGAAGATCAATATAACTGAAGAAAAACCAAACAACTTTGGAAACCAGAAAAATTAATTCTCATTCATGGTGTCATATAGATGAATTTGTATTTAAAAAGATGAAATCTCCAAGTATATAAAAATAAACTAGTAATATACTTTTGAGAAATAATAATTAAAATACTAGAACCTTCTTAAGCCTGTGCATATGGCAAGAATTAGCCTTTTAATTCAATAATATCCAGTTCCTGGAATAATACCAGGCATATAGTAAACATTTGAACAAGTGTTTGTTGACCAAATGAATAAAAGTTATCAGTAGGTGTTCAAAAATAACTGAAGATTATGAATAATCCTATTTTACATAACTTTGTTCAATGACTTTCAACATTTGCCAGAAAAAAATGATTATTTTTAAAATACTAAGAAAAGAGAGACTTTCATTTCTAGCCAAGATGAAGTCAAAGGAGCCAATTTACTCTTCTGCCTCTTTAAACAACTGGGAAAAAGTTGGGGGGGATGAAATAATAGCTTTTCAAACACTGGATGACAGGCAGTAAGTATTGGACAGTGATCCTTAAAAAGAAGAGATACAAATGAAGTAAACCCTATGATTGTATCAGATTACTGCCTGGGAGTGTCCCTAGGATTTAGTGCAGAGAGAGGGAATATAGATGGGGTCCTATGATCTTCCTGAGTGGAGATAGAATGGGGAGTCCAGGAAGGACAAGGAGACTAGAATTCTCAGGGCTGAGTACCAAAGATGAGAGAGAAACAATGAGAGGGAGTGCCCAAGACCTATGGAGACTTGCCCCTGGTAGGGGAAAAAAACCACTAAAAAGAAACAGGCAGAACAATCTTTGGAATAGTTTGTTTCCAGAAGCCAGAGTAGAAAACCTCATTACTTACAGAGTATAGGATAGAACACTCATATACTGCCTTAGCAATGGATAAAGAAAAAAAAAAAAAATCAGTGCCAAGGTTAAAGATGTCTCTGAACCTGCCAGACAAATCTTAAAACCAACCCTTGAAAAGAGTAAACTCTTTCCATATAGCTTAATTGTGTCCCAGATCAAGGCTTAAGAATATTATTACACACACATGCAGGTACACACACATGAATATCCTGTACCTATCAGGGTAAAAGCTAGAACGTCTAAAATCTGATGAAAAAATTACAGGCAAGCAAAAAAGAAGGAATGTATGTCTCAGAATGAAGAGAAAAATCTATTAATTGAACCAGATCCAGAAATGTCACAGCTGAAAGAATTGGTAGACAATCATGAGAGTTATCATGAGTTATTGAAACTATATTTCATATGTTCCAGAGAGTAGAGGAAACCATAAGCATGTTAAGGAGAAACATGGAACATATAAAAAGACTTAAATTCAATTTCCAAAGAGAAAAAATACAATTTTTTAAATACAACGTTTAAGGAGAAAACATAAAAATTATCTTAGGATTTCTTTGGTCACATATATGAAGGTTTTACCACTTAAAGTGAAATGTTCTTAAAACGATTGAGCCATAGTTTGTGTTATGAACAGATTTTCTCTTCTGTGTTCTCTGCCTTTTATTGTACCACACACTAAAGGCCTAATGGCTTCCAAATCAAAATGATTTGGAATCAAATTGGAATCAAAATGATTGGAATCAAAATGAAAACATCAAATTATTATTTTCAAACTACACCTCAGTAATGTAATAATAATTTGACTACATAAAACCTCTAACCCACACTTTTATAAAGAGATATATCAGAACTATATTTTGTAAACCATTCATAATACAGTCTATCACCTCTTATGGAACTTTTTAGAGAATCCTCTTTTCTTCTACTGACTGTAAACAAAGTGGATCATCAGGAGAAAAACCCTGTTGTAGATACCAAATAGCTACAAATAAATTGTCTGCTAGTTGTAAAAATGAGATTCAGTAACATTTTGTTTGTTTACTTACCAAAATACTTTTTGCCTCGCCAAATATATTTAATTATGTTTTAACTGGTTTGACTTCAAGTTCATGATCTCAAGATTGAAGTTTTCTTTGCTAAAAAATATCACGTCTTCCAAAGTTCACATATTGCTTTGATAACATAAGATAGCTCTGGAGGATTCTTCCCTAAAATGTGAGATCCTGAAGGACATTGAACTACTTTTTACTTTTTTTCTTTTTTAAGAATTTCAAATCTAATCCAAGATTCTTTCACTGAAATATGTCCAAGAGAAAAATAAATGTCTATGCAAATTTAGTAAGTTATTTATGTTTTATGATAGGTACATTTATGGAACAACCTTTTGAAGAAAGAACTAATTTGATGTATTTTGCCATCAACAATTGAACTTCGGGTATAATGGATGAGTTTGTCAGTTTTAGAACTGTTTCACATGGACAAAACAAAGATTTTCTTGGAATCTATAGCTAAATATAAATAACAAAGTGTTTACTTTCATGTAAGACAATAATACAGACCAAATAGAATTTGGTCTAAGTTATTCAAAACGGGCACTATGAAAAATGAAATAGTTTTTGCTTCTTAAAATGTTTTGTATATTAATGATTTTTTTAAAAAGATTTTATTTATTTGACAGAGATCACAAGTAAGCAGAGAGGCAGGCACAGAGAGAGGAGGAAGCAGGCTCCCTGCTGAGCAGAGAGTCCGACGTGGGGCTCGATCCCAGGACCCCGGGATCAAGACCTGAGTGGAAGGCAGAGGCTTTAACCCACTGAGCCACCCAGGCGCCCTTGTATATTAATGCTCTTATGGAAAAACCGCATTAACTAATGATCACAAGATTAAAGAAATGACTGATGATTGATTTTTATTTCACTCAGGCAAACTGCTTTCTTCAGACTTAATTATTCATCTGGATCATGCAAATGATCATAAAATAAACCTAACTAACCATAAAAATAAAATGTATACTATACTTGGCTTATCCTTCAAAAAATTATAATTTTTTTTTATTTTAAAAAGTGACTTATATTGGTGAGGAATAACAATAACTCCAAAATAGTGGTGGTTCAACCACTCAAGTGTGTATTTTCTCACATAAAAGAAGACCAAGGTCAGAAAGTCGAGAACTGGTATGTCAACATTATGTAATCTCTGGACATCCAGGATCTCCCATCTTTTCCACTCTACCATTTTTGGTGGATTGTTTCCAGACTTAGGGTAACTTCATGATCCAGAATAGATGCTAGAGTTCTAGCCATCTCACTCACATGCTAGACAACAGAAAGAAGAATATAAGAAAGCAAAATTAGTTTCCTGTAAGGTCCCTTTAAAGGGTCTTCTTCGAAGTCTCCTCCACCACACCTGCGCTTTCACATCTAAATTGAATGGGTACAACAGTCCCAAACTGCCTGGGAATTATCATTTTTATTTGAAGTGGTCCTATGGTCTGCTAAAAATTGGCAGTCCGTTGGGAAGGAGAGATGGGGTATTGCATTGGCAACTGGCACTCTCTCTCATGACTCTGCTGACAACTCATTAACTAAAAATAATTTGGAAGACTGAGGAAAGACAAGATCAAATTCTTGCTTCCCGATGTGAGAACATACTAACACACTCTAATGCAAAAGAGGAGGATGTTCTATTCTATTAAGCATGGAAACAAGAGAAGTCACAGTGTCTGACACTGATCTTTTCATAAATAGATTACACAGGCCCCAAAGATGGCATCGGAGATAAGAATATTTTTAGACTAGGATAGCTGGGATTCTCACAACACTGAGTAAATTAGGTGCTAAGTCTTGGAATACAGTTTTTAAGCAACTAACAGAAAAGAAAGCAGAATGAGATTGAGTCAGTAGGTTTTCAGTGGCCAACTCAGATTTAAACACACAAAATATAGGTATGCTCACGCCTTCTATCTGCTGTGATTAATACTTTTGTAGATCATCCCTGTTCAATCTAGGTGTTTGGGAAAGGAGTCATCACTCAAAGTTTTCAGCTAGGCCACTTCCCTGGGCAATCTCCAAGGTAATTCCAGAGAGTTACAGCAGGGATAGCCCAAGCCACAGTAAGACTTGCCTGGAAAGATCACATGGCCTGCAAGCCACCACCTGCTTTTAACACCCACATCTCCTAACCCCTGCAGCTGTCCTGACCACTGGAAAGAAATAGAGTAGTGTCTACACTCTCAATGCCTTAGAATTCTGAGGGCATCTGGGTGGCCCAGTCAGTTAAGTGTTGGACTCTTGATTTTGGCTCAGGTTATGGTCTCCTGAGATCAAGCCCTGTATGGGGCTCCCCACTCAACAGGGAGTCTGGTTGAGATTTTCTCTCTTCTTCTCCCTTTGCCCCTCCTCCTGCTCATGTTCTCTCTCTCTCTCTCTCTCTCAAATAAAAATAAATCTTTAAAAGCCCTGGAATTCTGGCTGACAGAACTGGGCTCATGCCCATTCTCCATAAGCTAGCTGGCAAACTTTTGTACATTTAGCCACTTTAAGCCTTGATATACTCATCTGTAAAGCAGGGATGATGGTATTAATAGTACCTACCTTGTGTTTTGAGGATTAAGATCTTGGAAGAGTGCTCTACACTTAGTGAATGCTCAATAAATATTAGCTTTGCTACACCTTGGAGTCACATAGGTGTATAGTGGAACCTCCTTACTAGCTAAATAACTTAACACTACTAAGTCTCAACTTCTTCAGTATCTAGCACCTAGCAGATTGGAAATAAAATGTAATGACTTTTGTGATGATTACCATATGTATTTTATTCTGAAATTTATGTATCTGAATGTGTTGTCTTTCTTCTTGTGTATAGAGAAGTATCAATTGCTGCAGAATCATTATGGAAGCTCAAGAACTTTGCAATTTGTATTCTGTCTTGATTCCTCTGCTTCCCCTAGACTAATCCAAAGATGAGCAATTGCTTTTTCTCAATACACGTTCTGCAAATTATTTAACAGCCAGTGTATTTTGTTATAATATGCCAATGAACTTATTTGATATATTTTCTCCTGTCTTTCTACTCTTCTCAAGTGATGATAAAATAAAATAAATTACTTAGAGAGCAGATATGCATTTGACTAAGTCATAAACCCGTATAATATAAGGTCCCTGCCTTTTAGATCTGACACAAACTTTTTCTTTAAATGATAATACAGAACTTTTAAACAACTCTGAATGTGTAAGTTTATGATTTGATACCATTAGAATGGGTAAAACTCATTGTATTTAAGCTCCATTCCCAAAAGGGATTATCTTTTATCTGCCAAATCTTAAAGACTATAGACTTTTGGATTCCAGAAATGAGTTCACTGAACTAAATATTTGGAAAAGGTGCAAATGCATTTTTCCAAAAAGGAAATAAATTTACCATAGGAAAATTAGCCAGGGAGGGAGAGAGACTACCCTTGGAACAAGCACGGTTGGATTTATACACAGTCCAATAGCAGATGATGTATTTCATGTATTGTGGGTGGTAGTCAGAAAAGTACAGTAAGTCCAGTAACCTATACATAAGAGTGTTAAGCAATGTTTTCAGGAAGCAGGTTATCTGGCTGAGTGTTGTTAGTTATTGACTCTCTTGCTTTCAGTTTTCATGTGGGCAAAATGGCAGGTATTTCAAGACCAGTGGCATGTTTTCATGGTAAAAATCCAGATATTAGGGAATTATTTGAATTATTTTGCAGATAAGTTATAAATCCAAAAGTTGAGTTATTTCAATACCAATGAAAGTCTACTCTATTTAGGATTGGAGTCTCAAGGTAAGATCCTTTCCTATTCACTAAGTAGAAAATCAGTAGCCTCTGGGTGACAGCTAATATTTCATAGTAGTGCTGCTTTCTTACTACAATTTTAGGTTACCTTGACATCCGAAGATATTGTTCTCATAGCTCCAACTTCAAAATGATATACATATACTAGAATTATTTGGATGCAAATCATACTTAGTTCCCATAGATTTCTTCAACCCTATTCAGGTTATAAGCACTGCAAATGGAACACAGTAACTTGGAAACATAGCAGTTTTGGGTTTCAAATCTCAACACTACCACTAATTATGAATTTCTCCCATGCCCCACCCAACTGCTTCTTTCCTTTCCCCAAAGAAACTTTTCATCAAGCATAGATGATGGCCAGAAGCAGGTATTTAAGAACAATCTATTCACAGTGTATGTGTGTGTGTATAATTTTTCTAAGAAAAATGTTCACCATTATAATCCTTTATTAAGTAGACTGATGAACCAAGAAAGCATTTTCACAAATAAATATGACATCTTTGGTATAGTAGAAAGAACAATGGATCTAAGTTAAGAAAACTGTAGTTCAAGATGTGCTTCTAACTCTCACATGATTGTGACCTTAGGCTAATCTCTCAGTTCCAGTTCTTTGTTCATAATTAATTAAATCACTAAATTCCCAATATGTTCCAACAATGATCCTAGACTTAGCTGTGCAGAAGAGAGGTACAGGGACAAATTTCCTGTTCCTTTGCTTACAAGCACAAAGACCAGAAAGACAAGGAGTGGGTGAGGAGTAGGCAGGAGATTGGAGAATGGGTCTAGTGTCCATGTGTGCCTAGACACTAAATGAGGGATTCAGATTTCATGCCGAGTGTGATGAAAAGCCACTCAAGTGCCCTGAGTGGAAAGTATTCTTAAAGAATCACTTTGGGGGAGCTCTGGATGCCTCAATAATTAAGCATCTGCCTTCTGCTCCGGTCATGATCCCAGGGTCCTGGGATCCAGTCCCATGTTGGGCTCCCTACTTGCTGGGGAGACTGTTTCTCCTTCTACCCCATCTTTATCTCTCTCATTCTCTCTCTCTCTCTTTCAGATAAATCAATAAAATCTTCAAGACAAAAAAAAAAAAAAAAAAGAATTACTTTGGGTACTGTGTGAAGAATGGATTTTGGGGGTCCACAGTGGAGACAAGGAGATAGGGATTATAAAATAAAACATGTGGAAATGCAGTGTATACTTCATGTCAATCCTTAAGTTTGTTAGAGATGAGAGTGAAGAATAAATTGAAGCAAAGAATTATTTCTTTGTCAATGAACTTGGCTGTTATCAAATACTTGTTTCTATTGTTTTATCAAACTGTCTCAGGACCTTTCTATTCTTGGATCTCAGCTACTTAGCCAACGAAAGTATTAAATACCTCCTAAATACTGGTCTTAAAATCCTGGCAGTGTTCAGGCCCTGTCCCTATGAGAAGATGACTCTGAACAGTTTTCCTAAATGAATATAATCCCTGAAAATTCTGCATTCTCCTCCTCACTGGGCTTGATCTTCCAACCAGTCAAAACTTGCATCCCCAACACCCAAATGCAACATATAACAGAACCTGAAATAATTAGCTTTGATAAGAGAAAAGATTGTAAAGATTTTTGCTTATTCAGGCAACACAGTCTTGACTCCATTTTCCAGTTTGGATTCATGTTATCCAAGTTGATTAAAAAACCCCAAGGGAGATTCTTTTAGAAATTATTAATTTGGGGAGCATCTGGGTGGCTCTGTTGGTTCAGCATCTGCCTTCAGCTCAGGTCATGATCCCAGGGTACTGGGATGGAGTGCCATGTTGGGCTTTCTGCTCATCAGAGAGTATGCTTCTCCCTCTGCCTGTTGCTCTGTCTGCTTGTGCTCTCATTCTCTCTCTCTCTGTCAAATAAAGAAATAAAATCTTTTTAAAAAAGAAATTATTAATTTTAATTTTATAGGAAATGCCAAAATAGCTTTTCTCTTACTTAAAAAAAAAACCTAAAATATGAACAATTAAACTAAGTCCCTTTGACTACCACCTCCAGTCTTAGTTTCTCTTCTACATTAACCACAAATAACAATTTTGGTTAGATATATAAATATGGGATTCATCCTGGATTTATATTTTAGAGATGAAGTATAAAGCTATGAAAGTAGATAAAATCTAGGAAGAAGATTTAGAGAGAAATAAGAAGAGGGCCTTGGACCTACCTTTCAGGAAGTCTAGTGTTTGGAGGCTAGAGAAAGGAGAACATGTTACAGAGGACCATGAGAGTATCTTCCAGTGAAACAGAAGTTCAAGTCAGAGAGTCTTAGAGTTACTCATCATGTAAAATGGGTAATCTGAAATATGGATAGGCATTCCTGGAGCATCTAGGCAAGAGGGCTAAATAATAATTAACTCATGTGTGGACACTGATATGCATTCCTTTCAGTTCACAATGAATGTATTTTAGAAAGGCACATAGATTACACATCATGAAACAGCATAATTTTGGAATCAGACAGACCCATGACTGTCAATCTTGGTCAAGTTCCTTTATATCTTGAAGCTCTAGTTTTACTGTGTGTTAAATGGACTAATTATCTTCATAGGGATATTTTAGAGATGGATTATAAGACATATGAATCCCTGGCAGGTGTTTTCTTTGTTTTCTTCTCTCTATTAGGAACAAGATACGAAGAGGCGAGAGGATTACCCCTCTATATACTGGAAAGAGTAGCTCTGCAGATCCATGTTCGAGCTTGTTTGATTTTTAATGATTTTGTTTGCCTATAAAAGAGCTTTAGAGAACTTACAATGTCTACCACTAGTGGATGTCTTCTAAAATCTTGAATTCATGTCTGAGTTTTCCTGTACTCTTAGGCCATTTAGATACTGCCTTTCAGATATCCAACTCAATACTCAGCTCTAGCAGTGTTTTCTATTCCTTATTCTTTCAACAATTGCTTTTCTCAGTAATCTCCTCATGCATTAGTAGACTTCCAGGGCATAGATGTTGCTTTGAAGGGTAATCTAATCTTCCATCACTTTGATTTACTTCACAACTCAGGGTTTCAAGATATTTTTACTTGGACTTAATCTTGTAGAATATTTTAACATTATGAAACACTGAAGAGTATATTGTACCAAACAATGCTGTCCTCAGTACAGAGACCAAACAGATTAATTAATGTTTCTTTCCCATTTCTAGCTTCTGTCATATCTGACAGTATGGAATCCCTGCATAGAATAATAATCCTTTATATGAAGGAATGAATATATTATCTAATTCTTTATTTTCATTTAGAACCACAATATAGCTCCTGATTAAACCACACATTGAGGTTAGAAAACAGATGAAAAATCCTTCAATATCTGGGATAGTCTTTTGATTAAAAGGTAGCATTCAAGATTAATGAAGTCTATACACTTTGGAATTATCTGAGTCTTCTTGTGTAGACAATAAAAACACAGAACAAGAACATTTGTTCTTCCTCTTCTAAGTTGTATTTATTTTTCCATCAATACTTTTCACCCACTATAAAATCAGATCTAAAATCTGTAAATCATGTGGGTCTTTTGTCTCAATACACAAGTCCCACTTGCTCCACTAGGTAAGTATATGAGTCATCTACTGTTTTATCATTATCAGGATTTAATTATACCAAGTGCTTTATATCTTCAAAGATATTTATCATTATTAATTACAATGATATAATTAAAAATAACAGAGTAAATATATTTAAACTTTCTTAGAGTCTGTTCCCAGCATGTACACAGGCATGGTTGGTAGCTGACAGTCTAAGAAAGACATTTATCTAGCTCAAATGACTAAACAGACATTTAAAAATGACTGTAGTGACAAAGAAGTCTCATATTAAGGCCAAATTTGAAGACAAAGGAGCCCAATAAAACAACAAAAATCCGTCATAATAACAGAGTTTGATAAGAACCACTCCCTGCAAGTTCAAAATGAATTACAAAATTTACACCCAATTAGTGAGTAAAGGAAAAATATGTTGTAGCAAGGGCCTATCAGTTGCCTCCAGCCTCTGAGGCTGGCTTTTCCCACTCTGTCAACCCTGATTTCCTGAGGAAACACATCCAATGTTAACTGCCCAAATGCTATCTGGCCCTGTCAGAAGGCGGGCGACCTTGCAAAAATTTCAGATGTTCCTAATATAATTGATATCTGTGAATCAATTACACTGAGACTTGCCATCTGTTAGAACATTTATATCTTGGTATATAAATTCAGTAATTGTCTAGTAACTTCCATTCAGAAATTGATGTCTCCCCTTCAATTCACTTACACCAAAAGCAATACTAAGTAGTACTAAAGCTAGAAGTCTGGGAAAATTCCCAGTCATTAAAAGTATTCTGGCCTACACTTAAGCCTGTAACTTCTTACCTCCCAATAAAGCTTGCCCTGTTCCTAACATCTTTTCTGTGCTCCTTTGGAAGCATAATGCCATGTTTATATTTCCCACCCTTAAAGCCCAGAAATCATCCCAGAAATATTAAGGAGATAAGCATACCTATAAAAGTTCTTAAGATACTCTTAAATTTAGAATAAACAATGGACTATTTATTTGGCTTATCTGAGAATGGGTGTTCCCTTCAGGTCATTAGAGAAGGCTGGGGCAGAGGAAATTTACACAAGGTACCCTGGGCCTCAAATCTCCTAGGAAGTAGCCATTCAGGGTACCAGCCCCTCTGACCTCAGCTACTATGGCCAGATTCTAAACACAATGTATTGTTTCAGATAGTAAAACTCTCCCTCTTCTTGTTGAAATCATATTTATTGATTGATTGATTGATTGGTAACTGAAACAAGACACACTATGTAGATTTAAGACTATTGCATCATTCAGGTATGGAAATAAATAGTGGCCACCCAAATAGTACAAGCCAAGGTTATTTATTCAGAGCTTGCTGTAGCAAGGGAGTCAACCACATCTCCTGGGTTTAGCAGAGACTCAAAAAGTAGGCAGGCAGGAGAGTGGGAAAATTTTATGGTGGGGGGGAAAAAAAGGAGGGCTTCGGGTATATTCTAATTTCAACTTTTTAGAATGGGGAAGTTGGAAGTAAGCTAACTAGAAGCAAGGTATCCCATTGATTAATTTGGGGATTATCTTTGCCTTCTTCTGGTTGGCCTTGAGTTGAAAACAGTAACAAAAATTAGGAAGCCGGAAGTTATTGAGCAAGCCCTGACTGTTTGGGGCCAATTACTGCAGAGGTTGTGGTTTGCTTACTGAGCTGGTTGCAGTAGAAGTTGTGGGTCAGAGCTCTATTCTAAGTAGTCTGGCCATTGTCTATTTATATATTCAGTGTCTCACAGCTTTCTTTTGTTCACTTTTAAATCATTTTTAAATGAAATAATATGCAGGGAACCCTCAAAAAGAACATAATCAAACTAAAATTTGTCTCTGGATATTAACTCTAGACCCATTTATATATTAACGAGAAATCTCAGTTTTCTGGCCCTGAAGAAGAAATTATCTTTTTTTTTTTCCCCCAAAGAAGAGATTATCTTAAAACAAGTTTCCTCAAAGTAGCCTCAGAATTTTCTATTGAGGAAGGTTTTTTGATTATGAGCTAGAAACAAAAGCTGTCCAAATGATATCTGGTCAGATTGATCCAGTTTCAAAATAAGATGATAGGTTCACTTTCCACCAAATATTATTGGTGGAATATTATTAAAATATCATCTTAATATTATTATTAAAATTTATTTTAATAATATTATATTATATATAATATTATTATATATGATATAATATTATTATATTAAAATATTATTTTCCACCAAATAATATTATCAAAATAGGATGATAGTTTGATAGGTTCACTTTTCCACCAAATATCATTGAAAAACCCAAAGCAAGGCCTCTAGAATCAAAGGACAGAAGAGTGAGAAGATGAGACAAAGACTTGAAGGTGTCTGTGAGCTGGTGAGCAAGATCGATGGAGAAAGTGCCTCGTTAAGTTAACCCAGCAGGACTTAGGATGATTGGATATGAAGATAAGGAGGAAACAGGATTTGAGGATGACTCCCATGTCTCTGATCTGGAAGATGTACATGTAGATGATATAGACCAGGTAGATAATGAGACTATTAGTTGAGGTTGGGCATACATGAGAGGAAACATTCAGAGAGTATAATCAGGAAGAAGAAGAAAGGGGGGAACCCCAAAGAAAACTCTGAAGCTTCAGGAGAGAGACAAAACTAGAGAAACAGATTTTGGAGTCATTCATTCAACACATTATTTTTGAATGGGGAATTTAAATATATTAAACAACTAACTAATTGTAGCTATAATAAACACCATAGTGAAGCTAAGAAAGCATCTCACAGAGGGAACAACTATTTTGGAGGATCAGGAAATGCAGGAGTGATATATAAACAATAAACAATATGTGTATGAGTGGAGATTAGTGGATCCCTGGGACAGAGATCATTCCTGGCAGAAGGAATAGTGTATACAAAGGCACTAAGACAGGAAGAGAAAGTATATTCAGAGACCTGAAAGGAAACTTATGTGGCTCAAGCAGAGGACATGGAGATTGAGTGGCTCCAGATATGACTGATGAGGTAGACAGACATTAGATCATACAGAACTGTGGCCTATGTTTAGAATTTTAGAATATTGTCTAATATTATCTAATATTATCTAAATATGAAGAGAAGGCATTAAAGCAGAATAATTACATTAACAGATTTGCATTTTTAAAAGATCATTTTGTGCACAGTGAAGGGAGAATATTTAAGGAGTGCAAAAGCAGATGTGAGGGGCTAGAATGGAGGCTATTAAAAGTAGACTAGATGAGAAGTAACAGTAACTTGAACCAGCATAGTAATCATAGACATGAAAAGAAGTAGGTCAATTTGAGAAATAACTAGAAGAAAGATTGGGAGCCTTGGTGATTGGTTGAATATGGAGACCAAGAAAGGGAAGATGTCCGAGATAATTCCCAACTACTAGCTCGTGCAATTGAATAGATAGCAGACTCACTCCCTGAGAAAAGGGATAATGGGGGAGAGCCAGATGTGGAGAGGGAATTATGAGCTTGGTTTTAGAGATGCATAGGAAGCCCATGAGATAAGCAAGGAGTCAGTTGGCTGTATGGATCTGGAGTTCAGAGAAGAGTTAGAGTCAACAGATAAAGCAGAGAATTGTAAACTGATGATTAAAGCTCTGTTTGTGGTTGAGATTAACTAGGGAATTAAAAACTAGATAATAGGACTAGGATAAAACTCTGGGAAATAGCAATTATTTAAGGCCAGGTGGCAAAGAAGGAACTGGCAAAAACAAGAAAGAGAAGAAAAACCAAAAAGATGTGAGGTCATGATAGACAAAGGATGAGAGTATTTCAGTAACAAGAGTGTGGTGAACAGTGTCAGTATGCCTGCAGGATCACGTAAGAGGAAGGAGGGAAAACAGCAATGGCTTTGATGACATGCATGTCATTAGTGATCTCTCAAGAAGTGCGTCTGGTGCAGCAGCAGTGGTAAAAGCCAGACCAGAGTAGGTTCAACAGGGAGTAGAAGTTGAGAAAATAGAAATAAGAAGCATCGACAATACTTTTAGTATTGACTGTTATGACTTAATTGGCTCCAAATTATGGCTTTGGTCAAAAATGTCTTTGTGTGCCTAGAACCTGGCAGAGTATATGGAGTATGTTGACTAAATTGTCGATGAATCCACCAAGTCGAGCAAACTTGCAAAGGCTGAGTTCTGGCAGGCAATCTTGAAGGTAGTTGGGATGAAGCTTTTGGGAACATGTCATAAAGTACCAATACTATATGATGTAAAATGTGCAACAACAATTTTGCACTATTCATTCACTTATTTATCAAAGATTATCAAGACCTGTTTTATGCTAGCCACTGTGCTAGAAACTGGGAAAATATGAGTAAGCAAAATACATGTGAATTATATCCAAATATTTCTTCATGAGAAAGTCTCCCTTCCATCTGTGTCTAGAGAGTTTCTATGACTTGGTTAGTGAACCAAGATCAGGAAAGGTGATAACATGTGAAATATCCATACGGTATCTTCTTCTCTTATTAAACATTTACAATGTGTAGACATAAATCCAATGACCACTCAGTCAAGGTGTCTTGAGTTGGATTTCTACTATTTTTTATTCAATGAAATTACTCAAACAGTCTGACCATCTGGATCTTAGAAGTCAGGTCATTTTTTGTTCTTCTTCCTTGGCTCCCACCAGTTCAAGGGCATGCACTTATTTTTGTTTTTCCGGTTTGCTATATTGTGAGTATAGGAACTTGTAGTGTTAAATTTACTAGGTAAAATTAAGGGAGGAGGGAGTCCAACCATCAAAAAATCTGGTGAGACTAGAAAATTTTACAGAAGTGAAGACTGCATTCTGCAGTTTTAAGGCAGCCCTGATATTTGGGAGATGATACCTAACTTTAAAAGTGAGGTTATAGTTCTTATTTCTCTCTGATATAATGATGTGACATTGGACAAGACACTTCAGCTTCCTGGGCCTTGATTTGCTCATCTCTATAGACAAGAATAAGAAGTGATTATTATGAAAGTCCATAGTATTACCCTAGGCAAGGTCTGACCAAAGTGTCTTGACTATCTCAGTTCTATAAGCCTGTCAGTTACCCTATGGCTCACTGTTCTTCCTCAAGGCAATCCTAATTTATGCATGTTCCCAAGCAGGGTGCCTGTGGGTAATGAGATTTCTCCCTGGGATCCACATGGTTAAGGTGTTGGCCATATTGTTATTGTTCTTTCCCCACCCTGGACAGTTCTCATAGTACGCCTTCTTCCTCCACCCCTCACGCAGAAATAAACGAGAAATGAGAACATGTGTAAACACGTGTAAACACCTGAGACTGATGATGTTCCTATTCCACTCTACAAAAAAGTCTCTCTCAAGTCAGTTGTTTGAGTTCCTTTACCTGCCACTGACTTTTTCTACCTAAATTTCACATATAGTTTCATTTTTATGCCATCTCCAAATTCAAGACTGCTGACTCAGATGAACAACAACCTGGTTTCTATGGCTTAACCATATGATCCATTCAGATGTCCTGAAAGTCTTACATACACACACATTCCTTCTAATTCCATTCCTAATGACATATATATTTTATACTCCTTAATACATAGTGAATCAGGATTTGATCCTTAAAATAAGGAAAGAAGGATTATTTCTTTATCCCTTAGCCTGTCATGTGACTCTGTCCTCCTCTTACTCCCAGATGGCCTTGTAAATATCTCCTTCATAGCACATGCCATTATGTCTCACTCCCCTAATATTTTCTCATAGGCTCTGTGTCTTATTCGTATGAGTTTCATCACTGAACATAATAATTGCCTTGTTGAATAAGTGACTGAATGGATGGATATACATAAGTATTCTTGACAAGGGATTTTAAGAAAATTGATATAACTGAACTATTACCGTAAATTTATATCTATATGTGAATGGTAAGTGGGACCATCAGGCAACTTGAAATTTAGAACAAGACTGCTTTGAAACTTTTCATTCAGGTTCAAGGCAAAGCGAGGTACTAGGAGCTGAGAGAAAGGGACAGACTGCTATCAGAACAACATATACTCCAGCCTAGCTCACTATACAATGGCAAAGAGGGTTCCTTCAGTCATGACCTCAGCTCCTCCACTGCAGAATAATCTCAGAATAACAGAGGAATAGGAGTGCCAGTTCATATTTGCTAAACAAAGCAATGGAAAGAAGGTAAGCAAACATTCATTGTCCACTTAAGCCAACCTTTATTTTTTTTTTTATAAAAACACACTGAGAGGTAAAATTAACTAATACCATTATTTTATGTGAAAAGCTAAAGAAAGGTACACACTATTGGCTTTCCAAGACGCTAACCGTATCCTAACCCCTTCCAGGATTTTACACTTTGAACTGTGTGGAGATGGGCATAATACATAGCTATGATTTTTTTTTTTTCAAACTTTGAAGCTAAAGCTACAGAAATAAAAGGAGGTTATCTTTTTAAGGGAGTGATATGGCTTGGAATCTTTAAAATAGTTTAAAATGTACCAAATGCTTCTAGAGTTTGCATACTAAGAACGGTTACTTACACTGATTTACTTTTTATTTCATTATTTATCCATAAAAATCTTTCTTGGTGGTTTTTCTTCACCTAGAAAAGAGTTATGAAGATATAAATTGCAACGCTTGAGGGATGTCAACAAAACACTTAAATGTTCTTGCCATTGGTTTTAGCATCAGTTGTCCAGAGTTCACTCCATAAAGAAGAGGACATCATGAAAACAACATGCAGGGGATCAGAGTCCCACTTTGGAGATGCTGGCCTCCTAGCTCTGCTGACCCACTTTCCAGCAAAACAAGTGAAACCAGTGAAGTGTATTTTAAAAATAAAACAAGGAGTGCTTGCTTGGATGGCACAGTTGGTTAAGGGTCTGACTCTTGGTTTCAGTTCAGTTTCCATCCTGATCTCAGGGGCATGAGACTGAGCCTGCACTCTGCACTACCTCTGCACTCAGGGCAGACCCTGCCTGAGATTCTCTCTCTCCCCCTGCTCCTCTTGTGCACTCTTTCTCTCTCTCTCTCTCAAATAAATAAATCCTTAAAAAATAAAAAATGCAAACAAAACAACAAAAACTTAGAATCTCTGGAAATTGTCCTAATGGCATAGAACAAATTAAAAAACAAAAAAAATTTTAATTGGAGAAAACCTACCAAAACTCAGTAAGAGCAGTGAGGGTCATGGGCATGGGGGCCATGGCCCCTCTCTCCCTCTCCACCCCCAGTTCAGCCTGGCATAACGCAAATCCAGGTGAATGTAACCAAGATTATGGGATTCTTCTCCCCTCAGCTTCTCATCCAGGGTTATTGCATTTTATTGGAAGAGGCAGATCACCAACATTTCTCCTCCCCTCTGACTCTAACTTGAAAAGGATATATTCCAGGGGTGCATGAGAGATAGGCTGGAGACCGCTCTTTTCCAGCCAGCGCTGAGACAAAGTATGGAAGTTCTACTACAGGAGTGGTTGGCAAGAAGGGGCTTCCTGCTGCTCAGATATCAGTTCAATCATAGGACAGAAGATCCACACCAGGACAGTGAGGCCCAAAGACCAGAGGACCAGACACTAACTGCTCCAGTCAGCCCCAGGATAGGGTTGAGAAATTTTGCCCAGATGGAGAGATAGTCTCTAAGAAAAGAGACCTCAGAAGCTCTCCCCAAAGGAACTGCCTTTATTTTATCGCATGAAGTTCAATCTTCAGGATATTCCTGAAAGCAATAGGTCCTCTTAATGAGGAGCAAAAAGCATAAACATAGAAGAGCTGGTTCACTAGAGACAAAACAGAGAAAGAGATAGCAAGAAGTATCCTCCTGAGGTCAGAATAATGACTAAGACTCCTCAAAACATACTCCTGACTGAATTTCACCGGTTTAGACTACAGAGCAGCTTAGGTCCCACGGCATCGTCAAAAGCAGCTGGTAATTAGTGGAGCCTAACAGGTGGGTATAAGATCCAATGAGGCAGCCGGTTTAAAAGAGAGATCAGGAAAGACTTCAAAGAGATCCCTGCTAACCCTAACTGTGTGCCGGCCTTAGGCAATGCCCTCTTAGACACCAAAGGTTTCACACTCGGGGGGGGGGGGGGGGAAGACTTCACTGAAATAGACTAGCATATTGCTAAACAAATAAATAAGCAAATAGCAACAAAAAACAACTCTCGGGGAAGGAAGGGGAATCCTTAGTACTTTCCTAGAGCTGAGGGGGGTAAGAAGATGGGAGAGGTGATGGATCAGGAGTGGGAAGCTTCTTTTCAGGGTAACACAAATGTTCTAAAATGGATTGTGGTCATGGGTACATGAACTGTGAATATATTAAAAGCCCCATGGTATGTGGGCTGTATGGTATGTGAATTATATTGCAATAAAGATGCTTTTAAGAAATTCAGAAGTACTTTTTCAGTATAAAAAAGTTTACCCTCAAATGTTCTAAAGTGTGTTTAGATTGCCAAGCACGTGAGACCTTTTTCAGCATTTTTTTCTGCCAAATCAAAAATTATAAACTTGTCTGGATTTAGTCAAGCAGTTTGGCAGGGGACCCATGGGGGTGGGTTCTAGGCTGATGTTCAGCCAGCATTTCCAGTGACCAGTAGTGATGATGTCAGAGTGACACATTGTTTGCCATGTTTGTTACTGGCTGAAATAAACACTCTTCCCTGGGGGCCATGCACTGGACATGTGAAATCTTCCCAAATCAGCTGTGTTATGATCTCTGAAACCCATGTATCTTTATCACTAATCTCACAGTGACTTTATGTCTGTGAGCGTGAGACCAGTAAGGAAAATGAAAGATTTTAGGTAAATGAATTAGAAAGATCATTTCACCACCATGTCCGTATACTGGTTTAAAAAGCTTGCAATTTTCTGGCGATGTCCGTCTTTGGATTACAGTTTTTAAAATATGTTAATTAGAAGTCTTCTTTAACTCTCATTGATTTGCTTCTTCAGAATGGAAACCTCTTGTCTGGCTGGTAGCTTTTACATGGCTGAGTCAAATGGCCTCGGTGAAGTTCCCAGTAACTTGATTGGGTGGCTTTTATAGTCAGTCCCTGTCACTTATTTAGTCTTAATGGAGGAAAGCTGTTTTTCTGCAAAGATGGTAATATTCTTTGACTATCAGTGTGGTACATGGGGAATATTTAGGAGGAAATGTTATCAATGTAGACAGCAAAATCAGTAACAGTCATTAAGATGGCACTTATTCCATCAACTCGTATCCTTAATTCAACGTGTGCCAGGCATAGTGCTGGGTCTCGAGGACATGGCAGTGATTATACTGGACATGGTGCCCACACTCAGGACATGCACTGTCCAATGACATGAAACTGAAAGAGCTAGGAAAGCATTATCCTTATATATTCCTTTCAAATTCTCAAAACACTCACAATTTCCCACTTGCAAAATAAAATTGTGATATTAGAAGTCATTGATAAGAGGTTGCCATTTTTAAAAGAATTCCAGGAATACAGAAGTTTCAGAGTAATGTATAAATTACAGGAAGGGAAATAGGGGAAAAAATGTAAGTGGGATAAGAGGAGGCAAACCTGTATCTTATTGACCAGATAATAAGGTTAATCATTTATGGATATTTCATTACATTGCATTTTTAAAGCCAGTTCTTGTGAAAAATCAGAAGTCAAATCTCCAAACTATCAAAAACAGGAGGGGGGAAAAAAACCCAAAAGAATCTCCACACCGTTCTTAAGAGTTCAAGTGGCAGAATACTCCCATCCCTCCCCTGGCTCCCTCACTCATTAGACTCCACCTTCTAGGACTAACTCTACAGGTCTCCAGGCTCTAGTGAATGTCACAGTGGGTTCCCTTGGAGTCTGTTGACTCTAGGCTCTGCCTCATCACCTGGACATTTCAGTTTGTTTAAACATTTGTTTAAAGACTTGTTTCCAAACATCTCTTTTTTTAATACTTAAAGAAATACTGTCTTCCATTTTAAATCTACATAATACCTTGACTTTATTTTTAAATAAATTTACATAGTAGTGAGAAGCATACATAAACTCAGCCCATATTAATGTGGCCATATTAAGGACTTATCTATCAATTCTTACTTTATTGAGTGTTTTTTTTTTTAAGCACGATAGGTATTAAATTTTGTCAAATGCCTTTCTTGCATCTCTGAGGAACAGACATGCCCATCTAAAGGTTTTTTAAATTTTAACTCAACAACCTTAGATTTTATTAATGGATTTTCTAATATTTAACTATTCTTTAATTCCTAGAGTAAATCTTACTTGAACAAAATGTACAATTTGTTAATGCATTGCTGAATTCTATATGCTAGTAAGTGATCAAAGATAATTACGTAGATATTAATAGGTGAGATTGGTCTATACTTTTCTTTTTTTGATGGGATCTACCAAGTTTGGAGGAAAAAATCTTTTATTCATTTGCATAAAATAAACATTTTATCTGTTTTCCCCTGCATTGGAATAATTAAAGAGCATTGACGTGACATGATTTCTAAAGCTTACTTTGGAGGATGAATCAAGTCTTTTATGACACCATCAAGGTCTAATGCTTTTTAATTACTTTCTCTTTTATTCTATGGCAACTGGTGTCTTTAGGATTTCTCTCCGCTGGGGTCAAGTTAAGTCAAAGTATTTTCTAAAATTATCCATTTTATTTAATTTTAAAAGAAATTTTCCCAGAGTTTTTTTTTTAATTAGTTAATCATATTATAAACACATTGAATGTGGACACAAATCTTGCTCTTGATATTTCAGTAGGACCACCAGGTCTATCTCTGCATAGCTACTTGGTATTTCAGTAGGACTACCAGGTAATCTCTGCATAGCTACTAATTTTCTTAATTATAGGTTTTATATTCTTAGCTTTAATATACTCCACTTTAAATTTTACTAATTTATGTATAGCCAAATTGCTTATAAACTTTCCATTAGCTGGTAAGTTGCCAGCTTACAGGTGGATGTATATTTTATTTCTAAACATTTTTATTGCAAAGAAATCCTACAAAATACCTGCTAGATTTCTTCCATCTTTTTCAGTGAAGTATACTTTGGCATATGAAGCAAGAGAAGATAGGTAGCCAAGCAAAATTAGGCCTATCTCTTTTCTAAATCCAATTTGCATTGAAAAATTGCTTTTAAGACCTTAATAAGTCTAGATAACACCCATAGAGTGTATTAAGTTAGTCTTTCCTCCTTTATGATTTCTGTTTGAACCTACATCATTTTTTGTCTTCCATCTGAAAATGACCTCCCTTTGTCTACTAGGAAAGATTCCCAACATTTCCAATTTAAAGTCTCTCTCACTCTCTCTCTCCTCTGTATACCTTATTTGGAAAGCTTTGTTTTCTCAAAATTGCTATTAAATATTAAAGTGACATTTTTTTCCATTCATGCTGTCAGTGTTTCCTGACTGTAGAACAACAAAAAAAAAAGAATCCACTAGGATTCGTACCTATCTTTTAGGAAAGCTTAGGACACTACATTTCCATTTCATTTGTTGTTGTTTTTTTTAAATGTTCCTTTATATTTTGAGGACTCTAGGTCCAGAGATTCTAGGCTGGGAATTAACATAGTAAAGCACCCCTTTCCAAGTCATCCTAACAAAAGGAACACAGAAAGTTCAAGAAGCAGTTTCCAGATAACATGGAAATAGCATATTTCATTATGTAAATAGTTTTTCCCTCAACTGGCTTGCATTATGATCAGGCATCTGCTAATTATGCCAGAGGGCAAGACTACAAAGGCCAATTTACATTCTGTTTACGGTGTCCTTGATTTGTTTCTGAGAACCAAAACAAGATAAAGGGTTACAGATGATTTCATTATGGACAGTCACTGCCTTGCCTTCCCCTGGTGGGTTTTAGGGTCTGTGCCTCTGTTTGCCCCACAGCAAGGTCCTGGGCACCCTGGGGAAAACTGGTGAGCACAGACTCAGGGGCTGGATTTCTTTCTTAGCCCCTGATTGACACTGTGCTCAATACGCTGAGAAATAAAATGAAACCAGCTGGTGGACTTCTGATTAATTGCCTCCTCATTGCACTCTGTTCACTTCTTTAGCCATGTTTAAATAACTACTTTTCTAAAAGAACATTCTTAGGGATATCTGGGTGTTGTATTTGGTCAAGTGTCCATCTCTTGTTTTGGTTCAGGTTCTGATCTCAGGGTCATGATCTCAGGGTCGTGAGATCAAGCCCTATATGGAGCCTGTGTTGGGCTCTATGCTCAATGAAGAGTCTGCTTGAGATTCTCTCTCCCTCTTCCCCTCCTACTTCTGTTCTCTCTCTTTCCAAAATAAATAAATAAATCTTTTTAAAAAGTAAAATACATTTCTAGTGAAATTATTTTCTTTGCATATCCTAAATTCTGTCTCACATATGCACACACAGTTGTGCACATGTGTGTATATAACTTACCCACAGCCTTAGTTAAAATTCAATTGTCAGGAGACAGTGGGACACAGTGGGTTGTATCCTATAGCAGGAGCCATGGGATCTGGACTCTGCTTCCAAATTTGGGTATAACTGGCTAAGTGGCCTTGAGCAATCTCTTCTGCTTCATTCCCATATTTGAAAAATGCGATTAACAACGGATATTTCACAAGAATATTGCAATTAATAGTGTATAAAAATATTCATAAAAACTAAGAAGCCACATAAGAAGGTAAAAATCCAATTATCTTTGGAGCTCTTAATTATTTAAAGTTTATAAAAGTGCCAGTCAGCTTATGTATATTTTAAGTATATTAAAACTTTGAATATTTACAACAACTCCTTGAAATAAGTACTATTATCCTTTATGGGTGGGGAAATGAAACATGGAGAGGCTAAGTAACTTGCTAAAGGTCATGAAGCAGTGATTTGGTTATAGAGCCTGTGTTTTGACTGTGATGCTATATTCCCTCTTAAGTAGTACCTTGAGCAAGCGGACCCTCAAAAAAGAGAAAGGAGACATACCTGGGTGGCTCAGATGGTTAAGCTTCTGCCTTTGGCTTAGGTCATAATCTTGGAGTCCTCTGATCAAGCCCCATGTTGGCTCCTTGCTCAAGGGAGAAGTGCTTTTCCCCCTGCCTCTCTCCCACTTGCTCATGTGCTCTCTTTCTCTTTCTCTCAAATGAATTAATAAAATCTTCAATTTTTTTTTTTAAAAAGGAGAAAGCAAATTACTGAACATGGTAAATTATATATAGTTAAAGATACTTATTAAAAAGATTTTAGTACTGTTCTTTGATATATCCAGCATCCTTGGCGATTTTAAGCCAACAAACTTCCTAATTAACAGAATCTAAATCTTAATAATTATTTCATGTTCATTTTCAAAAGTATTTATGAATATCTGGCATCTATGGATTTTTAATGGATTTTTTGTTGTTGTTGCTATCTCCTAAGTACTCATTCACTTAGGACAAACAAAAATTTTATGCCAGTGGTCATAAATGCTGATAATTTTTTAGTCTTTATTTATTAGGAAGCTATTCATTTGTTATCTGAGTTATCTCATGTCTAATGATAAAATCTTTATTTTTGAGTTACCAAATTTATTTTGAAACCTTTCCCATTTAAGCAGAAGAACACATTGATTTTCATCTGTTCCCAATTTATTTATTTTTATTTTTTTAAAGATTTTATTTACTCGTTTGAGAGAAAGAGAAGCAGAGAGAGCACAAGCAAAGGGAGAGGCAGATGGAGAGGGAGAAGCAGACTCCCTGCTGAGCTGGGAGCCCCAACATGGTGCTCCTTCTGAGGACCTGGAGATCATGACCTGAGCTGAAGGCAAATACTTAACCATCTGAGCCACCCAAGAGACCCCATCTGTTCCCAGTTTAAACAATGTAACAACCCTCCCATGCCCCAAAAAAGTCTTAGATATTTTTCCTCTGATATTTTTGGTTGTGGTTGGTGCACATGAACATTCATAAAATGGGCCTGTTGTTTTCCAGTGCAAATCCTCTATAGCACCTTGGGACTGGGATACTGCAGGTCCATTTGTAACCGGTGATGACCCACACAGTTTGTGTCTTGACCTTTTCTGTTTTAATCTTCCACAAATATATTTCAGATGCCCCAGGTTGGGACATCTTCCTCTTGTCTGGTTTCACAGAACGACTTTGGAGCTTTCAACTTGTCCATACAGAGTTTTCCATTTGCTTACTCTCAGTGTGTGTAAGGGCAGCCTATGGGACACAGAGCATGTGGACTGTTTAGGCTCAGTTGTTGTTTACACCAGGTAGCACCTGATGGCATCAGAAGGGAGAAGGAAATGAGGGAGAGTCTCCTCTTCATCTCCAATTGCCTTCCTTCCTAGAATCTTTGATATACATGACTGGTGCTTTTCCATATTGTATGAAAAGTGTGATACAAAAATAATTTTGAGCCTCTCTTTCAGAAACTGTGGAGCTGCCAGGCTCCCTTTCTCTAATTCCTTCAACCCCTGGTTCAGCTCTCCCCTAATATTGCATGTGGAGAGTCATGGACATTTTCTAAATGTCCTCATTTCTTTTTTGTATAAGCACCAAAGTTTGAGCTCAGTGAATGAGAGAAAATCTCCTAATTTAATTTAATCTAAGTTCTGATAAACTTTCTCTATCTTATTTTATCCCTGTGAAATATTCTCTACAGTTTTGTTGCTAAATATTCTGTACAATAATGACAGCTGTTTAACAATTTAAATTTTTGTTTAAGGGAAAGATGGCTTATATGGTATGTAAAATGTGAACTGTCAACCTCAGAGAAACAGGGGATGTTTTAAAATGGTCTATGTGCAGTTGCTCTGGGTGGAAGATGTTTGCTCCTGCCTAGTGTAATAAATATTTACCAACCATTTCGCCGTTTGTCCCCCTTTGGAGAGTAATCCAAACCACATTCCTTAGATTTCCATTACAAACGTATCTTCACACTGTTAGTCTCACAACCTCTCACACTACTTAGTGCAATTGAGGTCCTCTCACCAAAATGCAAAGTAAACCTTAAAATATGTAAAATCCATATTATTCTGGGACCAACTTACATTTTAATCATTGTCTGATGATAAGGAAAGCTTTTTCTTCCTAAGGAAAGAACACTCTGCACATTATCCATGGGTGGGGCATGGGAAATGGGTCCTGAGGTTAAGTTATCTCTGCTTCCCGGACATATATAATTCCCTTTCTGACAAGTTCATTTGTAACGTACAATACACATGGATAAGCTATCGGTCACGTGATCATTTAAAGGAAGACTGGGGGACAAAAAAAGACAACTTGTTGAATGAAAGATCATTAATCTTTTACAACAAGGTTTCAAAGTATATTCAAAGCATATTTTGGTCCTGCTCCCTGAATGTTACATGGAAAACATCTGGTGTGTGGGGGAGAAAATGAAGTATAAAGTTCAGGTTTCCAACAAGTAAAACAAAATAGAATGTCACTGAATTTAGTAAACAAATATTTGAACTGAAGACAGTATATAATCAATTAATTTTCAAAAAATAACTTGACTGTTCTATTTTTATTCTGTAGAGGAATTGAACCAGACTCCTCGTCGTTGTCTATCCAAGGGCCACTAAACCAGTTGTCTAAATAAGAGCAACCGTGATACAGAAAATACAAAAGTGTTTAATGAAACTTTTCTGCCATCTCCATCTTATCATAAAATGAATAGTATTAAGTCCACCTGTGAAAAATTCATAACCCATCTCCCAAACAAATTTTAACTGAAACAAAATAAAAGAAATTGGACTGTAAAAACCACTCTCAAGGACAAAATACACATTTTTTAATGAAAAATGGAAAACAAATACACAGCAGTAGGTGGGGTTTGCTGGTTCCTCAACTGGAAGCACGTAGAGACTGCTGGCAGTTTGAGCTCTAGTAGGTAATAAAAACTAAGTGTCCCATAGGAGATGAGACTATGTGAGAACTCACAATCTAAAACCAGGAGCTGCAGTGGGCTCTCCATGCTGTGAATGAAAGCTCAGAACAGGAGCACCACCATTTACGTGAGGCAATGGTTAGAGCTTTTATAAAATTACATCAATGGTGGTGGGGGACAGGAGGAAGTAAGTAGGGCTAGAAATCAGGGCAGAGATTATGCCACCCATGAACTTGATGTCTGGATTTGCATTATTTACAGAATCTCTGCGAGATAGAGGCCCTAAGACACACTACAGAACATGTCAGACTTCCAGTCAAGGTGAACCTACAAACCTACATTCCAGAACTCTTAAAGAAAACCAGTTTAGAAACAACAGCCATGAGATGAAATCAATCTAATAAAATGAAAATACGACAAAGCAATATGAAATTTAACTTAAAACATGTATGATAAGAATTGTCAAAGAGATGTAAGAAGACATAACAAAACAAAAATATAAAATATGAAATGAGAACAAAGAACACAGAAAATAAAAGACAGGGATGTAAAAATACTAGAAATAATACAGTAATTGACATTAAATCAAACAAACAAAGAAATAGAAAATATCTATACTGGACCCAAAAATAGAGATAGTCAACAAGGAGAAAGTGCTGAGGTATTCTGCCAGAACACTGCATAGGGATAAAGGAGTAGTGAATAGTGATGGGAAATGTTTTGAAAGGACTCAACTTGCCCTAATTGGGATTCCAGAAAAAGGGAATAGAGGTAATGGCAGAAAAACAATATTTAAAGAGTGGGTAGTTAAATTATTTTTAGGATTTTTAGAAAGATAAGAGTATTCAAGCCATGAACAATGAATGCCAAGCAGGTCAAACAAAAATAAAGCCATGTTTCAGTACATCGTGGTGAAAATGTAGGATCTCAGAGATGGAGAGAGAAATCTCATGAAGTACAGTAGTTCTTCTTATGTGCACTTTTGATTTTGCAGTTTCCTTATCATGATCAACCACCGCCTGGAAGTAGATGATCCTACCTCTGAAGATTCGTCAGAAGGTCAATGGTAGCCCAACTATGTCAGAGTGCCTGTGTCATTCACTTCACCTCATCTCACCACACAGGCATTTTATCATCTCACAACAAAACAAGAAGGGTGAGTGCAATACAATGAGATATTCTGAGAGGGAGAGAGACCACATTCATGTAACTTTTATTACAGTGTATGATCATAATTTTTCTACTTTATTATTAGGTACTATTAATCTCTTGTGCCTAATTTGTAAACTTTATCATAGGTATGTACATATAGGAAAAAAACTGTTATGTATTTGGCATTGCGTACTATCCACAGTTTCAATGGGATGTCTTAGAACATATTGAATTCTAAGCTGAGAGGTTTTTTTTTTTTTCAGTACTGTAAACATATTGCTCCACTGTCTTCTCATTTGCATTGTTTCTGACTATATGCTTATTTCCATCTATAGGTAACGCGTTTTTTTTCTCTCTGCATACTTTTAAGAGCTTTCCTTATGACTGTTTTGAGCAATTTTATGGTGATGTACATTTTTTTCTTTATGGTTCTTGTGCCTGGGGTTTATTGAATTCCTTGAATCTGTAAGTTTATAATTATAACAAAGTTCAGGAAAATTTTGGCTATTATTTCTTCAAATATTTGTTCTGTCTCCCACTCAAGCCTCTTCTTAAGGGATTCCAATTCTATGTATATCAAACCACTTGAAGCTGTCCCACAGCTTGCTAAGGTTCTGTTCATTGTTTTGTTTCTTTGTTTAAATTCTCTCTTTTCTCTGGGTTTCATTTTGGATAGTTTTTTGATATTGCTATATCTTCAAGTTTGCTCATATTTTCTTTTCCGATGCCTGATCACTATTAATTGCTCCCAATGTATTGTAGGTTTCATCTCTAGAAGTTTTATTTAGGTTCTTTCATGTCTCTATTTAACTTTTTGAACGTTGGGATGCAGGTATAACAATTGTTTTAAAGTTCGGGTATGCTAATTCTATCATCTGTGTCAGTTCTGGATTGGTTTCAACTGATTGATTTATCTCCTCATTATGAATTAAATTCTTTTTTGCACACCTGATAAATTCTTATTTGATTCAAGGCACTTTTAATTTGGTTTATTGAATGCTGGGCATTTTGTATTGTTATAAGTATTCTTGAGCTCTATCTGGGTTGCATTTAGGTTACTTAGAAAGAGTTTGGTCTCACTTTAAAGATTCCTTCTAATCTTTCTGGTTGTTTCAACAGCTCCCAGTACCTTTCCTTACCTTTCCCACATGCACAGGATGAATAGAATTCTGCTGAATACACAGGGGAACCCTCTTCAGATTCAGAGTTCTCTAGCTATGTAGCTCTCTCCTTTTAGGTAATTAGCCCTGCATTGTCCAGCTACCTTGGTCTCCTAGGATTATTGCCTCTATCTCCTCAACTCAAGGAGGCTGTCAGGTTCTGCATAGGTTCACCTTTTCTGCACCATGAGTTGGAAATCTTCTCAAAACAGTAATCTTAAGCAACCATAGTACTGACTTTATTTGCTTCTTATTTCAAAGATATCACTGTCCATTGATATCTGATATCTATTATCTTGAAAACCATTTTTTCCTACGTTTTGTTCTTTTTTTTTTTTAGTTGATTCAAGTAGGAGAGTAAATATGGTCTCTGTTATTTCACCTGGACTGAAAGGGAAGTCTAATGTTCTCACTAACTCTTTAATTTCCATTATAAATTTTTTTCTAGATTATCTATTGACTAGTTTTTAAACATTCTTAATTCTTTTTTTCTTTACCTTTTCTTATTTCTTGATCAGTTATGTAATTGCCCCTTAAACATTTCAAACACTCTAATTTTATATCTAATAAATCAATTATTTGATGTTGCTAAAGTGCTAATTCCCTTTCAGCTGTTCTAATTAACATTCATTCCTTTATAGGTAGTTTCTTTCTTTTATAAATTTTTTAAGTTAATTGACTTGATTTTTTAGAGTTTTAAACTTATAGAAGAAATGAACAGTAAGTACAGAGAATCTTATATATAACCTCCTCCTAAGAGTTTCCCCTGTTATTAACATAATACATTAGTGTACTGCCTTGTTTAAATTGATAAAAAAAATGTTGATACCTTGGGGCACCTGGGTGGCTCAGTGGGCTAAAGCCTCTGCCTTCAGCTCAGGTCATGATCCCAGGGTCCTGGGATCGAGCCCCATATTGGGCTCTCTGCTCAGCGGGAAGCCTGCTTCCTCCAATCTCTCTCTGCCTGCCTCTCTACCTACTTGTGATCTCTGTCAAATAAATAAATAAATAAATAATCTAAAAAAATGTTGATACCTTATTATTAACTAAAGTCCATAGTTTACTTTAGGGTTCACTGTTTGTGTTATACAGGTCTGTGGGTTTGGATAAATGTATAATTTCATGCATCTTTCATTACAGTATTACTGTATAATGAATAGTTTCATTGCCTTAAAAACCTTCTGTGCCTCCATCCATTCATTTCTCTCTTTGTCTCTTCCCTGAATCTCTGACAACCACTAATTTTTTATTGTCTCTATACTTTTGTCTTTTCCAGAATGTCATACAGTTGGAATCATACAGTATGTATCCTTTTTCAAATTGGCTTCTTTCACTTACAGTGGGCTATTAAGATTCCTCCATGTGTTTTCACAGCCTGATAACTCATTTCTTTTTATTGCTGAATGATACCCCTTGTATGAATGTACCACAGTTTATCCATCTTAGTTGCTTCCAAGTTTTGGCAAGTATGAATAAAGCTACTCTAAATGTCCATGTGGATGTTTTTGTGTGAGCATGTGAGTTTTCAACTCACTTTGTTAAATACCTAAAATTGCTAAATCACATGGTAAGACTATGTTTAGTTTTGGAAGAAATGGACAAACTGTCTTCCAAAGTGGTTCCAAAAGCTGTACTACTTTTCATTCCCATTGACAATGAGTGAGAGTCCCTGTTGTTCCATATCCTCATCAACATTTGGTGTTGTTAGTGTTTGGATTTTTGCCAGTCAATTAGGGTAGTGGCATCTCATAGTTGTTTTATTTTGTTGTTTGAATCTTATAATGACATATGATACTGAGCATTTCTTCATAGCTTATTTGCCACTTGTATATTTGTTTTGGTGAGTTGCCTGTTCAGATCTTTTATCCATTTTCCAATTGCACAGGTTATTTTCTCATTATTGAATTTTAATATTTCCTTGTATATCTTGGAGACAAATTCTATTTTTTTTTAATATAAGCTGATGCTTTATCTTTGGAGATGCTATGAGATCTGGGTTGAACATACATCACTGTTGACTGGAATTGTGTTCACTTCTATTATACTCTACAGGGCACTATGGATCCTTGATCACTTTAATTTCTTGGCTTGATGTTATCTAGACATCTCTTTCGTAGTAAATTCAAATTTAAGCTCAAATGAGGACAATCTGTGATTGCAGGTCTTGGGGGAAACTTCTGTCCCCTGTCCAGAGCTGAGGCCGACCCTGATAAGTATCCCAGCTATTTCCCTATTTCAGGGGGATGAGCTTTCTGGGACACCCTTTCCCTAAGGACACAGCTCTTTGAGACCTTCAGTTTTGTGCTGGGTTTTCAGTCCTAGACTCTCTTCTTACTTAGGGTCAAGGCCTTATTTCCTGAGATCACTAGGCTATTAAAACTCAAGCCTCTGGGTAAGGTCAATCAGTAAATTTTGCCAGGATAATGACAGTCTCATGTTCAATCTGAGCTACCACTTTTGTTTTCAGTGCCCTCTTAGCTTCTGGTCCCTGAGGATTTCTCCAACTTTATCAGAAGCTTAGTTATGAAATCCAAAATGTAGTTTTGTTAAGTTTATCTTTCTAGAATTTATTGAGTTTTTTGTTTTTTTTTTTACTATGTTTAATCTATATACATTGCCCAAAACAGGTTAAATGGGGTTATAACAGCATGCTTTCAGCTTTTTTTTCACTAGGCAAATAGCCTATCTAAATATCTGCTGCTTGTCTCCCAGAAATAGTTTAGGTCCATTAAAGTAAACAATGCTTTTCTTATCAATCTATGTTGAGAGTAGGATCTACTTCTGATTTCTTTTTGTATATCTCCACAATCCTTACACAGAGTAGGTATTCAATAAAAGTTGGCTGAATCAAACATTTTCTAAAACTGAATGATGAAATGAATGGATGACGTGGTTGACCATCAATGCAGCTAAGCCAAATAGACCTTTATAACAAGGCTCACTTCTAAGCCAAGAGGTTGGATTTTCACAAGTAATTAAAAATACAGCCCTCAAGTACAGCTGGGCATTTCTATTTGGGGAAGAGTTTGTGAGGCTCAGGAACAATGTTATATATTAATTCCCTGGGAAGGCTTGGTATACAACTACCATACAGGTGTTTCCTGTTGAGACTCCAAGTTCCCATACAAGAACTCAGAGGACAGTTGAGAACAAAACTTAGCCTACTTAATTACATTTGCCTAGTGGTGCTGCATAAAAAGTCACTGACCAAAAATAACATGTTTAAGTAATGTTCAAGTTGAGATACAAGCCAGCAGCAGTCAGGAAATTCAAAATTAAATCTGATCTCCACCCTTCACTTGCCTCATTGTGCCCAGGCAGCACCAAGGTCAGAAATTAATTGGAGACACTGCAAAACACACAGCCTGCAATATTTCAGCTCAGTGAGGTCACAAGGAAAACTTAGTTAAAGCCTTATTAGAGTAGTTTACAGGAGCACATTACTGTGAATATGAAATTAGAGTCTTGCCTTGATGGATGTGTCACCTACCCAAGGTAATTTGTTGGGAATAATTTGAAAATGTGAGTGAACATAATTAAGCTTCTGTTTTATGGTAGTCTGGTCATTTGTCTCCAAGTGCATGCATCTTTGTAGATTTGACATTGCAAATGTCTAGAATATAATGAGACACATTTCAGTCACTCAGTTTTAATATTTGGGCACCTGTGAATTAAAATTGACAATAAAATCAGAACTAATACTTTTATCCATATTTTTTCTTCCTTTTTTTTTTAAAGATTTTATTTATTTATTTGAAAGACAGAGATCACAAGTAGGCAGAGAGGCAGGCAGAGGGAGAGGAAGGGAAGCAGGCTCCCTGTCGAGCAGAAAGCCCAATGTAGTGCTCGATCCCAGGACTCTGGAATCATGACCTGAGCTGAAGGCAGAGGCTTTAACCCACTGAGCCACCCAGGTGCCCCCATATTTTTTCTTCTATGTAACCATATGTATAAAACAAAAATCTCAAGGGTTATATCACCATGAAAATCAGTTGCATAGCATAGTATATACTACAGTGAAACCCTTAAACAATCCTTCCTAAAATGAAAAAAGCCAAACCCAGATGGGATGATAAATGCCCCCATCATTGCTAAACTAGACTAAATTGCTAGACTGTCCTTTAGGTCTATTTATATTTTCTTTTTAGATGTCTCTCTAATTCCAGGTCAAACTCATTAATTCCTTTCAACTTTATCTTGAAATATTATTGCTTAGTGTTAATTAAACTATTTTCTTTAAATAAAGGAAATAATCTCTCTTTTTTCAAGAAAGATAAAGTAAAAGAGTAAAAGGAAAATACCTGCAGGAAATACAAGATAGTGCCAAGAATTTAATTTTTTTCATTTAATGCTTACTCATGTATGGTATACCAATTGAAAGATATAATTTAGTTTACACTTAAGATTTTAATCATACTTACCAAGATTGGCACTGAGGGTAATATATCATTAGGTCAGAATAGCTACTATTTTCTGCATTACCATTTGTCATTTTTCATTTCTTTAGAGAATTTAAACCAGAATAAATTATTTTGCATTTAAACCACTTTTATTTATATTAGTTATTATATCCCTAATCATTGCTCCAAAATTAGATTTATGGAACTATAAAAATGACATTAGCTGATAGTCATATTTATATCTTCTTTAAATTTTTTTTTTAAAGATTTTATTTGTTTATTTGACAGAGAGAGAGAGATCACAATTAGGCAGAGAGGCCTGCAGAGAGAGAAGGGGAAGCAGGCTCCCTGCTGAGCAGAAAGCCAGATGTGGGACTCGATGCCAGGACCCTGAGATCATGACCTGAGCCGTAGGCAGAGGCCCAACCCAATGAGCCACCCAGGCGCCCCGATATATCTTTCAAAGTGAGATTGAACATTTCTATCACAATCATTATTCCCCAATTTGCAGCTACACATGGATGTTGTTGCTACTGTCTATGTTTCTTGGTATGGAAGAGGAAATTAACCAGAATAAAGTATGATAATATTAACTATTCCCTTAAAAGTCAGACAGTTACTGAAGGATCTATCACAGCCATTAAGTGAGAGATGGAATGGGTAAGCCTCGGCGTTGCCATAGCCTACCGCAAAATCCTGGGCAATCCTGAGGGGGCTGACACACTGAAAGTAGAGCTCCTGATTAAGTTTTCCAGCAATGCTGCTGCACAAACTCAAACTTGTTGCAAGAGAAGTCAGTAACTCAAGAGACGAAGGTTTGGAAAAGAGAAAGGGAGAAATTTATTTGGGGTGCCAGCTGCTGGGGAAGATGGCAGGCTCAAGCCTTAACAGCCAACCTCTCCAGCCACAAGACAGACACCTAGAGTTTTAGAGAGAGATTCAATAGGATACCTGCAGGAGAGCAGAGAGAGCACATGATCCTGAATGGGGGTTGTTACGTGTTCAGTGGTGATCATGGACAAGGAATGCTATGTCTGGGGTGTGGTCTTCTAGGCATTCCATTGCTATCAGGGCTTTTCTGAGCTGTCAGTTGGAATTGTCAGGTCATTGCAAAATGTCTTCATCCATGCCTCAAGAAAGTGTGATAAGAAGTAACAATGCATTTCAGTTAGAGCATGAGTTAAGCAAGTCTTGTCTACTACAGATTTTAACTGTTGGGGGTCTATAGCTGAGTAAGAGAGCTTGTAGACAATATTTTGTAAGGGAATATGTTTTATTACTCTACAAGAGGTTTTTAAATATAAGTCTCAACTTTTTTGGCATCAGATATATTTATTATATTACACATGTGGTTTTGACTTCCAGCGTCACTGTGCTTATTTTTTTTTTTCTCATGAGATCTGGGAGAAGCGCTCATTATGAGGTCATGTGGTGTTGCTAGGCACATGGGTTCAGTATTCAGACATCCTAGTTCTAGAAACTTTTCAGTTCTCCAACTTTCCTATTCAATTTTTTCAATTGCCTTCTATGCTTCCAAACAGCAGACAAGTGCATAGTGATAAACTCTATTGAAATGACTAGTTCCCTCACTACCAGGGGATTACATAAGAACAATTCAGTATTCACCATTTTCAGGCACAAAGGAAGAACAAAAGCCCACCCCAAACGTGACCTGCTGCACAAAATATCTTTTGTTATCAACATAAGTGCCCTTCTGAATCCTCAAACCAGCCATTGATAGATTTTCTTTTTCCCACATACATAATTTATAAGTCATCTAATTAATTTTTCATAAGTTAAACAACTGTGAATATTAGTTCCTGGCTTTCATAAATGACAAAAATTAATCCTTTCCCCAGATCCGCTTGAATGCACACCTCTCCTTCTCCAACACCAAACTGGAGACTGGAATATTTGTAGCCTTAAGTTGAGGGGCAGTGTTAAGAGTCCCTGGCCAACAAAAGCTTCCACACTGTGAACAAGTCTTAGCTGAAGATTGCTTAAGGGGAAATCCTATACCACATGATATATCACTGACCTTTCTCCTCTGTTCTTGTTACACAGAGAACTGAACCCCTCCTCTGTCTCCATTTATAAAATATTTGACAATGACTGATAGTTTTATTTTTCCATAGCTGTCATTGCATTAAAATGTAGTTGCTGTTACGTGGAGAATTGGAGAACACAGAGTGAGTCTGAAAGGAGCAGGAAGAAAATATGCACAAAACCTTCATCTGTCAGGAAGCATCAAGATCCAACACCCGGAATTAGGAGTAACTTTGAAACTCCTGGTACATGAGTAGAATAAGGAACAATTATACACTACAACAAATAGAATTATTTGAAATGCAAACAGACTTGGGCTGTTCTAACTCTTGGATTGAAGGGGGAGATAAGATGTGGGACTGCATTAAGAGGTCTTGATGACTTTTCTCTTTGAACATAGGTCAGAGACAGGACTGAACCTCTCAGTTTGGAATCAGATGAGAGGCTAGAATGAGAAAAGGGCCTAGTCCCAATAGTGAGGTGAAACCCACTCAGTCTTAAAACATGTGTTTATGAAGTACAAGAAGACCCCTATTCTTGCCTTTTCATTTAAAACCACCAAACCCATTTGATACCCCTTATGTGTCTCTTCAATCTGTTCACTTGTTCCATATCCAAAACCAGTGCCTTGGTTTGGACACCATGATCTCTTCCTTGAATTCCTCCCACCACTGCCCACTGTTAACCAGGCCGCCCCCCCTCCACATTCCCTGTCTTCTTATGGCAGGAGTAATCTTCCTACAGTACAAAATGAACTGTGTCACTCCCCTCCTTCAAGTCCTTTCCTAGCCCCTCATTTCCCCCAGGGTGGTGAAGTCTAAAGTTCTCAACATGGCTTATAGGTCCTATGTGAAGTGACTCCCGCTTACTGCTCTAGCTTTGAGGCTCTGCATGGCCCCTGCAACCACTGCTGTGCTCTGGCCTGGAAAATATCCTGAACTCTCCACTTGCCCAGCTCTTCATCAGCACACAGGCTATGACATAGATCGTTTTTTTTTCAGAAAGAATTTCTGCTCTCCTCAGTCTGGGTTAGCTGCTCCTGCTGTATGTGTTTCCTTACTGTTCTTTTTGCTTGCTATCATTGTGTACATCGTGGTGCATTGTAATTGCCACTTTAGTTATTCCTTGTCTGTTTTACACACTAAACCTAATGTTTTTTGTGGTCAGGGGCCAACTTCCCAGTGATAATACTAGCTCTTAGAAGAGTAACTGTCCCATAGTGGGTGCTCATCAAATTTGGAAGGAGGGAGGGAAGAATGAAGAAGGGAGGAATTTTATCAAACCAGTCAAGAGAACTGGGAAGTGTAGTCTTCAGCTACAGCTAGGTAACTGTCTCTTAATGACAAGTTTGGAAGAGAAAGCACAAATATTTGGTAGCTAGTTGACATCCCTGCTGAAGAGAAGAGAATGGGATGGGGAGGCATGAACACATATATCTCATTTAATGTACTGTTAAAGAATGTGACTATTCTGTCAGCAAGTTTGTGTCATTTCTTGATATTATGATAGTGCTTCCTACAGAAAAGGATTTTGAAAGTACTTAATGTAGACTGCCCACTCAAATGCATTCTATATCAAATTCTAATGCACAGAGTCACCCAGTGCATAGAACATGCATTGCCCAATTGGTTTGTTGTGATGTAATCATTGGTAAAAATTCCTTCATTATTAAATGCATGTATTTCTTATAAAAATTATGTCATTGATAGTGCATAGCTCTGCATTGGTTCTTTTAAAAAAACAAATGAAACCATACACATGCACTGATTTAAAATAGTGCACAAGGGGATATTACCATCTCCTTGGTGTTTCTCATTCCGTAATTGACAGGTAAGACCCAGACAAGGATATCTTCACAGCTCAAGTTTGTGTCTATACATTAAAAGGGAACACTGAAATATTTTATCAGGAAGACAGTGAACTTACTTTGTGCTTACTGAAGATTTTGGATGCTTTTTTTTTCAATAACGATTATGAGCAAATGTTAGATATTGTACAACCTACAGCATTCTTCAAGCCAGCAGTATCTTCTCAAATCCCTCTTACACTTCGAATCTCTCTGACTTCTTCTTCTTCCATTAGGAGAAATCTCTGTGGTTTTGAAGGCTGGTGTATTAGGTTAGGCCCACTCAGCAATCTGCTAGTGTAAAGTTGGCAGATTAGTAACTTTAATTACGTCTGTGAAATGTCTTTTCCCATGTAACATAGTCACAGGTGTTAACGCCCAGCAGCAAAGGTCATGGTGGGCATGTGAGAATTTGCCAATCACAATAGGTTTGGGGTTTATCAATATTTTCACAGCATGCTTTCTAGCATTTATTACTTTATGGATGAATAAGAAATCTTCCTGATGTCCAAATCTCAGTGTATGCTACAAGTATCTGGTCCACTTTTTGTGGATTAGTACTATTTATCCCCAAGCAAGCATAAAAAGTGCCTTTCTTCTCTGTGTTATATAGGGAACATACTTCTCTCCAACTTACATTAGTGAACATAACAAGGCTTCTTAGAGACAGATTGGTCTTTCTACTTATTATTTTGGTTTTAGGAAAACGTCTTTGTTTCCACCAGACAACAGAAGTCATTCTGTCACTGCCTACCACACCATCCTCTTTTGTTTGTTTTTGTTTTGTTTTGTTTCGTTTTGTTTTGTTTTGAGAGAGAAAGTGTGTGTGAATGGGGAGGGACAGGGGGAAAAGGAAAGGAGAATCCCAAGCAGGCTCCTCACTCAATGCAAATCCCAATGCAGGGCTCCAGCCCATGACCCTAAGATCATGACCTGAATGAAAATCATGAGTTGGATGCCAAACCAACTGAACCACCCAGGTGCCCCTGACTCTTTTTGTTGTTATCATTATATTGCTGATATTTAGACAGCTAGTGTATCTATTTACATTTTCATCTGCTAAAATATAAGCTTTACTAGAAGAAGAACTTTTACTTCTCAATACTGTATCCCCTATGCCTAGAACTGCAACTCAACAAATCTTATTTGAATAAATGAGTGAATTAATTTACATAGGGTCTAAGTTTCTGTTCCAGTTCTACATTTACATGAATCTTGCTTTAATGAATATGTGACTAAGAAGACTGAACACAGAAGAGTCAGTCTTTCATGTTGGCACATAGGCATGTAGACTTTGGGAATTTACCTCTCCAAAGCTCTGTCTGTTCCTCTATAAATGAGGGTCCTCCTCGGTTGTGAGCACTGAATGCATTATTATTCCTCATCTTTTTTATGATAATCCAAGTAACTGGCCCCTTACCTAGTTTGTACATTCATTCCAAGCCATACTTCCCACTGTAGCTAGGGTTATCCTAAGAAAAATTAGAAATTAAATCCTGTTATATCAGTACTTGAAAACTGTCAACAGCTTCCTGTTATTCCTTAAGATACTCCACTAGGCCCTGTGTGAACTAGCCTCTTTCCCCATCCCCAGCTCTCTCTGTGGGGCTCTCCCCAATACCTCACTGGCCCTGGTGTCCTTCAATATTCTTCCCTATCCAGAGCCCATTCTGTTTTCTTCCTCCAGTTCTTTCCTGCTCATTCTTCATATTGTAGAACTTGCTTAGACCAAACCAGAGCCCCCAGATCTCCTAGTGTCCCTCTTTATTGTAAATAGCACTTAACACATTTTAATTATATGTGATTTTACTTTTATTTATGTTATATACACTATGTAATTAATATCTGTCTCATCCTTGCTATGAGAGCAAAGACCACATTGTTTTATGCACAGTGTATCTTAGTAACTATCACAATATAAGGCACATTCTAAGCTCAATACATAGTTATAGAATAAAGGAACAAATGATCCCTATACTGTGTCCTGGAACAGAGCAAGCTTTCAATAAGGGAAATGTTAAATAAAATGATAGAAATGGTAGAGTTCTTTTAGCATTGACCAGAAGGATCAAGTGAAGGAAGCCATTTGACCAGATCTCAAAAGTTGTCATGGGTCTCAAATCCCTCTGCTGCAAGCAGAAAATCAAATTTGGGCCTTCCTAACACACCCATGGTGAGCCCTGGTGCTAACACCTCTAGTTAAACGGTCTGATTTTCAGTTCCCTTCTCTGACTCTAAGGTTTAAAATCCTGCCTTAAATTCTGATTAAATAAGTGCACTACAGCTCCCCAAAATGAATACTAGAATGAAATGGAATAAGAGGAATGAAACACACTGTTCTTCTTTTGTAAAATAGAGCAGGAAGAATGTTTCCTGGTGTCTAACAGATTTGATAGACATCACGATATTACACCAACATATTTCATAGAAGTACTTTATTCATACTTCTCCTTTTATACATTTACAACATTTCTTGGGTTATTGCCCTCCTTACTATATTTGTGATTAAACTTTTTTGTTCCCTGTCCACTTTATATTGGTCCTTACTAAATATCATCTTTTTTAGATTGACCAATTTTCTCAAGGTTATCTTATATTTCATTCTTGATTTCTGGAACATTAACATTATCACTTAGTTTAGTAAAATCTGCAAATTTGATAAGCAAGCTCTAAATTTCATTTCTAGTAGATTTGTTCATTGAAATTACCATGCACTAGATAAGTATGTCTACCTAAAATTTAGAGGAGATCAGTTATGTTAAACATTTCAGATATTTGAGAACAGGTTTGGAGAATAGTTAATCATATCAAGATATTCTGTCTCTATAAATATATCTGAATTTGCATCCCATCAGAGATAGAAATCTAGACTAGAAAAAACATAAGAGATGTTATTTAAGGAATATTATTTTATCACCTATAGGATTAGGTTAGCTGAAATTTAATGTGCTTTTTTTCCCCCTTTCCTTTTTCTTCTTCTTCTTCTTTTTTTTTTTTAATTCTGTGATTTTAGGATCCTTTACAGGATCTACAGGATTTTCAGTCTGTGAATGAAATTCATTTGTTTGCATAAGTAATTATCTTACTTAATACCCAGCAGTTTCCATCCTAAGGTAGCATACTAGTTTAACATCCTTTTAAAATATCATTTTAAGATCTCAAGTGTATAAAGGACACTAGATATATATATATATTTTAATGCTGGCTTAGGCACATATTCCACTCAAAGTTTATATGGCAAGCACATTGCTTCTTTCACTTCAGAAGGGCTCTCATAGTTTGATTTAAAAAAAAAAAATAGGAGCCAAATTGCATGCCAGGAGCTTCTGTCTTGAGAACAGTCCATGTTTTCATCCAGAGTCATCTGAAGAGACACACAGCCAGCTGCAAACCCATCCCAAGGCTGAGAAGAGCCTTCCAGAGAACCCTGATAAGGCTGCTGCCCACGGTCCAGGGGGTAATGGCTGACCTCTGACCCTGCCTGACAGCCAGCACTCTTGTCATCCTGCTGTGCTACAAGTCAAATGAGGCTAAAATTACTCTGCAGACAACAGGCTGCAATTATACATTCAAGTCCCAGAGTCTGGAAGGAGGGAAACGACTGTGGCTGGGGATGAGAAGTCAAAAAGTCACAAGACAAACCGCTTTTTGATACTTTTCTCTAAAAAGGCATGGCTGTAATGTGTGCTCCCTGAAGAAAAGACGCAAACCACACCAAAGAGGAACGGTTGTCTTCTTCAGAATACCACGAAGATGTTACTTTCATGGTTATGTGACTATCTAATAAATAAACATTAAGTAAATATGCAATAATGATAAGGGACAAGATTGGGGCCAGGAGAGATATAACGCACAGTCATAATTTTCAGTATGTTTCACTAGATCATTAGAGCAATTCATAGTTACTCTGAGCAAATAGCTCTAAAGCCCTATGTTTAAATATGCAAAATATTTTCCCCCGCAAACTGAGTAGACTAAACATCATAGAAATACCAGTGAAAGTTGGTCTGTCCTAGCTGCCTTTGAGATCATCTACAAAAGTATTGGTACCTTCTCCCCTCTCTATCCAAAGTTATAGATTTACCTCTTAATTTAGAGTTTTCTTCAGGGATGAGATCATTTGTATTTGTTTACCAAATTTCTGACATTTGCTTGTTCTGTGTCTGCTTGAATGCCTCGAAGGCTAAACACCCACTTCCTACTGGGACAGGCCATGCCATCTTGAAATAGTGCTATTAAAAATATCTTCCAGTGTTAAAACAAAAGTTTTGCTTTAGTTATCACACATTGACCCAAACTCTACATTTTGTATACTGGTCTCTGGCCTCATTCCATTGGGAAAATCGTTTAATATCCCCAGCCTTAACATCTTGTTTATTTTCTCTATGACATGATTCCATTTCCTTCAGCAATCTCACATGCACACGTATCCATATGCTTTATGGACCTAGAACATACAGCAAAATGCCAAAGGTATTCAATGCAAAATAGTCTGGCACTGCCCCACTTCATTGCTATTTTGTTCTACTAATATCCTGTTAATAATACTCCTGTGATCAGAGAGGTTCTCTGAGCTCCTACGTCAAAGCGTCACCTCTCTTGGAACTTAATATAAACCAAAACCTCAGTCTTTTCCACATATGCTCCAGTGTATGTTTTTTTCATACCACCACCAACAATTAATTCTGACCAATTACAGTTGACCCTTGAACAAAACAAGTTTGAACTGCATAGGTCCACTTACATGCAGATGTTTTTCAATTAAATACAGTACAGTACTGTAAATACACTTTTTCATCCTTATTATTTTCTTAATATTTTTTTAGCTTACTTTATTATAAAAATATAGTATTTAATACATATACAAAATGTATGTTAACTGACTGTTTATGTTATTGGTTAAGCTTCTGGTTAACAGTAGACTATTAGTAGTTAAGTTTGGGGAGAGACAAAAGTTATGCATGGATTTTCAACTGTGCAGGGGGGTTGGTGGCCTTAACCCCTATGTTGTTCAAGAGTCAACTGTAATTAATTCTGACACTATCTATTTGGCGATATCATCAGATTCCACAGATTAAAGGCTCAGTTCTACAAGACTGCCTCGACTTTAGATCTCAATAGCAAGTCCAGGATGTCACAGTCTCCACAGTCACCTGTCTACTGCCTGCCTATAAATCAAAGATTCCTACAACACCCAAATTGGATTGGATTAATTTGCCTCTATAGAGTGACTCGTGGAACTCAAAGAAACATTCTATTTACTAGATTGCCAGTTTTCTATTAACTCAGAATGGCCAGCTGGAAGAGATGCATAGGGCAAGGTATGTGGGTATAAGCTGAGCTTTACAGCCTCACAGCATGCCACTCTCCCCAAATCTCCACATGTTTTCCAATCTGGAAGGTCTCCAAATTCTTTCCTTTTTGGAAATTCCCATTACATAGGAATAATTGATTAAATCATTGGCCCTTGTCAATTGATTCAACCTCCAACCCTTTTCACTTCTCTAGAGATCAGAACAGATTGAAAGTTCTAACCTTCTAATCATTTGGCTGGCTCTCCAGGCAACCGCCTGAATCTTTAGGTTACCTAGGAGCTTTCAAAACATTGCTTCATTAACATAATAAAAGATACCTTGATCGCTTCCAGCACTTAAAAAATTCCAACAGTTTTAGGAGCCCTGTACCAGGGACAAAAACCAAATATATATTTTCATTATAAACCACAATATCACCCATGCTAAGCCATACACATTGTTTCTCTCAGATGTTCTCATTCTGCTTTCTTGGACCCAAGGGCCAGTTCTAACATTTATCTTCATTAAATTCTATCTTGTTTACTTCAACCTAATAATACCAATTTTCAATATCATTCCAGATCCTGATTCTGTCATTCAAATTATAAATGCCCAGTAAAATATTATTAATAGAATAAATTAAGCAAAACTACCAGCAATACAAATAAATGATTCATTAATTCATGTCAATAGGTTAAAAATTATATGACATTACAATTCCATCATTTGGGCATGCTCTCCATACTTCATTCAAGGAGGATAATTCTTCTAAACTAAATAAAGCCAAGGTCAACACTAGACTCTTCCACTAAGATTAATCTAATGATAGAGAATATGGTCTGGAAGTCAAACAACTTGTGTTCATATATTGGCATCTCCTTTTGTTGATCAGTTTTGGGTAAGTTGATGTACTTTCCAACCTGAATTTTCTCATCTATAAAATTTGAGTATCTGTCGTAGATTACATTAAATATTACATTAAATATTAAATGAGAAAACACATGTTTAGTATAATAACTCATGCATAATAAGTGCTCAATAAATCAAAGCTACTGGATTATTATTAGTTGAACAACTTTTGAATAAAATTATTCAACTCTTTTCAAATCTATTTGTTTTAAAACTGGTCCATATTTTCCAATCTCTGTCACTAAAATTACATAAGAAAACATTTCAAATGGCTTGCTAATGTCTCTACACACTTGTCATATATCTGCTATATATTCCTGAATATTCAATAGAGTAAGCCCATTAAAAAAGGACATGAGTTCAGTCTAGAAGTATGAACTCTTTCTAATGTCTTAGGGAATCCATGTGATATCCTAGTAATTATTCCTTAAATATTCATAGTCCTTTAAATTTCCATTCCAGATTTTGCCTGGGATGAATGCCAAATTTCTATCTTTGTAGTAAATATCCTTATAAGAAGTTTAAGTCAAACTTTTTTTCTTTTTTTCTAAATATTTATTTTCACTTATAGTTCCCTAACCAAAAATCTTGAATCTTATTTTTAATGACAGGAAACCATATAGGAAGAGTATGTGTACAATTTTCTAATCATCTATTATTCAACTTCCTCTCTCAAAGTTCTTTTTAAACCAGGTTTTTTTCTTCTAGAAACCAGAGTAAATGTCCAACTTGGACAGATATGCCAACTGGCAGAATTAATTCATAGATTGATTCCAGGGCAGTGAATTCATTCCTAATGGAGCGCATTCTCAGATTCAAGGGTATTTATTGTTATACATTCAGATAAACACAAAAATATGTTGTGTATAGTAGTCATCTCCAATAATCCTCAAAAAATCTGAGGAAATATTGCCATATCCTGGGGAAGACACTGATTCAGAAGATCTGGGTTTAGCCACTATCTTTCAATTGACTCTAGTGCTATTTCATCTTGAAGCCTTGTATTTCTCATATATGAAATGAAGTAAAATGTTTAGATAAGATGAAATTGAAACAAATATTAATATTAATGAAAAATTAATAATTATTTCATTACTAAAGTCTCTTCCAGCAACAAAATTTTTATTTGATTTTATAACTTTCATGGAAAGATGACTCAATTCATTAAGCATAAGTTAGCAGACAGCTTTCATCTTGCACAACATAGATATGTCAATGTTAATGCATCCCTTTCTGACTATCTAGCAAAACAGATGAATATGTAAGATAGATGATCACAATAACTGTTTGAAAGTAGAGAAAAAAGTGAAAAAAATGATTTCTTAATTGTAAGGCATCCCTCCATCCATCTCCATTACTTTCCTCTAGAAATCCTTTACATTTCCAAGAAGTAAAGTTCAGTACTACTCCCTCCTCCCCTTACCTTCTCTTCCCTATGGCCACTATTTCCATCTTTAGTTGCAGAAAAATCAGTATTTATTAAAAACAGTATAGCATGATTCAATGAAGACCTAAATCAATGTAAAAATGGATGAATTGTTATGGCCATAATTTATTCAACCAAAAAGAAAAAGGGGAACAGTGTTGCAGAACCTTCAGTTCTGGTTGTTACTGACTGAATTCTCGAGAGAAGACAATGACCTCTCACTGTGAGAGGAAGAAGATCTTATCCACCCAGTTCATTTGATCTACAACAAACTTCAACCAAAGTTTGCTGAAAACCAGCAAAGGGAGAAAAGTCCATGCACACTATTAGAGCTTATTGTGCTCTTTGTTTTTCAGAACCCTTATAAATGTCTTTGAATTCTATGTTATGTGAGAACACAAACTCTTCCGCATGTGTGATTTAATGGCATAACACTCTAGAATTGTACAGTCATTGTGGAAGTTCCTAGAATTCAATCACCTAACAAATGCAGAAATAAAAAAGAAATAATGAAACACAGAAAGAACAACCAATAATCAGATTTTCTTAAAACATTAAAGATTGTCGTAATGAGAAAAAGACAGTCTTCAATAGATGGTGATGGGGAAACTGGTCCTAGAAGAGAAGCACAGGCAATAATTTCTCTGACATTGGCCATAGTGACATTTTTCTAGATATGTCTCCTGAGGCAAGCAAAACAAAGCAAAAATAAGCTACCGGGACCAAACCAAAATAAAAAGCTTCTGCACAGCAAAGGAAACAATAAAACTAAAAGACAACCTACAGAATGGGAGAAGATATTTGCAAATGACATATCCAATAGAAGTTAGTACCTGAAATATATAAAGAACTGATACAACTCAACACCAAAAAACCAAATAATCCAAATGAAAATGAGAAGACATGAAAGAAGTTTCTCCAAAGAGGACATACAAATGGTCAACAGACATATCAAAAGATGCTCAACATCAATAATTATTATCAAAATGCAAATCAAAACCACAATGAGATATCACCTCTCACCTGTCAGAATGGCTAAAATCAAAAACACAAGAAAAAACAAGTGTCAGTGAGGATGTGGAGAAAAAGGAACACTTGGGCACTGTTGGTAGGAATGCAAACTGGTGCAGGCACTATGGAAAACAATATGGAGATTCCTCAAAAAGGGAAAAGATAGAAATACCATGTGATCCAGTAATTCCACTATTGGGTATTTGCCTAAACAATATGAAAGCACTAATTCTAAAAGATATATGCATTCCTATATATTGTAACATTATTTACAATAGCCAAATTATGAAGAAGCTCAAGTGTCCATTGACAGATGAATGGATACAGAAGATGTGGGGTGTGTGTGTGTATGTGTATATATATATATATATATATATATATATATATATACATACATATATATATATAATAATGGAATAATATTGGAACATAATAATGAATAATATTGGAATATTATAAAATAATGGAATAGTGAAAGAATATAAATCATGGAAAAATATTCCATTGTGTATGTATATATTATATTTTGTATATATGTAATTTAAAAAGAATGAAATCCATGCAAGTCATTAAAAAGGAATGAAATCTTGCCATTTGCAACAACATGAATGGATCAAGAGAGTATAATGCTAAGTGAAATAAGTCAGTCAGAGAAAGACAAATAATGTATGATTTCACTTACATGTGGAATTTAAGAAACAAAACAAATAAACCAAGAAAAAAAGACAAACCAAGACACAGATTCTTAACTCTAGAGAACAAACTGATGGTTACCAGAGGGGAGGTGGGTTGGGGGATGATGGCTAAAATAGGTGAAGGAGATGAAGAGTACACTTAATATAGTAATAGTATATAGAGAGTAATATATAGACGTGTTGAATCGCTATATTGTACACCTGACACTAACATAGCACTGTATGTTATCTATGCTGGAATGAAAAAAAGAAATTGTTCAGCTGCCATTTGGCTGATGCCCTAGACAAAGTTCAATCTAGTACTTAATAACTGTCAGATATGTAAGCTTCTCTAGAGTTCATTTGCCAGCATGCTTGATGTTTCTTCTTGACGCTGATTAAGTACTGTGCATCTGCAAATGTAAAGAAACAAGTAAAAAAGCTGAAAGTGCTTCATTGATATAAAAAATAATAGGGTGAATCACAAAATGGATAGTGTAGATATATCAAATTCCCATTTAATCATCCATAGTCATTTGATTAAGCATATTTTTATGGATTATGCACTGTGCTAGGACCTATGAATAATTGGTAAGATCACGGTCCTATCTTTGAAAGCTTACACTGTAACCAAAGAATGTAATGTCTCCCATGGAATACCACTGGCAAAACTGGCATTTACACTTTGCTACACATTAAAAAAGGTTATTGACTTAGATGAAACACTTATGGTAGCCAGAAATAGAGATTAACATAGGAAGAATGGAAAATATTGTAAAGGTTCAATGTAGTCTCTGAGGCAGTAGTGGCAGGGGCCAGCCAAGGCTGGCCAAGGCTGAAGCAAGAACTGGGAAGATTTTAGAACAAAGGCTGATCTACAGAATGGGAAATTTAGCCATCTTTTTCCTGTGTTCGAAAACCTAGTTTTCTTTCCCGTTGTTCCTTGTCTTCCTACTTCTTGCTGAAGATCAGTACTTTCTGCCCATCTCTCAGTGTATATTGTCCCTAGGAGGGTACGTAAATGGCAGCTCAACCTCAGCTCAGCCCTGAGCGTGCATACCTTCAACATGTGACATGCACGATTGACCCAGATCACTGTGTTCCAATCCCAAAATTAGGAGAAGAGAATACGATTGGCCTAGGAGAGCTTGTGTTTCCCTACAATCCAATCATCTGTAGTGGGAGATAGAGTCATGTATTACAAATGTGGCCACAGGGACTCATCCTTCTGTAGACGGCAGTTCTGTAAAGAATAACTGGATGGGTACAAGAAGTTGTTTGAGTTTTGTGTTCAATCTCCACAATGTCTAGCAAATCTCTTCTTTGATAAATAACTTTTATTGTATATGAAGTAATATATAGATTCAGTGTAGGTGACAAAGAAAGAGAATAAATCTAAGGAATAAATTATTTAAAACAAAGTATTTTTTATTTCCTCATTATGTATTTCTCAGGTTGCTATTCAAACTTGAGGTCATGCAAAGATGAAATCTCATACCTTTTAAGCTATCCATGGAAATAACTTTATTCTAAAAAATTAGATTATATTTAAAAATAAGATTGATGACTGGGGCGCCTGGGTGGCTCAGTGGGTTAAAGCCTCTGCCTTTGGCTCAGGTCATGATCCCAGGGTCCTGGGATCGAGCCCCGCATCGGGCTCTCTGCTCAGCAGAGAGCCTGCTTCCCCTCCTTCTCTCTCTGCCTGCCTCTCTGCTGCTTGTGATCTCTGTCTGTCAAATAAATAAATAAAAATCTTAAAAAAAAAATAAGATTGATGACTAATGAAGATGAAAGAATTTGCAATTGTTTCAAAGTTGAAATGTGTTCATATGTTCTATTACAAAGAGTTTCTTGGGAGCCTGGTAGCTCAGTCAGTTAAGTGGATGCCTTTGGCTCAGATCATGATCCCAGGGTCTTGGGATAGAGGCCCACATTGGGCTCCCTGCTCAGTGGGGATACTGCCTCTCCTTCTGCCTGCTACTTGCCTGCTTGTGCACTCTCTCTGTAAAATAAATAAAATCTTTTAAAAAATAAAATAAGTTAATGATAAATTAATAATGCTGACTTAAATAGATTTGTTTCCTTTTTCCAGATTACATGTTATTCCTTATTTATCTAGGGGTAAAGTATCCAGCAACCTCAACCATCTGTGACAGCTATGAACCTAAAAGTCGGGGGTAAAACATAGCTGCCAATACTGTGGCACAGATAATGTATAAAATACATATATTTAACGTACTCTGTTTCACTGGAGATGAGTGGAGGTATTCCTTTCCCGTTTTACTTATTCTTACATTTTGATGCTATGTTTCAAGTCATCAGCCTTCTCAGATATTTAAACTGTATTTGAATCTATTCTGGGTTACAACCAGGCACTGGGGCAATTAAAGGTGGAGGCAAGAGCAGTAGAATCCATATTTAAAAATTGATTTAGAACTTTAAAATTTTAAAAGTCTTAATCATAGTTCACATTTTAAAATAATGCTAACAAGTAAAAATATCTTCACAGTTGATATTTTATTCTCTAATCTATCATACCAACTATACAATTACAGAGATAAAAAATAAACCATTTGGGAAATGAGTTTGTTGCATAGGTATTGAAGTGAAAGACTTACCTGTAAATTAGCTGAGTGTGTAAGAGGCTAGTACCATCTTTCAATAGCATAACTTATATTCTAAAGGGACAGGCAGTTTTCTTCTTTGAACAAATTCATTTAAAGTTTAGAAGCTGGAAATGGAAAATAGGAAGAATGCCAAGTTAAAGTAATCATTTAATATTTCAGTTTTCTCATACAGTGAATGACATTCATTTTGTATTTTAAACAGTATTTATAATTCTGATTATGTAAGATTGAAAAAAGCAAAGGATATAAATAACCAGAGTGGAATTTTATTTTGTTCCACTGTTTTCTAAGAAAAATACAAATGAAATTAAGCTGACATCAGGATCATTTTTAAAAAAGAACTCATAGGAGAAGTAATAAAACACATAGAGCCCTTTCTTTCCCTCCTTTGTTAGTAGAGGACTCTAAAACCTCAAAGGGCAGAGAAAACGCAAAAGTTCCTTTCAAATCATCAAAAGGCATTAAATTAAAGTCAATAGAGTTTTACTCTCTGGTACATATTTATTTTTTCCATTATATATATGCCCATTATGAAAAGATGGAAACTGTACAGGAAAAAAATGGGGGAAAATAAATATCCTTTAATCTTAACAAAGGTTCTACTTATTCATAATTGTAGTCAATTTTTTGGTGATAATCTTTTCCACCTACTTTCTCCATCTAGTCTTTCAACGAAAAAACCCTCTGTTTTAGGGTTCTTACAGAAAGCATTCTGCATCCAGCTTTTTACCATTATATCACATGTTTCTCATGCTATTCAAGAACACTGTTGTTAATGGTTATATTTTCTTAAGTATAAAAGATAACATTTTTTAACTGCACCACTATATTTTGACTTAATATTTCTAATTGGTTTTTTTGTTGTTGTTATAGATAATACTGTGATGAACAACTTTAGACACAATGTTTTCTCTTTATTATTTCCAAATAATAGATTCTCAGAAGTGGGATTATGGACTACAGAGATGTATTAAGTGTTCATTTACTTAAAGTAACTCAGCATAGTGAGACGAACAGACATCTTTTTTTTAAGATTTTATTTATTCATTTGAGAGAGAGAGAGCGAGAGAGAGCACACAAGAGTGGGGAGGAGGGTAAGGCAGAGGAAGAGGGAGAAGCAGACTCCTCGCTGAGCAGGGAGCATGAAGCAAGGCTCCATCCCAGGTCCCCCGGAACATGACCTGAGCTGATGGTGCATATTCAACTCACTGAGCCACCCAGGCACACCGAACAGCCATCTTAATTGAAATTCAGAGATGTGAGTTTTTATACTAACATCTTTCTAAATCACTTTGTAACATTGGTTAAATGAGTTCACTGCTCTCGTCTTCATTTCCCTCACATATAGTATAAGAAGGCTGAAGTGTATTATTTTAGGGTGCCTTTGTTTATCTTTGACTGCAGAACAATTTACTTCAAGACCTAGTGGCCTAAAACCACAGCCATTCTTTTATTTCTCATGACTGTGGGTTGACCGCGGCTCAGCTGTATTGTTCTTCCGCTAGTCTTGCCTTCTGATTCCTTATGCAGCTTCAGTCAGATGGCGGCTGCATATTCAACGTCCAAGATGGAATGTCCGAAATGTGCCTTCACTCCGGTGCCTGGCATCTTGACAGCTTGGCTTAGTTGGGATGCTGGCGCAGCTGGAGTCCTCCTTCTCTTTCTCTTTCTCTCTGTCCCTCCCTGGCTTCTTCCTTCCCCGTATAGACTCAAGAGTGTCTCCCTCCATATGGTCTCCCACATACCATCTCCATGTGGTCTCTCCTTTAGAACAATAGGACTTCTTACTGGACAACTTAAGCTCTCAGAAATGCAAACATCACCACTCTACCCCATGCTCTTGGGAAAGCAAGACACAAAATCAGCTCAGTTTCAGTGTGAGGGGACGGTACAAGAGCATAGATATTGGGAGGCATGGTTCATTAAGGACCATTTTTAGTGAGTAGCTACCACATTGCCCCTGACTGAAGCAGTATCTTCAGTGCTCTAGGATTTTAATTGTTTGAACATTTGCAATCCAGGTGTGACAAGTACTATGATAGTCTATGTATTGCATTAGGGACACTGGTTTCCTTGGTCAAGGATGTTCATTGTAACAGAACACTCAATTCTCAGCACTTTTTTTTTTTTTTTAAGAGAGAATGCGGTGGGAAGGGAAGAGGGAGAAGGAGAGAGAAAATCCCAAGGAGGGTACATGTGCAGCATGGTCCGAGCCAACCTGGGGCTTGATCCCACAACCCTAAGATCATGACTTGAAATGAAATCAGGAGTCCAACGCTTAACTAATTGAACCATGCAGGAACCCCAATTCTCATTACATCTGAGGTAGAAAAAGAAAGTGCTCTCTGTCATTTTCTCCAAATAATTACACTATCTTCTTTGTGTTGACAGTCTCCACATTTATCAACCATGAGCTGCACAGAAGATACGAAGAGATTGAACCTCTTCATACACTATGTCAAAAAGAGTCCCCAGTAGGAGATTCCCCAGTGTCTGAACCTCGTTGAATTTCCTCAGGTGGAGTTTAGAGGGAGGTGAATCTGACTGGATTTTACTGATACTCCACATGATCGAGGAAACCGGAAAAAGATCTGCCAAAAATGACTCCTCTGAGCAATGGAAAACGAATCAGCTTTGCCGAGCGTCTCCTAATAAAATAGTATACTCCTTCCAATAGATTATTTTTATGACTTGCTAGCTGAATATGTACATGAAGCCCAATAGAACTGGGGCTGCCAGGCTATGATAAAACCAAATAACCATCATTACAAACAGATAACAAAGCCAGACTCAATAACATTTTATTAATCCTCAATGCCAAATTACATATGCTTGAGAAGAATATCCTTTTTCTCCATGCTATGGAAAATGACAGCTTTTTATTAAGTCTATCTCTTGAAACTTAGACATTTGCTCCTTCTCCCCACTGTCTAACAGTGAGAGCTGAAGATTCTGGAGCATTTTATTTATTTATATGGCATTTGCCTTGACGTTTCCCAAGTAATAATACATAGTAACAGAGACAGATGAGAGTTCTGTATCATCCTTCCCCTCAGGGCAAGCCAGGCACAAATAGACCTCTAATGAAAAAATCCACAGAGTAGGACAATAAATAACAGGGCATAAAGTGGGGAAAACAGTTTCTAAACACAATCTTTAAAAAATACAGAACAGAACAATATTCCACTCAAAGTGAGGTAAGTCCTCTTCAACTTTCACATTATACATTAGGTTTTAGCTTCATTACTAGATCCTTCCCTACTTACCAGGTTATTGCAAAAATAAGCCATCACGTGGGGCTCCTGGGTGGCTCAGTCATTAAGCGTCTGCCTTCGGCTTGGGTCATAGTCCCAGGTCTCTGGGGTCAAGCCCCGCAGAGTCTCCCTCTCCCACTCTCCCTGTTTGTGTTCCCTCCCTCACTGTCCCTCTCTCTCTATCAAATAAATAAATAAATAAACTTAAAAAAATATGACTTCACCTTCCTTGGTTACAAGAAATAGCAATGGCTTCATTGGTGTTTTATTTATAATGTGGTACTTATTCGTAAGAAGTAGCTGAAACATATATTTTTAAACAAAATATAAATATGATTATTCAAGCCATTCTTATTTCCAACTAAGCAATTATGCATTTATTCAACAATAATCTTGTGATTTCCAGCTCTATGCCAGAGACAACATTGGGTCCTGGTGAGAGTGAACAAAATGTGGTTTCTGGGGACACCTGGGTGGCTCAGTCAGTTAAGTGTCTGCCTTCAGTTCAGGTCATGATCCCAGGGTCCTGGATCAAGTCCCATATCAGGTTCCTTGCTCAATGGATAGTCTGCTTCTCCCTCTGCCTGCCTTTCCTCCTGCTGTGCCCTCTCCCCTCTCTCCCTCGCTCTCTCTCCGACAAATAAATATAATCTTAAAAAAAAAAAAAAAAAAAGATGTGGTTTCTGCCCTGAGGAAACTTTGATCTAAAGGAGTCAGTAGACCTCTAAACAGTCTAGAGCCCAAAGAAGTGGTTTTCGGTCAGACTAGAGGATACTCAGAGATAATGTTTATGCTGAGGTAGAAAAGATGCAGAAGAGTTAGTCAAGGGAAGAGAGAAGTGTGTACTAGGATTTTACAGAGAAAGAGAATCAACAGAACACATATTTCTTCATGTACAAAAAAGAGATTCATTAAGGAGAACTGGCTCATGTGATTTTAGAGGCTGACCAGGCCCAAGATCTGCAGTCAGATACCTGGAGACTCAATAGAGTCAGTGGTGTAGGTTCCAGTCCAAGTCTGAAGGCCTGAAAACCAGGAGAGCCAACAGTGTGAGTTGCAGTTAGAAACCTGGCAGGCTCTCTTTATACCCAAGAAGAACTAACATTCTTAGTTATGTCTGAAGGCAAGAATGTCCCAGCTCAAACAGTCAAGCAGGAAGAGTTCCCTCCTACTTAAAAGAAAATCAGCTTTCTTGTTCTCTTCAGACCTTCAAATGATTGGATGAGGCCCTCACTCAGTAGGGAAGGCAATCTGGGTTTTATTCAATCTAAAAAGCTCAAATACTAATCTCATCCAAAAATACTTTCTGAGACACACCCAGAAAAATATTTGACCAAATATCTGGGTATCCATGACCTAGTCAAGTTAACACAGAAGATCAACTATCACAGGGTGCATAATGACAAAGCAAAAAAGGGTGGGTGGCCATGGGGGCATTGGTCCTCAGGGAAGAAATTTTCAAGCAAAGGAACAGCAAATGTAAAGGCCTAAAGGACACGATGGCCAGGAGGCTCCTCGGACTTTTGGGCTTTGGAAACTAATACTTAAGAGTCATACTTCAGAACATTTGATTATATGCTGAGACTAAACCACAGCCACACATCCTGAAAGCCCTGAACATCCTACTCATGAGAACATGTCCTTCAGCTTTTGTATCCTATAAGTAGAAACTTGTTTCCACCAGCTTGTCCTCTATCTGCTCCTGAAGAGCCTCTGTTTTTCCATAAAGTCCACCCTGCAGCTGTGTTCGGAAATCCCTAAAGGGAACTGAAGCTGTTCTCATAGGTTGGTGTTTCTCAGTAAGGGACAACTTTGCTCCCCAGGACACATTTGGGAATGTGGATAATAAGGCATTTTCAGTTTTCACACCTACAAGGGGGATGCTGCTAGCTTCTGTTGGGTAGAAGCGAAGGATGTTGCTTAATACTTTTCAGTGCTCAGGACACGCTCAGCATAAAGAATTATCCCGGCTGAAATGTCAACTGAGGACTGCTGCCAGCCATCAACAGCACTTCTGGAGTGGTCCAACAATTCTAAACATGGGCCTCTTCATGTTTGGAGCTCCTCCTCCAGACCAGGGCTACAGACTTCCCTCATCTGCTTTTGGGTGCACTTTAATGGAAGAGTTTTAGAAACATGTATCATTGATAGCTTATGCCATCGGAGTCTTCTAGCCTCTGACCTTGCCCAGTAGAGTCTGCGACCTTTGCCCATAGAAGAGGTGCTTGACCTGAGTATCTGCAGTGCCCATGGGCAATGTCTCCCAGGTGTGCTTTGTTAAGATGTGCAATAATCACCTTCTGTGGACTTATATTCTTTAGCAGAGTCTAAGTGTTTTATAAATATTATTTTATTTATTCCTAGAGCAAAATGACGAGCTTACTTATTTTACAAAGAAAGCTATTAACACTGAGAGAAGTCAAGTAAATTTCCCAACTTGCACTGCTAAAAAAAAAAAAAAAAAACACACACACACACAAAAAACCAAAAGCCACAACAACTGGAACATTAGGTTAGAATCAGTTCTGTTTGACTCCCAAACTGTGCTTTCACCGAACGAGGCTGCCTGAAATTCAGACAAGTGAGCAACTTCCATGGCTGAAGGCAGCTTTGCCCTGTGTCCATAATGAGACCCTTCTCATGTTCCCGGGCCTCTCACCCTAAAAGAGATCTGCCTTATCAAAACAAGATCAAATAACGAATAACGAAAACAGGGAGAAGTTTGTACCATAATACTTTTAAAATTTCATTTGAACGATATTTGTTCTTTCCTCCAGGCCCCTTTTCATCCACTTTTTCCTCCATTCCTTAGCTCCTACATCCATCTGCCCAACACACACACAATCTCTATGATTTCTTCTGCTGCACGGAAAGACTCAGCTTTTACTCTCCATTTGCAAACCCCAACAAGTAAAGAAAAAAATAAAGAGAAACAGAAAGAAAAGGGGGTTAAAATCAGAAGTTAGCTATTTCTTTCCACCCTAAAAAGCATGTTATCTATTGTTTCTTAAGACTGCCTTGGGAGGGTTGTCTCAAAACTCTGTTTGATTGAAGTCGTCCCTCAAAAACAAACAAAAATTCCTTCGCAGGATTGAAGGGATGGGGAGGTTCTACTGTTAAGAAAATAAGAATTCTTGGGTGCCTGGGTAGCTCAGTTGGTTAAGCACCTGCCTTCGGCTCAGGTCATGATCCTGGAGTCCCAGGATTGTAGTCCCACATCAGGCTCCAGCTCCACGGGGAGTCCGCTTCTCCCTCTGACCTTCTCCCCTCTCATGCTCTCTCTCACAGTATCTATCAAAAAATAAATAAATAAAATCTTAAAAAAAAAAAAAAAGAAAAGAAAAATTCTCTGTCATTGATAAATATACAATTGAACCGGCCTCTGGATTAGCTTTTAAGATCTGCTGCACCTGAGTGCCAAGAGGTTAAGTAATAATGGTAGTCACGCAAACTACTATCATTATGTGCTGGACATCAAGGTAATCCATTCATTTAGTGGAGGGGTCAGCAAATTACAGTCCACAGGCCAAATGTGGTTCATTGCCTGTTTACGTATTATCTACAAGTCATACAGAAGAATAACTTTAAAAAAAATTTTTTAAATAGTTACTCTTGAATGGTTTTGCTGGTGTCTACATAATATCCTCAATTCTGCCTCTTGGTCTATCTCTAATTTAAATCAATAATTACATGAACTAGAAACTGTCATTATCCCCATTTTATAGATGAGGATACTGAGGCTTGGGGTGGCTAAGGGATTTATGGAAGGTCACACAGCTGGAAAGTGGCAGACCCAGGACTTCAACCTGCATTTTCACACGCCAAAGCCACCACTCCCAACCACCATGCTCCATGGTGTCCCTATCCCAATGATCCTGGGGCCAAGAACACACATTTTTTAATAGAATGAAATATAATTTGAAGCAAGAGGTGGTTCTTTCTCCCACCTAACTGGGCGCCCGGCTGTGATCCTGGGGCAGCTGCCACCATGGAAGCATTTGTCTGAAGGTGGCCGTCTGGACGCCCTGACTGACTCATCTCAGGGCGGCAGGTCACACGCAACTCTGCACGTAGTGGAAACAGAAAGTCTTTCTCAGAAAGTGAGGAGAATCAGAGCCATGATCCTCGTGCCCTGAAGTCTTAAAAAGCTCCTACTGAAACAGTCCCACTGCCCTCACAAGATGCAGATGTGATTCCACTAGGGACTTGTCAAGGAGATAAATGGATAAAGGCAAATCTCATGCTGTATTTGGAATGATCCCTCTCTGACAACTGCTAAAGTGTTTGTTTGTTTGTTTGCCTTAAAACTGGGTCTCCTGTCTGCCTGGCAAAAGGGTGGGGGATCCTTTCTTCATTCTGTTAACCAACTGGTCCTCTTCTCACCTCTCACCAGATCCAGATGTAACCAGGTCCCAGGGCTAGGCTGAGAGAGCTAAGCTCGGATTGCTTACCACACCTGTGCGTACGTGTGTGTGTGTGTGTGTGTATGTTTGTATGTAATGACTAGACAAACATCAGGAGAAGGTGACAAATGTACATATAGATCAGAGTACAGAATGATAGACTCCAACCCTTTCCTCTTCTTGCCTTTCTCCTTCCCCCAGAGAGTTGAATATAATAGTACATTCTTATTTACGTTAGAGGAAGCTCATTCAGAAATAAGAATCATCTTCAAAGGGTTGTTTGTCCATGGTCACCAGTTTTGTTGTTAAGAGTTTATGGAGACTGCCTGTGTGCAAACCCCAGCTCTGTGCCCCTCAATGAATAATTCAACCCTCTATTTCCCTACATGTAAAATGGGACAAGTAATTGCACCTGAGTTATTGGTCATTGTGATGGTTATAAATGTAAGGCACTCGGAATCCTATATGACACTAACTCTGGTATCAAATGCATGCATGCCCTCAAATCCCTCACAATTTTCACACCTCAGTACAATGGAAGGCTTTCCCACAGTTTTTGTTTAATGTTTTAAATTTCCCTTTAGCCTTACCTCAGTTTTATTTTTCTGAGACAGAAAAGTATTCCAGTAACTATGAAATATATAATAATGCTCAGTACAAGTTCTAAAAGAACATTATTCCAAAGCAAAAGTGTTTAAAAAGAAATATGTTTAAAAAGCATATTCTGGGGGCGCCTGGGTGGCTCAGTGGGTTAAGCCTCTGCCTTCGGCTTAGGTCATGATCTCAGGGTCCTGGGATGGAGCCCCGCATCAGGCTATCCGCTTAGCAGGGAGCCTGTTTCCCCTCTCTCTCTGCCTGCCTCTCTGCCAGCTTGTGATCACTCTCTCTGCATCAAATAAATAAATAAAATCTTTTTAAAAAATTAAAAGAATTAAAGCATATTCTGAAAAAGGTCAGCTATTATAATGATATAAAGATGTGTGTAATGTACTGTAATTTTCCATTTTTAGAAATTTTAAAGCAAGTTTTATCTTGAAGTGAGCTTGGCAAAGATCTCTCTCCCCTCCCCACAATTTTGTTTTTCAAATAATTACAGATTCCAAGTTCTTTTCTGTTAGTGTAATTTAAAATACCAAGCCATAAAACATAAAAAATAAGATTTTCTTTGTATTCTCTGGACTTTTGTTTTCAAGGAGGATAATAAAGCAAAAGAGTTTTGAGGATTGAAATTCACTTGCTACTACCTGCCTGAGAAAAGCCTAAATGTGCTAGCAGATTGGGTGGTCCTGGGAGCCACGTACTTGGACCTGACTGAAGCGAGAAAGGAAAGAATAGATGGAAAGAATTTCTTTCACCCTTCTAAGCCCCTGCTGTCTTCATGTTCTCTCCATAGCCCTTCTCAATGAAATATTATCAGGGTCAGGGTCTTTTTTTTTTCTTTTCCGTTTATGGTTCAGCTTTAACTCTTAGCTCTGTCTTAAAAGTTAGGACCTGAAGGTCTTACACTCTGACAGATAAGATTTTTAAAATATAATTATTATAGATCACTCCTGCAAATATGATGTCTTACCCAAAGGAATTAATCTCTAATGGTAGAAATCTGGCACATCGTAGGTGGTGGGAAAGCTATTTTAGGACAGGGGCGCCCCTCAGATAATTGCAATGGCTTCCTGGTCATCTGCACTGGTGAAGACTGGGCTAATTATAATAGCCGGGCTATTGACAGGAAGACACAGAGGAGACAAAAGAAAATAGGAGAGAAAGAGAACTCTTTTTTGTGAATTATACATAAAATGTTTCTTTCTCTTCTAACAGGAGGAAGGAAAAGAGGCTGTGCTTCATGCATGCAATAATTGGGGATGGGCTAGAGTGGAGGGGTGCCTAATAATTATCCAACATGTCCTTAGGTTTATTTTATTGTGAATAACTTTGCCTATATTACATTTTAAAAGGAAAGAGAAACATACCTTTTCTGTCTTTGCAGCTGTTGTATCTAGATAATGGTCATATAAATTTTAACTTATCAAAGTTTTATATTTAATTTGCTTTTTTTTAACTTAACACTCAGATTTTTTTAAACCAAATCTATAAAACTATTACTTGCCCTTTCAAGGATTCTGCTTAAGGAAGAATACAAACCTTAATATATTTTTAAAACTCTAATATACAGCAAAATCCAGAATTTTTTTGAAAAGAATATATAGCTGAAAGTTTGTCTATAATAGTGTTTTGAGGGGAAACTTATTTTGAAGCCATAAATTTGGAATACTGATTCTTATAAATTCTTTACACACTCAACTTTTCCTCTTTAAAAAAAAGATGTGTGAAATAAGGACAGAGATTTAAAAAAAAAAAAATACCATGACATTGTGAACTGTGGCATCAAATAGTTCTGGTTAAATAGCTTGCAATTTGACTCTTCTCAGCAAAATAACGCTTTCAAAAATTTTTACTTAGCATCATATTAATTTAATTTCCCTAAAACACAAAATCATATTTGATACTGTAAAATATATCACAAGGCTCAATATGACGTCTGGAAAGAAATTACTTCAAACCAATGTAGCAATCCAGAGCACTGCTGTGGGACTAACAGCTGGCCCCAGCTGGAGCATCCAATCCTCTCAGGCCCATCCCTGGAAAACTAGGAGAGTAGTCAACAGCAATAGTGAGGTCTCTCAGAACAAGAAGATGCAGCCTGTGGGGTGGCATTTGGGGATGAGCCTTTTTTAGGTGGGATTGAGTTTGGCAAGAGCAAGGAGTAATTCTATAGGTAGACAGAGGTAATAGGACCCTGAATATGAGTAACAAAGTTGGATTCTAGTTCCCATAAATGGAAACCATGTTTCCCAGAATTAGCCCAAAACCCAGTTCCCAACACTGAATCAGAGAGTAGTATTGGATGACAAGAATGGCCTTAAGGACCAGACCCTCTGAAATTCTTCCTCAACAAGATTAAAATAAGCCAGGAAAAACTGAATGGAGGTGAGACTATCACAATTGGGTGGCCCCAGCTAAGGGAAGATGCAGGTGTAAGTTGCAAGGTCTGACAGCAGAGACTTAGTGGAAACTGTAATTAGTTTTGACTGTAATTAATACTCACTGAGGAATGAAAAGGATAGTGTTGGGTGAAGGTTTTCAGGATGAGCAGAATTGAGATAAGAAAGAAAGAGAGGAAAAGGGCATTCCAGGCAGAATTCATGGAAGTAGAATTGGCCCAAATAATGACATGTTTTGGGAGCCATCTTGAGGAATTTAAACTTTGTTCTGTAGACACTGGCCTGCATTGAATATTCAAAAAGGGACTAATTGGGCTTGACTTACTTTTTGAAAGATAACTTTGGAGACAGTATGATATATTTGCCTTGTTGTACGGGAAAAAATTAATAAGCCTTCAAACCAGGACAGGAGTAGCATAAATCATTTAAAAAAATGCAGCATTAGGAATCTGCATCATTTGGTGAAGGTTTGAATATTGACATAAAACAGTTAAATTTCAGGGAGAAAAAGATCTGTCCCCAAATTCTGCTGCTTCATAGACTGCCCCAGAATTTCCTGAGTGCTGGGATATACAAGCAAGATTCAGATTAGCAGCTCCTAGGAAGAGCCTGAGCATTTCCATTTCGAACAATGGTTTAGGAACAATAATGGCATACAGTGCTCAGGCTCTGACAGGGCAAGTGAATAAAAAAGACACAGAGAGCAATGCCTTGACCTGGATAAGGATTGCATTGCTGTGTTCTATTTGTAATAGTTATCAAAACATGTATTTACTATTTACGTACTTTTTATATGTATTCAAGCTTCAATTAAAGTTTATTAAAATATATAAAATGGATAGAGTATTGAATAGCAAAATAATAATTTAAATTAATATTTAATTTAACATTAAAATGTGAACTTACTATTAATTCTATTAATAAAAAAGAATATGTGGAAAATTGTATTTTACATATATTTAAAATTCACCTCCTCTTCATGTATTATCTGAATATTTGCAACGATTAATTTTATGTAAGGTCACAATGAAACTATCAAAAACTGCCTCTCTATTCCCTCTGACAAGGAAATATGATGAACATACTCCTTCGCTGCAATAAAAAAATACATTAGAAACTCATAACAAATGTAAATATATAATTTTAAGTGTTTTTGTATTTAAAAATTAAGTTCATGAGCAATGTAAGAAGTTGCAAAAGGAAAAAAAAATAATGATAAGGTGAAGTAGGAGAAGATAATAATCAGTGAATTTGGAAGCAGAAAAAGAGAAAGACCCATGTAAATGAAATGGTGCTTTTGTCCCTGTCATTATCTATTATCACACTACAAAAAAATGGCTTGACAGAGTTTCACCAAGTTAAGGAAGCATGTAGTCTCTAAAGAATGTACAACACCAAGAATGAACCCTAAAGTAAACTATGGAATTTGGGGGATTATAACTTGTCAGTGTAAGTCAATCAATTGTTAAAAAAAAAAAAGTGTACAAAAAATAAAAAAATACATAGTCTACACAACACTCACACAATATGTATATGCCCTACTGAGCACTTCACTGAGTTAGGCATTCACTGACCAGAGCACTTGAGATAAAAGGAGATATAAGAGCCCTATATGCCTACAGATTGGAAGAGATATGCCAAGAATATTAAGACACCACAGAAAGAAACAGCAAATAGTAGTTTCAAATTAAGTGCTGAAAAGAAGTTGTTCTAACTTGTAATATTTTATTTGACGATGTGCTGTTTCTCAAATAGGTAATGCTAAGGAGCATGCTCTAAGTGAGAAACAGAATTCATGATTTTAGTAGTTTTCCTAAGCAATGCAGAATATTTGTGAGATATACATATGACAAAGAACTTATATCTAGAATATATAAAGAAATGTTTAACCCATTGATGGGAAGACACACCTCAATAAAAAAATGGACAAAAATTTATAAGATGTTTCACCAAAGAAGATATACAAATAACAGGTGAGCGTGTGAAAAGATGTTCTATATCATTAATCGTTTGGGAAGTGCAAATTAAAGTCACGGTGAGATAACATTACATATCTACTCCAATGGCAAAAATGGAACAGATTGCTAATAGCAAGTTTTGGCGAGGTTATAAAGCAACAGAAAGCTTCACACATTGCTGGTGAGAATGCAAAATGGTATAACCACTGTGGAAAACAGTTGGGCAATTTCTTATAAACATATACTTGTAAGACCCAGGACTTACACTTCCAGATAGTCACACAGAAATATAAACATGTACCACTCAGAGAGACTTGTACATGAATATTCATAGCACATTTATTCATAAGAGCAGAAGAACTCCTTCCAATGATGACAAGATAAACAAACGATCAGATATCTAGTCAACACCATGGATACATTTCCCAAACAATATGCTGTGTGAAAAAAACGAGACACAAAAGCCTGTGTGTAGCATGATTCCATTTATCTGAATTTCTAGATGAGACACTCTAGTGACACAATGCAGATCAGTGATTGCCTGGGGCGGGGCTGGCAGAAACAAATTGACTGCAGTGGGGACAAAAAGGAACTTCTGAGGGGGTGAAAGCCTGCTTCCTACTGAAATAAGCCTCCTAACCATGTTGGCACAAAGAAAAACTTCTAGGAAGTCTGAGTTGTGAGAGAAACCTGAATAGGAAAGGGAAAGGTAACCAAACCAAACCCAAATAATCTTTCAAATCTATCCAGGTAGGTTGTAAATGCTCTGAAGTATAACAAACACCAAAGAATCTTATGAAAATTTCCATGATAACTATTGCTCTAGTTTATTTTCATTAATATTCAGTTCTGCTCAGAATGTCAACTATATCTTTAAAAAGGAATGACTTAACTATTCGAAATGTAGAGAGGATTTGAATTCCTTCCATTTGGAAGGTGGGCATTGGGTCCAGCTTCACTCACTGCTTGAAAATAAAAAGAGTTTCCAACTGTCAGATGTTTACCCCTTTGTGCCTTGTACGTGTCACCGTAACTCTGGTCAACCCGTATCGCATGTAAGTGGGAATCGCGTTCATTCACGGAAGCCCAGGCTCTGATTGAAGAGCTGGTGATGGTAGGTAGTATGAGAAATCCATGGGATTCCAAAGCCCCTGGAATATTTCCTCAAGGCTGGAGGCATTTTTATTTTTGAAATTTTATTTTTGAAATCCCAGCTATGCAGAGAAAAGGAGAGAAATGAGAGACTAAAATTAATTCCTAAGCTTTCCAGCATCTGCTATCCAGCCTCACACATCATAGGTGCCTAAATTATTTGCTGAAGTTGGAAAGGTCAACTTCTGGCCAACTTTAAGCCTTTCTTGATTCTTGGGGATAATTCTCAAAAATGGTTTTGTTAATTAAGTCTTTAGGAAAACTCTCATTCGGGCAAAATTCACCTATTTATCATTCTGTAATCTCTTTTGGAACGATTTATAAGAACACCTTGTCTTATAGGTTATCCAGCAAGGGAGAGGGCCCACCCATCCTGTGGACTTTCAAGGTATGATTATTATTCTTATTTATTATTTCTACAGTTCAGAAAATAAATATGCATATATTTAGGAAGAACAAACTGTTTGCTCTAAACTTTGTTCTAAACAGTTACAGCTTACACTAGGAAAACAAAATATATCAGGCCCAAGACACAGCACCCACGGGAGTGGTTTAATGTCAGAGGTGCAGGCCTAATTATTATTAATTTATTTTTCTGGCTTTGCTGTGGGAACCTTGGGTCTTGATTCCTCTGAGTCTTAGGATCATAATATTTAGGAAGAGATTCCAGCCACAGCTCTCATCCTAATCCCTAATTTAGCTCAGGAAACCAATAAGCTACAAATGGACAAACCGAGATGTTTTCCTAACCCTCAGCAGGGACTCAAAGCCCAAGAGTGTCATTCATCCCTGTGTCTCTCCTTTTGTTCTCACTGGGGTTAATACACCTGACAAAGTATCCATGTACCCACAGGAGAGGACCTTTTTCATTGGGAACCAAATATGTTCTCTATTTTAATGTAAAAGTGGAAATACTCTATCTGTGAGTCAAGACAGAGAAGTTTGATACTCAGAAATGCTGGGAAGGAGCTGGAAAGGGTTTTATAAATAAAAGGAAAGAAAGATTTTAAGGAGTCCCAGAAGTTGAAAAAGTACTTCTCTCTTAGGTCTTATTTCTCAAGCCAGAAAAAAAAATAAAAAATAAAAAGAAAGAAAGAAAGAAAAGTTTAATTTCTAGGCCTCCCAGAATTCCAAAAAGAACACTTCAAATCTTCTTGAGAATGATTCTATAAGGGGTGCCTGGATGGCTCAGTGGGTTAAGCCTCTGCCTTCGGCTCAGGTCATGATCTCAGGGTACTGGGATCGAGTCCTGCATCTGGCTCTCTGATCAGCAGGGAGCCTGCTTCCTCCTCTCTCTCTCTCTCTCTCTGCCTGCGTCTCTGCCTACTTGTGATCTCTCTCTGTCAAATAAATAAATAAAATCTTAAAAAAAAAAAAGAATGATTCTACGAGCCATAAAATGGACTTTGTGTTTAAAGCCCTAAGAAAAGAATAGACTCTATGTTTTAATATTAGTAATTAAAAGAGACGACCTTTTTACAATAACAAACCACTCACATTTAAGTGTTGGCGCAATGTCCCACAAATGTATTCTGAATACCTGAGAGGAGAGATGGTTGGCAGAGCTACACCTTCCTCTTAAGGCAAAACATACGTGTTTTTCAAATCAACTTGAATTTTAAGTTTTGTTTATTGACTTCTACTTGGCCTAGATTTTATTTTATGAGTCATTTCACTTCTGCAGTATTTTGAAAACTTTCTTTTTAAACCCAGGTGGTCAACCTTTGGAATAGAAAATATGCCGCTGAAATTTTAAGCTTTAAACCTCAAATCTATGAAATTCAGTGATTTTTTTTTAAACTCAGAAGGTGTGTCCTATAATATTCATTCCTCAAATTCCTAACTTTAGAGAAATGCTTTATTATGTTGCTCTATGTACTATTCCACACACACAGGCATATACATCCCTAACTTCTATAGATATAAATATAGATATATAGATGCATACATGTATGGATATAGATGTCAACTACTCTTATCTATAATCCAGATTTACTGTGATAAAAGTAGTTTTAGTCAAAAAGAAATTATCCAAAACTATTTCTCTCCATTTGCATTACTGATGTGTAAATTTGGTATCTGTATGTAAACTAGAAATCTAATTTTGGTCAGGTGATTATCAATCTGGCATTAAATCAAAATTGCATATTTGGGAAAGGGGAGAGATGTTAGAAATCATGTTCATGAACAATTGCAATTATAATATGGGCAATCTGCTTATATTTTGACCAAGGTTTTTCTTAATAATTTTTTTAACTTTTTTTTTACTTATTTTTGTGTCTATTTTAAAAAAGAGAATATCTTTTTTATCTAAGATCTCTGGGTGTAAAGAAGTCAACAGCTAATTGTCAGTCAGTTTCTGAGGAAAAGAAATAAATGCAGCAAAGTAAAGACAAAATTCTAATTTTTAATCAGTCGGAGACATCTCCAAAATGTAGACAGGAATAAACACATAATTTAAAAATACTGATGTTAGCTTGACAAAATAAATAAAAAATTTCCAGAGGGCTTGGTGCATCTTGTGTGTAGTCATTTCTAGTAGAGGCACACATGTGGATTTAATGAAAAAAAAAGAAAAATATGTTAATGTCATAATAACAACAGTTTCTCATTTTTCCCCTGGTGAAAGAAATATCGGAAGTGACTTCTCCCCACTACTTTGAGTAATGAACCGATCCCGGAATGTCGGAAGGAGAACACAGCACAACATTCTGAGGAAATGTGGATGGAACTGATGTTCTATCAGATGTGCTAAAAATATCTCTGTGCTAGGAATTCCTGTGTTATCAGACAACACGGGAGCCAGTTTCTTGTCCTATGAACATCGCTGTGCTTTGTGGGAAACAGCCTACCCTTTTCATATTTAAAGCCCATATTGTGCCTTGTCTGGAAATCGGAACAAGAAGTGATGCTAAATTAAGAGATGTGCGGCATCTTCTCTCTTTGAATAGAGAATACGCCTGTGATAAGTACGTTCTAATATATTTTGAAGAAAACCAAACTGTTACACAGGAAGAGCTTATTTATACTCTCCTGGAGGACAGAGGAAATAATTTCAAAACTTAGGTATTTTTCAGGAGAAACTGGTCACAAATCTTATCACAGATGATCTGGTAAGAATACTCTCCTTCTTCTTGCAGAGAAAAGATTATGATCATGACTTAAGTTGAAAGGAAACCTGAGTTTGGGCTGATGAAATAAGATGAACTCTGATAAAACTGATCTTATCTGATAAAATCTCTAGGGTGGGAAACCAGTTGCCTTATCAATTCTAAATTATAAGAAAAAGGCCCTGACACTACAGACCATAAAATTAAGCAAAACATTTTGCACTTGAGAAGAGAATTTTTTAGACCTAGTCCCAAGGCAGATCTGTCATAACTCGTAGATTTATCAGTGATGAAATTAGATACACTGGAATCTTCCTCCCACTAGTAATATTTACAGGCAGCATGAATGAACTTCCTGTGCAGACTTTTCAACTCTAAGACAATAGCATCCTCTTTCAAAAGATGGCACAAAACACAAAAAATATATATCCTCATTTGTGCAGGAGGGTTTTTAATTCTGAGACATGGCTTATAGTAATATTCTAAGAGATTTACTAAATTTGGTCTCCAAATTGAAAATTGAATTTTTGTTAATTATTAATGAATGAAACTTTCAGAGTTTGGTTATAATTATTCTTCATTGTCAGTCAGTCATTTTAAAATACTAGAGAGCAGGGTGCCCGGGTGGCTCAGTGGGTTAAGCCTCTGCCTTCAGCTCAGGTCCTGATCCCAGGGTCCTGGGATCGAGCCCTGCATCGGGTTCTCTGCTCAATGGGGAACCTGCTCCCCCGCCCTTTACCTACTTATTTGCTTACTTGTGATCTCTCTCTCTGTGTCAAAAAAATAAATAAAATCTTTTAAAAGAATAAAAAATTAAAAAATAAAATACTAGAGACTGAAGAATAGTAATAATAATAATGTTATCAAATACTAGATATTTTAGGCTTTTTTTTAAGGACCTATTATTATTAACTCATCAAACCATCATTTAAAGAAAAAAAATGAGAAAGTAAGTACAATGAGTATTGACTGTCATTTTGCAGATAAGGAAACTGAGGCAGCCTGCCCAAGGTTGCAGGAGAGTTCAGGGGCAGAGTCAGGTATTAAAATGAGATAGTTTGAATCTAACAACCATGCTCTCAACCACCAGGGTGGTCTGCTTAAGACCTTTTAAAAGATCATTAATTCCGCTTTTTTTCTACCTTAGTGATGAAATCATACATTTGCTGTAAAGCAATGGCTGTCAATTCTCCTTTTCAAAATGTTTCAGTTGAGTGTATATCCTGTGTTCCTCTTTCTCTTTTATTTTATGATTCTGTGTGCCTTTTCTTTAAATAGGCATGATAAAAAATTACAATTGTTTTACCTGAAGGAAAAAAGTTAACAGACAGACCTATTGGGATCACATGTTAATATTTACCTTACTTTCAATTTTTTGGTAATGTGATTATCTTTTTATTATAATGGGATTTGAGAAGTTGTAAGCTCCAGATGTTGCTTTGAAGAATGAAGAGAAAAACTCCATTCCTTGCCATTTCTAGTTCCCGAAAGTTCTCTTCCTTTCCCTTACAGCACTCATTCCTGTGCTGACCAGAGTTTTAAAAAGATTTTTGAATGATTCCAAGTGATTCACAAAGGGGACCCCTGCATTTTTCCTGTTCCCTGAATAGCTTATGGACTTCTGGGTGGGGATAAACAGGAAAAATACTGTCTGTGGAACCTTGCCTAGGTTTGCTGATGAGGAGAATAGAAGCTGCTACAGCTAAAACTAGAAACTGTGGTTTCTCCAAAAATGGAAGAACCTTCTGTCAACAATTGCAGTGGGCTCAGATCTAGCTAGACCACCATGGAAGGTAGATATGGGATAACAAACATAGAGACGGGTCATTAACGGCATTCTAGGTACATTCTAATCATTAAGCTGAGCACAATTCAGTCACCTAAGTTATAGTCTAATCCAATAAAAATTATACATGTTATTGTTCCTTTCTACTGAAAATTCAAGAGGGAAAGAAGAATACGTTTGTGTTATGAACATCAGAAAGTGTTGCAGATGTTTCCATTTTCAATAGGTAAAATATTATTGTTTGATGTTTTGCTATTTGAATTCAGCAGACAATAGCTCTAACAAGTATATAAATAGACAGTGGCCTTTAGAGCACAATAGATGTGACTAGTAGAGGTTTGTTCTCTCTGAAGCTAATCTTCAGCAACTGCAAAACAAATTTTCTTTTTTTTTTAAACTTTATTTATTTATTTGAGAGAGAGTGAGTGAGAGAGACTACAAGCAGAGGGGAGGAACAGAGGCAGAGGGAGAAGCAAGGCTCCCTGCTGAGCAGGGAGCCCAGTGCGGGGCTCCTTCTGGGGACTCCGGGATCATGACCTGAGCCGAAGGCAGACATTTAACCGACGGAGCCACCCAGGCACTCAAATAAAACAAATTTTTCTGTGTTCACTTCATTTCATAAATTTGAAGAATCCCATTCCCCTTTGCTCCCTGTCTGTCCCAAACCTTTGATACCGATTTTGTTATTATGCCACATGAAACAGCCTTTTAAGAAGGATAAATAAAGAGGCTCTTAAATGTACCTGTTTTGTTGGAGTCGTGGACACCCACCATGCGATGTTCTGCTTATGTTCTTCTGAGTCTCCCTAGAGTGCTAGGAGTTTGGTCCATGTGGCAAAAATGACAGGAGATCCCACTGTCAACTATGGCCTTGAATATACCAGATCTGTTCCCAGTAGTAGCGCAATCTCATTCACACCTGAGGCAAAGGGCTGTCATCCAGTTACCACTCATGTCCTCCTGCCCTGCCTTGGCAGTAGTCACCATACACTGGTGATGAACAGGCAGCCATAGTGGGGGGAGGGGTGCTAATTCCACTCTTTGTGGACACCTGTCTTTGGCATATCATGGGAGTTTGCTAGCTTTCAGAAATTCCAACATGTGCCACGGTTATTTCTGTTTCTAAGAGAGGAGAACTCTTCTCCAACTTAGCAGGACCGTGATGAAAGCATGAGCAATAGGAGCCCACAGTCATGGTAGCTTCTGTGAGGCACCTAGAGACAAATCATGAAGGTGGAGATGCATAAGCCCTATGTAGGAGCTCAGGGGAACCTTACCTTGGAATGTTTCCCGTATATTTTAGTAAGTTTTAACTTTTAAATCTCTTTTTCCAAGGCTATCCTTCTTCCCCAGTTTCAAAACTAACACTGAGAAGCAGAATTTAGTGACATTTCTTCAGAAAACATGTCCTAAGCCCTTCTATGTGACAGGCACTAAAGTAAAGAAGATGGAAAGACAGCTCCTGTCCAGGGAAGTACAGTCTGGTGACATGTCAACAATTTGAACTGAATTAAGGAGAGCAAATCAAGTTTCTTACTTAACAACAGTGACAAGAACAAACAGATGAATTAAATAATCAATAAGAGAATTTTTGGCAGTCTTTCAAATCCAGCAAGCAACAGAGAACATCACTAAACCAGTACTGAAGTGAAGCCAAAGGCGAGGTAAAGAACCATTAGCTTTTCTTTATTAATTGGATAATACTTCAGGGTTAAAGCTTTCTGATACTATTAAACATTGGTCTAATCTCTAAATACAAGCTTTGGAAGTCATACTAAGCACGAATGAGATCCCCCAGCAATCATGAAGATGGTGTTAGTATCTGTGTCTAGAAGGGAGATCCGCCAGACAATTCCTGGTTAGTATGATTACACTCAATTGTCAGCTCTGGAAAATGTTGTCTTTTAATTTAAAAAACATTCCTTATGGATCCGTAGATAGTTTCTGGTGTTCAATAGAATGAAATTACTTTTGGTGGTGGTTATTTTTAAACAGACTAACATGTTTGAAAATAGGCAAGCTTATGCACTCAGGGTTAAAATTCCACACACTTTGTAAAGTACCAGGTTTGGGGGGGTATTTTTGTTTTGTTTTTGTTTGCTTGTTTGTTTGTTTGTGTTTTTTTGGTCAGCCGGAGAGATAGAGAGACAGAGAGGGAGCACATGCAGAGAGAGAGTCAGACAGAGAGAAAGCAGGCTCCCCTTTGAGCAAGGATCCCTACACAGGGCTCTATCCCAGGACCCTGAGATCATGAGCTGAAGGCAGCTGCTTAACCAACTGAGCCACCCAGGTGTTCCCCATAACCCCAATTTCTGAAGGTAGTCAGTGTCTGGGAAGAAGTCGGCTCCTTTCTGCACAGTCTGCAGGGGTGGGAGACGGAGAGAGCGAGGAGGGCAAGGCTGCTAGGAGCGGGGCCATCCACAGCACACCTGTCCCTGCGGCCAGTCAGCCAAGGGACACCTCTTGGGGATGCTCAGATCCAGCCAGGTGGCGCTCGGGCCCGGTCCACAGGCTCGGGCCGCCTTTGCTGCCACTTTCCACCTACCAGGAAGGCCCCCAGCGTGCGGTGGAAGGCCTTCAGGAAGTGGGTCATTAAGGCGGCGTCTGCCAAGCAGCAGGCGTCAGGAGCTTGGTTATCTCCCAGACCTAGATGTGTGAGGATCTGATCTGCACCTGCCTCAGATGCCAACCATGTGTTTATACCGTGCAGCGTGCCTTTGAGCCTGGAGCTGTGGCCATGAACCCCGAATGTGTGGGCCGCCAGCTGTCACTGTGTGCTCTCCGAGTGGCTGCTGGGGCCGCTGGCCCCCCGCTGCCGGCAGATGGAAGGCTCCAAGGAAGCTGGACAGCAAAGATCACACTGCAGAACCGGGGTAAGATCTGTGTGTCCATCCCTGGGTCACGCCTCTCAGGAAAGAGACAGCTGGGTCCCTCTCCTCCTAACAGTTTCCATTCAGACCTGGGGTTACGGTTGTTTCCCACTTCACATGTAACATTTGAGTTGCTCTGTCCCCTGTAAGTGGCTCCTTGACTGATGGGCAGAGTCAGATGTTCTACTGCGGACTGGGTCCTGGGATTCATGCCCTCAATGGCAGCTCCAGAGGGGGTCTGGGAATACAGATGACTTCTGCCCGTTCACCACAGTAACACTTCTCATTTGGTAGCCCTTATCTCAGTGCTAAGTCAAGAACAACAACAATAGGAAACACTGACCTAGTATTTATGATGTGCCAGGCCCATTCTAAGAGTTCCCATTTAATCCACGATGTGGTACAGTTTCTTGTGGTACCCTCAATTTACAGGTAAGAAACTGAGGCGTAAGAGGGTCTGTGTAATCTGGTAAATATTGTAGTCAGGAGAGAGATTCTTAACCATATGATCTGCTGACTCTTATTTACATAATAATTCTTGATGTGTTTGCTTATCTCCTCCCATTTAGCAATTCAGGATCTTGCATACTTCGATAAATACAGTGGATTAGGAAACTTGGTTTTGAAAATGTTGTATTTGGAGAAAACCTTACTTATGTAATGTGCATGCTGATATCGGAAAGTTCTCTCTTAGACTGTCAAGCTAGATGCAGCCTCCTTTTAAGTTTTCTGTAGAGCTTTATTCACTAGGCAAGATACACCATGTCCTCTTGTGTAACACCCCAAATTTCAAGACCTTTTACCAAAAGTCCCTTTTCTATGTCACAGCTGTCATCATTGTCTCTAGGGCATATTATCGGAGTAGCATCTTGGAGAAGGCCATGCTCTGCTTTGCTCTCAAAATCCCATAGGAAAAGTCCATCTTCTTTGTTACGATGACATACAAAAATGTACCTCTCTGAAGTGTCCCCAGGCTCCCTCTTTTTCCATTCCCCCACCCTTAAGTTTGAACTCTTATTGTCTCAACCTCTATAACATTTTATTTAAAGTTCTCTTATAGTATGGGGGCACAGAGGAGAAGCAAGTTAGGAGGGAGTTCAGAATAGTTGTCTGGCTTTAGTGTGGAATATTGGAGATGTCTAGTAACAAGAAAAAGAAGGAGAAGGAGAAAGAAAAGAAGAACTTGTTAATGTGCATATCTAGAATTCAAAAAATAAAGATCTGAGCTGTATTTATGGTTTGGGAGTCAACAGCAGAAAGAAAATCAAAGGCACAGGAGGAGGTCAAATTATTTAAGGAAAATAATCAGCGTAAGAAAACTGAGATGGCCCAGGAGAGATCCCCACCTTGAATCACACCCTCCTACAGATTCATTTTATTTATGTCACATTTATTGGGTGCAATTGCTCGAGTTGCTGCGGGACTCAAGCAATAATACATCCTACTAAGACCTCTTTTTTACACTCAAGTTATAAATAAATTATCAATAATGAGACAACGATATGATAAAAAAGAAATATAAGTAGTATCATTTAGCATTAATGATAAAAGTGTCAGATAAATAAGACTGCCCAAAGGCTGTTGCTTAGAGAAGAGATATTAGATTATTAGGGAATTTTCTTTTCTCCCCAATTCAGAGAGCAAGTATCTTTCATATTCACTATTTTCTCCCTTGAAGCTCAGGAGCAGGAGAGGTTTTGCCCCTCTCAGAACACCCTGCATGCTTACACAGACTTGAAGTTTCCCATGCTGAGTCATCCCGGGAATGTCGCACAAAGCTCATGACTTTCAAAGTTCTCAGAAACTAACTTCCGGTTCATCAAACATACGCAGTTTCTAATATACAGCCAGACGTAGTGTATGGATTCTCTCCTGTAATACTCAGCTCCTAATTTTCCATTTAAATTTTCCAAGTATTTATCCTTTCACCTAACAATTTCCTTTTGATTTGATTTTTTTCCCATGATGAAGTCATCTGAGTCATGTTTCTCAAATGTGGCACAAACCACAGAAACCCCACAGATTATCTACGTATTCATGTAATATTAATGGAACACTGAAAGTGTTAAAATCAAAGTCTTTAACATATTTTCATTGATTATCACTGTTCTAATTTCTAAATGTGCATCACCTTAAGATTAAAAATAAATATCTTATCATTAAGGATAAAAAACAAATAGAAAGAAATATAATAAAATCTCTTGTAAATAAAATCATATATTTATATTTTTCCCTTATCCTTCATTATATTATCCTCACTTTTTTTTTAAAGATTTTATTTATTTATTTGACAGAGAGAGAGAGAGAGAGAGAGATCACAAGTAGGAAGAGAGAGGAAGGGAAGCAGGCTCCCCGCTGAGCAGAAAGCCCAATGCGGGGCTCGATCCCAGAACCCTGAGATCATGACCTGAGCCGAAGGCAGAGGCTTAACCCACTGAGCCACCCAGGCACCCCCCCTCACTTTTTTTTTTAAAGGTTGCTTTTATTTATCTATGTGACAGAGAGAGAAAGCGCCTGAGAGAGGACAAGTAAGCAGAGTGGCAGGCAGAGGGAGAGGGAGAAGCAGGCTCATGGCTGAGCAGGAGCCCCATGCACAGCTGAATCCCAGGGCCCTGGGATTATGACCTGAGCCGAAGGCAGATGCTTAACTGACTGAACCACCTACACGACCCCATATTATCCCCACTTTACCAGTCCTGTCTTGAAAAGAAAAATCTCAACACTCAGAATTTGCTGAGTCAGTTTTTCTGCCTCTTTGCCACCTTCCTACTGGTGTTTTGTTAGCACTAGTCATACCTGCCTCTCTCCCACTTTCTCAGAGAAGACATTCATCTCCACCCATCTTCCCTCAACTTCCAGCTTCCTGTTGCTCTCTCCAGACACTGCTGCTGGAAGCCATCTTGCTACTCTAGATCAAAGAAGGAAAGCGAAATCCATCTCTCTCCCAGTCCCTTTCCCACCTCCTCCTCCCTCCCTTCTTCCCCTCCTCCTTTTCTCCCAACTACCTTGGAAAAACAATTGCATAGGAAATCAGAAAGACCCAAACAACAATATTTTCCAAATTTAAGCAAAATCATAAAAGACATCTTATGTTTGCCTTGGGATGCAAGGAACAAATGGATGTTCATGTGAGAAAAGCAAATACAATGTTTTAAGAAAAAAAGAAATCAGAATGTAGCTGGACTAGGCATTATGCATGCCTTACAGGGAATCCCTTATGCTTGACAATCGGACGCTGTTATCTATGGATCTCGTATTCCTAGCTCATTCTAGAACACATTCTAACTTACTTATTATTCCAAAATTTAGTTTCTTGAACTATTCTTACTGTTCTATACCTCATTCTTTACCCCATTTCTCATGACTCTCTTTACTACAAATGTCATGGCCCAAATTGCCATGTTACTTTCCCTTATCTTTGACTAAACAGATATCTATGCTTTCAGTGATTAACAAATATTTATCAAGAATTTACCATGTACCAGGCACTGTTTTAAGTGTTAGGCCTACAGATTTCAACAAGACAACTAATAGTCATATTAATAGATATACAGCATAATAGAAAATATAAAACTGAAAACAAATTAATAGGTATAAGGTAATAGAGACCTAAGGTGTAGAAAGATTATCTTAGAGCGTGTTCATAGGGACGCCCTCTCTAAAGAGAAGACATAAGAAGAAAGACTTTAATGAAGTTGGGGGTTAAGACAGTCAAAAGTCTGGGGGTAGCACATTTTACTCTGGGGGAGTAGAGTGTGGTGCAGCAAGAAGAAGGCCCCATGGAAGGATTAATGTTCGGGGATCAGCAAGGAAGTCAGTGTGATTGGAGTTGGGTGGGAGAAGGATAGGAAAGGAGGTTAGAAAGCTCACCAGGACATATCATTTAGGCCCATTTAGGCAGTGACAAGGAGCTAGAAATTTATCTGCAGTTAATATTTGGAAATATATTTAGACTGTATCACCTACCAGAAGGCACTGAAAAGTCTTAAGCAGGGAAATGACTTGAACTGACTTACTCATTTGGCCTCTGGGTGGGGTATGGAGAACTGCCTGCAGGGTCAGCAAGACAAGAAGACCCCTCACAGCATCCCTTTATCTCCTGGTCACAGAGCCTTGGATGGTTCTCAGATGTAGTGGCTCTAACACTCCATCTTAACATCTCACTCTCTGTCCCCCTTGAATGACATCCTCATGCCTCACTCCACCTGCTTCCTCAAACCCAATACTCTGCCATCCTCCATTACCCTCAACAGGGCACTCCTCAGTTGGTCCCTGCTACTGGAGAACAATCCATATCCTCACAGTCAATTTGCACTTATGGGGGTAAACTCTATAGCCTCCTTTTTACCCAAAAAATCCCACCAGTGCTAGAACCTGTTCATTTCTTATATTTGACATTCATATATTTTGTGGACCTAGAATTTTAAGCTCTCTAAATTTCAAACACCCAAACTCAGTGAGCATGCATAGAAACACAATTTTGTTTTTAGTATTGACTTTAGAAAGTTTTAAATACAGCGAATGTTCTTTCCTCAACTTTTATATCAATTTTAATGAGCTGCACAAACTCACTAGAAAATGAAGACATCAGTTCCTGAAAAGTCTTGGAATTTTGCCTTAATCCATAGCTCGAAAAGGCAAGCAGGAATGTTACAGAAACATTCCAATCGATTTTGCACAGGTCAGGGAAAACCACTTTTTTTCAAACATCTTCAAACATCATGTTCCTTATTTATTTACAACACCAGATATGCGCAGGCTTCTGGTGTTGGTGGAATGCAGCTGACCCCGTAGAAATATTTCAGGCTGCTCAGTTACACTTTGAAGTCATTAAAATTTTCCAGAGCAAATATCCAAAATTTCTGATAACACGAGGTACGTAACATACAGCAAGCACACTAGGTTAAAACAGAGTCAAGTTTGTAGACACAAGATGGTAGTTTTCAGTTATAAAAGCTACTACTATTATCCTTACTGAATAAAATGAAAGTGGCAGAGGAGGGGGAGGCTTTGAAAGCAGGATAAGATTCCTCATGACTTCCCTTGTGAACGTGGGCCTTCAGATCAGCCTGCAGTGGACATCAGAGGGATTCACGTTACCCCAGTGTGATAAATAATGAAACACAATGCATAATTGTCAGCAAGTTCTTAGAACCTTCTTAGACCCAAGCTACCATGCAGAATGCATTACCTCAGGCTCCACAGGGTCACGAGGGAGGTAACCAAGTGTTGAGAGGAGTAAATAGACAGTATTGTACCAAACTCCTGTCGTTATAACAACCCTCTAGAAAAACTGGAATTCCATGTTGCTCAGCTGCTTTCCCAACTCTGTTGGGAAAGGATAAATGGACTTTGCAAACAGCAATCCTGAGCGTGTAAATTTAGCTTCTACTCTTAGTTTGACCATAGACCTGACTGCTTAACTTGTGAAATAAATACTTTATCTTTTATTCTCACTTAACCTGAAAATATTTTCGTAATGTGGAAAATGCATGACAAGATGGAATACTTACCAAAGAGAGGTAAGGACATGGAAGGCCCAATTATGTTGTAGCTGTTTAACAATGAGGGACTCTGGTACCCAGAACAGAAACAGAACTGAGTGCTTCTGTTGAGACAAATGTCAAACTCTCCTACTTTGGGGACCAGGGAGATATCATAACTTTAAAGATGTCCCAAACTATGGACAGGTGAGGGAAGTCTGCTTCCTGTTCCTCCTGCCTGTTCAACTTCGAGAGGGATGTGGGACCTGAAAAAAATGAATGTCATTTCCCAAAGAGCCCAACTAGTTTTCAGGAGCCGTTCACAATTGTATCCATCTAGCAGTGTACAGCAGTTAACACAGCACCAGCTCAGGAGGCAGAAGACGTGAGAATGGCCATGACTCACCAATGACTGGCTGATTATGTGACCAAAAACCTTGGCTAATTGTCCTATTGAAGATCATTCTCCACTCTTCCTTAACTCCTGAAATGCATTCTCTTTATTTGTTTTGTAATAATACAACTTATAATGATTTTTACTTCCTTACTTGTCTCTACCTCCAATACATAAATTACATAAAGGCAGAGAGCATGTCTGTCTTGTTCAACTTTCTGTTTTCCAGCCCTGCCTGGCACTTGTCTAGTACAAAATAAAAATTTAGTGAATATCTGTTGAATGAATGAGTGAATGAATCTTTGAACTCATTTTTCTCACTTGTGAATTGGGGGAAGGGAGGGTACAATCTGCTTCACAGGGTTTTTATAATATCAAATAAAATAATACATCTAAAACATATTAGGAAGGAAAAGTATGGTGAAAATGAGCTGTTACTATTTACTTCACAGGAACATCTTACTCCAGAGAAAATAGAATTCCTTTATCTATAACCAATAAACAAATATTCTTAATGTTGTTTACTGTAACAGAAGGCTGCTAAACATAGGTTTCTGGTAAAGTAGCATTCAAAATTTTAAAAAAATAGATAATTTAATTACAGTAGGCAAGTAGATGGGAGAAAATTGCTTATTTTCTATTTTAAGACTTTAATTGATATAGTATTTGACTTAATAGAATGCAATACCACCATCAGGCAATCTTTTATCTGAGTTCAGACACAATTCTTGATGAACTGAGAGAATGAAGTTGAACTACCTATGGCACACCATCTTTTTGTCTCACATTTATATGAAAATGCATTTGGATGACTTTTTAGTCAGAAAACAGATGTTCAATTTGAATTCAGTATCTCTTTGGAAAGGAAAGACATTTAAAATACAAACAAGTATTTTTAAGCCATATTTGCTAGTGATGGACTATTTAAAGATTTCCTAAGAGCCTTGAATAATAAGACATGTCATCCAAAAAAATCTTTGTTGTTCCTTTGGGAATTCAAACTATTTAGGGTTACATAATATTACTTCAATACATATGTAGTTGACTGTTAATAAACTGCACAAATGTCACCATTTCAACTAGATATTCTCAGAAGAAAACATAAATATCTAAGATAGGAAAATAATTTTATTGCCACAACAACCCCGGCCAGATCTATGCTTATCTATGTTGAAAGACCAACTGCGTAAAGAAGTTCCAAATTTTATTTTTAGGAGACTATAAGAAAAGCATTCCAAAGGACATCCATGGGACATTTCTCCCATGTTTTTATTTAAAATTGTTTCATTGCTTGAGAGTTTAGTTATTTTGTGCATTCTGAATAATATCATTTTGAGAAATGCTTGTTGCAATGAGTTGTATTTTATCATTAAAATCTGGTTTGAGTCAATTCAACTCCATTGAAGAGAAACATTTATTGAGCACTTACTACAAGTTAAGCATTGCTCTAGATATAGGGTAGAGGATAGCACAAAGAAGTTTGCACTGTAGTGGGAAGAAAAATATGTACTTGACGTCGGGACAATGTAGTTTGTGCAACATTAGAAGGATAGACTGACTTGGGGAGGAGCTCCACTTCAATGTCCTCAAACTGAGCACATTAAGAAATACTTCCTGAGGCAAGTCCATCCTCCCTGTGTCCTGGAGGCCAGATTCTTACTCAGCCCCATATGGTCATTATGATCAAGCAATTCCATCACGTTCTCTACCAAAGCATTTCCTGATTACATTTTAAAAGCCCATTTTCAATATTTCGATCTTTACATTTCCCCCTCTTATGTTCTCCCTGCCTGTGTAATGATTCCAGGCACAAAAGTTCCAACACACACAGATCAATAATCTATTTGCTCACCGCTCCTACTTTTCATTAAAGGAGCTAAAAGAATGAAGTTTGGTTTGCCTTTGCTTTGCTCTCATGATTGCTACTCGGGTTGCTGGAACCTCCAGGACACATTTAAAGGATCCTGGAGTTTTGGACGATAACAGAATTATATTTACTAAGCCTCTGCCCAGTTCTCTGGTTATTCTCATCACTGCCCTCTTTCCTCACTTGACTGTTTCTCCTCATGTTCTAAGCTTTGATCACTCTGCCTACACACAACTGCAGGATTCTGGGACATTCTCATCCTCCTCAAAAAGGGTGAGAAACATGAAACACGAAAAGAGTATTTTTGACTAATGTTCATACTTATCTCTAATGCTTACCTTTCACAAAAGCTAAGATCAAAACATTCTTGGCTTCCGACACTTTGCACAGCAACAGCTAGTAGTGGAATGAGGCTGAGAAAAAGTAGCCAGTGATTTGAAGTTGTGAAAACTGGCAGTCTAGTGATGATTCCAGGAGGACTGTAAAGAAAATGGTAAGCAAAACCTTTTGAGCCTGAGGACATGTGCATTTTTTTGGAAGAAAGATCCATAGCTCTCCTCAGATTCTCAGAGCCATCTAGAACATGGGAAAATGGCTAAGAGTCAGTTGATAGGAAGTCATGATGATCACATAATTCAGAGCTCTTAATCATCTATATAGTGATCCATCTTTCATCAAGTCCTCCTTTCTCTTTCAGTACTTATTTATTTTTTCTTTCTGGTGTTAATTTTTGCCTCCTACTATTCATGAGAGCAGCCCAGGAGCCAAAAAGCACATAGGTGAAAGCAAATCTGCATGAGACTCAAGGAATGATGGAGGGTGACAGAAAAGAGACTTAATTACAGAAGGACCTATATTATCCATGCTCTTCTTCATGTCCCTTCATCAGTAATTCGGAGTGCCTGTAGTGGATCATGTAGTTCCTCCTCCCCTGAACAATGCTTTGCCCCCACAAATATTGCCCTTCAGCTGCAAGCAATGCACAGCCATCTTGTAAGTATATATTCTATACTGCACCCCCTCAAAGCACTCAGATCAGATGGGAACAAAGTAGGAAGATGGCAGTATTTTGGAAAACACACTTGAGCATAAATCTTCACATGTACATAGAGTTCTTCCACCACAGCCCTCACCTCAGGATGGCTTGTTGCTTGAAAGCCTTGTAGAACATCTTCAGAACTCGTTTAGACTTATTAGTACAAAGCAAAGGTTCTCAACATTGGCTACATTTTGGAATCCCCAAGGGAGTTTTAAAAATGGCTGACGCCAACATTCCAACATGAACATTCTGATTTAATTCTGGGCTAAAGCAATGGTTCTTACTCTAGGTCATGTATCAGAATCACCTTCTGGCCTACATAGTATTATTATCCCCAAATTACAGGCTTAGAGATTTAAGTGATGCTTTTGCTTCTCAGTTTCATAGAATTTGATGCCTAAATAAATTGTAAATTACTAGTTAGCACTGACTTTCAGGACAAAAAAAAAAAAAAAAAAAAAGTCAGAATCCTGACCCTTATGTCTATAAATGCCAAGAGTTAACTGCTTACCTCTAGTGAATATGTTAAAATACCTGTCTGTTAAATCTGTTTTTTGTATCACATGAATCCATTGCCTTCCAAACCTCAAAGCCCATGGTGAGAAAGAGACTTTCCTTCTAAAAGTGTATTTCTTTCTTAGTTCCCCCAGTAGGACTAGAGGAGAACACTTAAGATGCAATTCAAAGGAAACTTACAGTGACTCAAAATTTCTAGAGCAGTAGATTCATGTTTAAAGAAAATGTACACACATCATCCAGTCTGTACTGACAGAATTCATTGTTTAATGATTTATCAATGTTATATTATTACAACTGAATCCATATTGACTGGAAAAATGTATTCACCCGAATTACAAAGACGCTATTGTTGTGGTCTACAATGGCTCCCCGAAGATGTTAATGACCTAGTCCCTGGTACTGATGACTATGTACTCTTACGTGGCTGAAGAGACCTTGTAGACATGACAAAGGTTAAGAACCTTGAGACTGCAAATCATCCTGAATTATCTGGATGGACTCAATCTAATTGCATGTGTCAGTAAGTGTAGAAGAGATAGATAAGGGGACGTGAGAGATGTGGTTTGAAAAAGATTCTACTCATCTTTGCTGATATTGAAGACGGAGGAAGGAATAATTAGCCAAGGAGTGAGGGCAGCCTCTAGAAGCCAGTAAAGGCAAAGAGTAATTTTCTTAGAACCTCCAGAAAGAAACACAGACATGCTGTCACCTTGATTTGAGCCCAGTGAGACTTCTAATTTACTGTACAACAATAAATTTGTGCTGTTTTAAGCAACCTAAATGTGTGACCCTTTGTTCTGGCAACAATAGAAAACAAATAAAGATACAGTCCTTGTTCTGCCATCAAATCACTGTTAACTGAAATCTTCACCATTAAAGAAATTTTCAGATCACAATGTCTTCAACTCTAAGCGGAGATGATGTTGCAGTTTTCAGAATAAATATATCCCTTTATTAATTCTGGTGGTTTTTATTAATTATACTCTACTCTTTACACCCAGCTAAAATGATCATCAATTGTAACACCAGTGGTTATATGGTCATTTGTTTAAATTCAGCCATTATTTGAACTCCATTTTTATTGTTATTTCAATGGTCCATTGAGTAAATGTTCACTGAGGGCCTGTACCTGCAAGGCATTTCCATTAGATATAGATGGAGGTTTCTAACCTGTAATTACATATTCCATAAAATAGTGTTTTTGATCCCAAATAGAAGAAACTTAAGCCATTTTCTTGATTTTTTCTAAGTTCCATCTATGTAGCTAGGACTATTGAATGGTTAGTAGTTTCTTCAGCTCTTGTTTATTTAAAATAAGAATATGCACCATGAATTTAAAACACTTATTTTACAACATTGATAAATTTTAGAAAATAATAAAAATGCAAAAATATTTTGAAGCAAAAGTTTAGTAAAATTTATTGTGACCATTGTTGAATATTAGTGTGGCAAATTATATATAAAAATAAGGGAGCAGTAGGTGGGGTTACATACAGGCAGAATTGGTTGCATATTGATGTTGGGTGATGGATTTATTGGGGTTCATTATAATCTTCTTCTGCTTTTGTGTAGGTGTGAAATTCTCCACAAAATTTCTAAAAATACTACACATGAGAAAGCATGACCATGCATTTTTTAGTTAATGCCAATTTAAAAGAAAGTTGAAAACAACTAATTTTTTTCTATAAATTGATTCTGAAGTCTGTCCTCTCCTTTTTATTTTACCCGTCCCTCTAAATAAGATATTTATTACTTGGTCCCTAGATTCCTGCAATCAACTCCTACCTAGTACCCTTTATTTCAACATCTCCCCAAATCCATCCCTCTACAACAGTCGTGCTATGATTTATGCTATTCTAACACTGATAAACATTTTAAGGATATTCTGTATGTAAATTCCTCTGTCTTATTTTTAAAGTTTTCCCACCCTTTTGGTCCAAACTCTTTATTTCATTTCTGTCTAACCCAACAGATTCTAGAAAGTCCAGTTTCTTTATTGTTCCAAAAATGCTATTCATTCTTGTTACACATGGACAATCTTTCTCCTCTCTATGTATTCTAATTCTACAAGTCTCATAAGATTGTTTCATTTCCCTGAATAATTATTTAATTTTTGGACATTGAAATAAGCAGATTATAATATATATATGGATATATATAGATATATATAAGCAGATTATATATCAGATAGATGTATAAATTATATAGATTACATATATAAATAAGCAGATTATAAAAGATATATAAAATTATATCATATGGATTATATATATATAAATAAGCAGATTATAAAAGATATATATATGGATGTATACACACACACACATAATATATATACTTTTTATCTTAATAGGTCTATGGTATTTACTTAATTTGACCAACTTGAGATGTCAATTACTGAGGAACTGGTCATTTGAATATGCAAAATGAAGGGACCTAATAGAGTTCTTTGCTTTCTTCAATCTACTTTTTGGCATTAAATCTAAACCAAACTTGATAAATTCTATAATTTTGAGGTATTACATAGAGTGTAATTTTGAGGTATTACATAGTGTTTTACTTTTTGATTGTTTCTAAGTATCTCTAAAGATATACAAATAATAAAGATGATGAAAAAATGTAAGATAGATGTTTTTATTTCTTTCTCTTACAGTTTGGAATCCAATGCCTTTTTGAGATGTTTTTTTGCCTGCTGAGGACTAAGGCTGCCTAGAAAGTGTTGAGCTGGCTGGCTCCCTAAGCATTTACTTTGGGGCCATTATCCCTTGTACAGTGTTTTCCAGAAAGCCCTACTTGGGTTAACCTCAAAGGAATGCAGTTTGCCTGGGGCCAAGACCTCTGCAGCACATCCATGAAAATCAGCAATGTAACTGGTTATAGAATATCAATCTATAGAGCAATACAAGGGCCCCTTGATAAGATTAAAAAAAAAAAAAAATCTTAGGTCCAGGGCGTCATGAGATTCAGGGTAAAATTGGATTTGTACTTTAAATTGCAATTATATTATCAAATAGTGGGTCTCTGTCCTCATTAAAAGATTCATACAGAATGTTTGTACTCTAGAAATGCTAAATATTACAGTACTTTATATCAAGTTAAATTGGCTTTTGCATATGGGCTTTACCATTCTTTGCTTTTCTTGAAGACTTGGCTGCTCAAATAGACAAAGATGTAGGAAAATTTGTGAACAACCTTGGAATTTATGTGCTCATAGGCTACTTTGAAAACCTCTATGTAGTCTGGGAGTGACTTCCACACACAATTTAATAAGCTCCCTCTCCCTCATTCCCTTCCCTTTTGTTTACAAACTTTTCCTTTAGCATCTCTGAATTACTCTTCTTTTTCCCCTACCTCTTTTACTTCAAAATGCTTTTTCCATTCACCCATTCATAGGGTTTTTTAAAGACTATGGTCCTTGACCCAAGACCCAATAAGCTCTTCCACTCTGCTCACTTTTCATTTCTTTTCTACCTGATCCAGTTACCAAGCACCCCATGTTCTCCCAACCAGCTCTCTCCTGGTCTCATTCCCTGAAGTTTTGTGCTCAGATAACCCTGAGATACTTTCTCACTCTTACTCTCAATACTTATTCTTGCTGGTGAGGATGTGGAGCAACAGGAATTCTTATGTACTGCTGATGGGAATGCCAAATGGTACAGCCACTTTGGAAGACAGTTTGATAATTCTTACAAAACTAAACATACTCTTACCAGGTGATCCAGCAATCATGCTCTTTGGTAATTATTCAAATAAATAGAAAAGTTACATCTACACAAAAACCTACACACGCATGTTTACAGTGGATTTATTCATGACTGTCAAAACATAGAAGCAAACAAGATGGCCTTCAATGGGTGAATGGGTAAACAAACTGGTACGATGGATACATTATTCATTGAAGAAAAGAAATGAACTACCAAGTTTACTAAATAAATGAGGGAACAAATGAATACAATGAAAAACAGTGTGGCAATCACTATGTCTTACCTCCAAAAGTATACTTTTTCATCTTTGTGAGAACACTATAAATAATAAAGAAAGCCCAATTTCTACTCTGACTTCCACTTTCATTAATTCCATCTCACCAACAATTTGACTGTAGTTTTCTTAGCAGTAAAATGTAGAGTCATGACTGCCACAATTCCTGAGATTGAACAAAAGAAACCAGAACATCAATATTTGTAAAATAAAGATACTTAACTCACAAAGACAGGGGCACAGTAGCTATTCTAAACCTTTATTTCAATATTCATTACACTATACAGTCTTTCTTATTTTATTTTCGTTTAGTTTAGTTTAATTTTTTGGTTTTAAAAATATTTATTTATTTGAGGAGAGAGAGCAAGCAGGCGGAGGGGGAGGGAACAGGGGAGGAAAAAGAGAGGGGGATGGGCAGAGAGAGAAGCAGACTCCCCTGCTGAGCAGAACCCACCCCCATGTGGGGCTAGATCCCTGGACCCTGAGATCATGACCAGAGCTGAAGTTAGACACTTAACTGACTGAGCCACCCAGGCACCCCAGTACTGTCTTGATAAGCTCCCACTTCATTGAGAAGATAGAAGCCACCTATCAATGTGAACTCCTTCAGGTTCCCTCATTATCTATCATCCATTGAAAATCTCCTTAAAAACCAGTGGCATATGAAGGCAGGGAGAATTGCAGAAGTAACTGACATTGAGCACCTTCTCAGGTACCACGCACTACACCGCGCAATTACTCCCAAGCTCCAATAAGAACGTGGATCTCTGGGAAACTATGTGGGTGTCCAACCCAAGTTAAAGTCTATTTTTAGAACAGAGATTTGAGCCAAATTTCTTGGACTCCCAAACCCAAGTATGTGATTTCCACACCATTGACTCTATTCTAAAATTTTTTTGAACCCAAAAGAAATGTACTTTAGTCAAAAGCAAATCTTATTTCCACCTTTCTAGAAGATTTTTATTCAGAACTTCAGACACTTGGGCGAATTGGACTAGTTGATCACTGAGTGTAATAGTAAATGTGATTTGGAAGGCACCATTGAGTAGTCCAGTTAAGGCTTAGATATTTTTAGGACAAAAGCAGTTAAGTATTCTCTCATAACCAGTAACCACTCCTTTCTAATTGCTATTAAGAAAGTAAGAAGTTAAAAAAAAAAAAAAGAAAGAAAGAAAGTAAGAAGTTCACCAGATATTATTGGCAGACATATGTTTAGAAAGTTCTATTAAAAATTTTTGAGTTGGTTATCCAGATAGGAAATCCAATTTAAAAAAAAAAAACCAAAGCAAAACAAAACCCCCAAACCCAACCTCTTTATTCTTAAATGATTATAAAGACAGCATTAAATCAATGAAGTTATCATTAGTGTCATTATTACTATACATGTGGCCACAATAACAAAGGGCTTAAATAAATCCCAGTTTAAATACATATTCTTTAATCTGTCACACTTGGAATTGTTAGCAATGTTGATTTTAATAGAGTGTCTTTTTATTTAGAAAAGCTTACCATAATTATGTTGAGGCTTTTAAGCGTGGTCTTAAATTGCCTTCTCTATCCTGCATCCCCATAGGACTTGTTTGAAATTTTCTTTCAAGTAAATGTTCATTTTAAAGAACCATTTCTCACTCTTGCATGTGTGGCAGTAAATCATTTGTATAAACTTGAAACAGCCTGGTGTGATTTTTATGGAAATAACAGTGGCAGTTCAACAATGGAACCCAGGGTGGGAGTACCGGGTGTTATAAATACATCACTAATAACGTCAGTGCATTTCCCTTGTCTTCCACACAAGTATCTCTGGGGAAATAGCAACTCTGCTACATGCTAACCTGAATTCCTGTCATTGTACCCTACACATCAGTCTCTCGAGTCTTGGGCTTATGGCTTATGGCTGAGGTTATCATCTTAGTGAGCCACACATGGCCACTGGCATAGATTGGAAATCAACAGAAAGGATTTTCTTTTTCTTATATAGGAGAGACAAATGATTCATGAGCTCAGCAATAAATCATAGTGAATCAAAACAACTGAGCAGTAGGGCAAATCTTAGCTGGAAAAACTGGAGGTTTCCAGGGAAAGCAATATTAAATATAAACCCTTTCCTATGTGTTGATAACTATATTGGCTTCACGATTCTAAACCACTGAAAGTGATGACAAATCTAGCTTTACAACAGGCCAAATGCATCATTTCCTTCCCTTTCCCCTCTACACCACACCCTCCCCCATGCCAGCATTTAAGAAAAAAGCTGAGGACAGCAAACACAACCAGATTATACTCTAGAACTTCAGTCTGGCTTCTCTGAGATTTTGGCCTTTTTTTCAGATAACAACTGTTTTGTAGGGAAGCAAGTGTATGATTTCTCTGTAGGACTTCGGACTTTGCTTTCTGTGATGTTTCTACATGGATACAGTAGTTCATATACTTGTAGCTTTTAACAGTCTTACTTTTTAATTATCAATGCTTTGCACATGATTCAAGATTCATGGCACATAAACCTCAGGGAATGACTAGTAATGCCAAACAATGATAAAGCATGACTATCTGAGTGTGATTAACTCCAACAATTGTGTCATATCTGAATCTGGTTCTGGTGCCTGCTTTGTCTCTTCAGACTGCTTTTTTTTTTTCCTTAGTTTTCCTGTGCCTTATAGTTGGTTTGTTTTGTTGTAACTAAACATAATATATCAGATAACAGGAACTGAGAGAAATAGGCCTTTAGTGTGAGATTTTTGATTAACCAATTCAGAAGTTGGGCTATCTTTAGTACTTGCTGTTACCATAGGGGACAGAGGCTTGAAATTCCCCTCGTATCCTTGATTCTTGTCTCCTCTCTTGACTTGGGCTCCCCTAAGTATTCTTCCTGAAAGACATTCTGACTTTCGCAGCTCTCAGCTGTAATTCACTGCTGTTAATAGGGAACTCAATTTACGCGACTTCTCTGCTAGGGAAGAAGATATCGGCTATGCCTATCCAGATTTACCTACCTCTCCAGATTTTAGTATGTCAGATTGTCCTATGATTTGAGTTATCTGATGGGTTCTAGAAAAGTTGTTGACTTTCACTTTCTTTGCCTTCCTCTTGCTGTACGGATGGGAGTAATAACTTCCAAGGACTTTTCAAAATATTGGCGCTGAAACTGTAAGTCCACCTATAGTCTCAGAAATAAGCAAATAGGTTCATTTGTTTCTTTAATTTTGCTTTTAGCCATAGCAAGAAGGATTTCTATGTTTTCAAAGTTAAAAATGAAAATCAAGTATATAAACACGCACACACACACACACAAATCATTAAAGCTGAAAGTCTCTGAGATCAAAGGTATCAAGACAGGACAGCACTATCACACCCCCTAGTTGTAATTCAACACCCTTCTAAGACAAAGAGCATTGAGCTCACAGTAACCCCAAAGCATTCACTCAGTCATTCAACAGCTGTACCCCCTCCAAGATCTCACACTTGGAAATTTCCCTACCAGAACACAAAACCCTTCAGCCCACCAACACTTCCACTTCTTTACTCCAGGCAGCTATATCCTGGCTTTTTAAATCCACTCCATGGCCTAATAGTTAGGTTAAATTCATCTTAGTTTCTGGGGTTGACTCCCACCCAACTTGTAAGCACCAATCCTCTAATATCTAGCTACAGTTGATGATTTGTTGTTCACTAAAATATGCCTTTGCTCTTTCATTCATGAAGCTTCCACTGTCTGGAAATCTCTTCCACTCTACCTTTTGAAGTTCTATTCATTATGAACCCACTCAGTTCTATGAGTTTCTGTCTATAAATTACACAGCCCCTTACTTATACCTCTATTATGCACTCGCCATATTCTGCCTTTTATTTAAATTTAAGGGTACCAACTTTGTCACCTCTAGAAAGTGAGTTCTAATTTCTCTAATTTCATGTGATTATACAGGGCGACTTATACGTGGTAAAAAAAATAATCTAATGCATAAAACAAAGATATTAAGTTTGTACTGGGAACAGTGAGTTACTAAGGCTCATTGAGTTACAGAATTTCAGAGTTAGGAATTGCAGCATGTCCAAAGCAACATATTAGATGAATACACTCAGGGAATGGGTTCTACTGATAACAAAGTCCCTGTTTTAGATTGGTTCAATATCCAGAGCCAAGAATTCTCTAACTCTCTTTGAATGACATTACTCTTGGAGTATTGTTGCTCATGCTGGGGCTCCCTGAGCAGAGAGCCCGATGTGGGTCTCAATCCCAGGACCCTGGGATCATGACCTGAGCTGAAGGCAGAGGCTTTAACCCACTGAGCCAACCAGGCACCGCCTCATAGACCATCTTTCTCTTCAATCACACGGCCTGGTAAATCTTCCCTAAGTTAACTCCCGTAAGATTAGCATTTTAATCATCCCAAAGATGAGGAAATTTGAAATCTTCAAGATTTCACTTTGTCATCTGTTTAAGTGTGGAATAGGACAGGTTGTTCCGTGAACACTGTTTAGATTCTCTTAAGTGATCAATTAGCCTGAGCTTGACCATCTCTAGTGAGTGTCAGGGTTTCATCCTCTCAGGTTTTCTGAAATTTCCTGTGTCTCTATCAAATTTGTTAGAATGTAAAGGAGAAGTTCTATTATAGAAAAGTTAGCAAAGTACTGGTAACTGTCTTTTTACAAACTTTATAGAAAAAAATTAAAAGAAAATTTCTAGAAACTTTCTAGACAAATCTATTTGCTTATTCAAAAACAACAACAAAAATTATGGATATGTTTCAGATTGCTGGAATCAAGAGATAGATAAATAAATAATGAAGCTGGAAAAGTCCATGGAAAAAAAGTTAAGATAATGAAGGGGAAGTTGAGGTTTCTATGAGAAAAGGCCAAAAATAATTAGATATCATAAATCTGGAATGATAAGGGCCAAGAGGAAGATGAGATAAAAATGCAAAAGTCACTAGGTTATTGAATAGACCAAACATGGCTGAGTGACTAAATTTTAGAACAATAAACTAAGGAATATCTTTTGAAGTTTCATTGAAATCAAAAGCAGTACTATTTAGGAAATATTTAAACTGGTAAAATTACCTCAGTAGACCCACAGGGAAATTAAATAGGCTAAGCTTGAGTTTCAGTAAAGCAATACATGAATTCTAAGGATTATAAAGAAAAGGATGAAATCCACGGGTATGTAGGAAGTGTCCATTATGGAAATCACTCCAAACGGTTAGATTTCTCTAATGCCATGGATTTTAACAAGAGTTGAGGCCCTACATAGATATTTAATCTGATGAAAGATGGATCATCTAATAGGTTCAAGTCTATATACTAGGGATAATTTAGGTAAATCACTGTTCTCAACTGTTGTATCTACATAATAAAATACTGTTCTATAGGACAGAGTGTTATACATTTTTAGGCAAGTTTATTTTTTTATTTTTTAAAGATTTTATTTATTTTAAAGAGAGAGGCGGAGAGCACACCTGGCGGGGAGGGGGCAGAGAGAGAGAGAGAGAAGCAGACTTCCTGCTGCAGGGCTCCATCCCAGGATCCTGAGATCATGACCTGAGCTGAAGGCAGACTCTTAACCCACTGAGCCACCCAGGCACCCCCATTTTTAGGCAAGTCTAGTCAAAGAATAGCTTTTGTAGGAGAAAGAGAAGTATTTAACCAAAATATAATAACTACAATATGTAGCAATTGTTTAAGTCAGGAATCTATTTCTATTTTAGACTGATGTTGCCTTACATGGCAGGCTAGCCATTTCCATCAATGAAAGAACTTTTATACAAGCAATGACAACTTATATCAGGCAGATATTTTCAATGGCATAATATTCCCTAAACTAGTATTATCCATTAATATGAGTACTGTAAAATAATTTAAGGGTAATTGAGTCTGTTAAGAAAAAGTTTGTATGATTTAGAAAACAACTAGTGTTGGTTTATCACAGTATTTCTGGAAATGCCTCCAGTCTCAATTTCCCTTTCCAGTTGATTTGAGTTGGTATCTGCCCAACTACTTAGATATCTTCAATTAATAGAAAAAAACTTAGTGATATTTCAGTTTTTAGCTGGATGATAGATAATACCTGGAACCTGGTGATTAATCAATAAGTATTTCATGAATGCATGAATAAATTAATGAATAAATAGCTGTAGTAATTGTTAATGTCAACATGGTGTGCATTTCACAAGAATTTAGGTCTGTATGTGAGAATTTTAAGACCAATATGCTACCAGAATTTAAAAAATTATCTGGGGAAGAGAGTCACATACCTGTATTGAGTGATCACAGTGTCCAGTTATCTCATTTAATGTGCACAGCAATTCTTTATGAAAAGCATAATGGAGGATCCACAATGTACAAGACACTCTGATTCATGACCTCATTGATTCTACCAACAAATCTGTGAAGAAAGTATTATTTTGACAAATATACAAGTGATGACACTAAAGCCCAGAGAAATTGGAAAATTTGCTGCAGGTCACCCAAGTTAACCGTGCCCAGTTCAGGATTCCAAGCTAAGTACTCTGTCCTTAAGAATAAATGTTCCACAAGTTAAATTTTGAAGTTCAACCTTTTCATGATATCACAAGGGTTTTTAAATCAGCATTTGAGTTGCTAACATTTTGAAATCACTACAGAAACAAATATTTCCAAAAAAGGATATTTCAGAGCCTTTAAAATAGCCCTATCATCAACATTTCTTAAGTATACATAATGCAATAGAAGAGAAATTTGATGTTTTAATACTTGGCAAAACATCAAAGTTTGCTTCTTTAATGTGATGTATCTTTTATTTGGTCATGACAGATTTATCACAACTGGATATTTTCCAAAAGTCATTATGCTTCTTGATCTATTCGTTTTAATCTTGGAGAGATTTGAATTGAACTCCAAATTTGTGTAATTAAAACATTGAAGTTGAGATCTGTCTAAAAAAGGACTGAAAGAAAAATCGTTTTGACATACAATTAATCATTAGAAAGATTCAGGTAATAATTTAGGTTTTGATTATATTCATTGTCTTTTCCAGTAAGTATGTCAGTGGAAGACAGACAAGGAAGCTGTGAATAGATGTCGACATGCAGTGTCAGTGACAGTATGATCAAAACATTTGGTTAAGAACATGGGACTGGAATCAGATGGATTTGTCTCAGGTTCTCAATCTGTCACTTACTTGCCCTATGGCCACAGGCATGGATTTGCCTTCTCTGAGCATCAGTATCTGCATCTTTAATGCAGGGGAAATACCTACCTCACAGTGTCTTTGAAATAAGATTTTAATGAAGTTATACAGATAAGGAAATTAGGTGACTGATACATCATTGAGATGCCACTCAATAAAGGGAAATTATTTCTATCATTATTTTAAACAATAAACCTTCCTAAATAAGCAACCGAGACTGGTGTTTCTCATATCTCTTTCATACATCAGTACATAGGTAGATCCTAATAAATTGGATAGAGGGAGAAATACTGAAAAGACTGGAAAAGAGGTCAAACTGTCTCAGATATCCACTCTACTACAGAGTCATCTGCATCTTTGAGCATGTTTGCCCCCCCATTCTGGTTTCTCCCCCTCATGCTTGTACCCTCTTCAGCTTTCCTTTTCTGAGATAAGTAATATCTAAACTTTAACATTTCTGTCCTTACCTTTGGCTCTATTCCTACCTTGTTCTCAATGGCTCTCTCTTCACATTTTTCTGATAATCTAATTCACCAAGATAGTTATATCTGTATTTCAAAACTGGACACTGATGCTGTTTTGTTTTATATTTTATTAAAAAAAATGAATCTTCCAGGACACAGTTGTATAAAAATTAGCTTGTGAACTGATACCTCTTATTAAGGAGAGTTATTATTGTATGATCCAAGCTCCTCTAACCATTATGTCTAACTAGAGATGATTATTTGTAGATGATGATGGGATATTTAACTCCTATTTACTAAAAATGTGGAAATTGCTTCATTTTATGGAGAAATAACCAATAATCCTCTATTTTCAGGGTAGAAAAACCCCACATGGTTTCTTTCTCTCATTTTTTTTTTTCTTTAGCTCTTAAATACTGAGAAAGCAGCTCTTAGAAGTAGGGACAGAGACAATACTGAAAAAGCACTAAAAATCAGATATGCAGAAGTGCAAACAAATGTCATCCATTTGAATAACTGAGAGAGTCCAAGAAGCATTCAGAAGGGAGTTTGATGCAAAATTGCTGTGAAGAGTCAGGAGATAAATCCTAATTGTGTCAAAGATTTGTCACAAAGACATATTTCAGGATGAGTTAATAAACAAACATGCCGATGGATAGCAATGATAAGATCATGGTCAAGTGTTACTAATAAGGTAGAAATTAGTGAACAGATTCCAACTATTTCCTACATGCTTATTTCTTTAAATATTTCTTTTATAAGAGGATATTCTATGCCATTTTGTGTTTTCTCCACTCAGATGTTTAACAAATTTTATTTTCAATTTTTATAAGCTGAGGACAATTTACTGTTGTATCAGGGGAAAAAAATCTACTTGTATCATGGGTCACAGAACCTATGTGGTATGTGAGCTGAGAATTCAAAATAAAATTCTAGAATGATAAGGGAAATTCCCATTTGAAAATTACTTAATACAAATCTTTGTAGGAATTTTCATAAAAGTTTCTTCACAGTGGAATTCTTAACATCTTAAAGGCCAGCAGAATCTTCCAAATATCATTTATGTCCTACAGTGTTGTGTCTGGTCAGGTCTCTGTCCCCTCATAACAACCTAAACATAGCCACCCACTCTTCAAGGTGAACCTTGATCAAAGGACTCACATTTGTGATTGGACATGGTTTTCCACTAAAGGTAAAGAAGAAAAAAGAGCCTTTGAAATCTAAAAAACCCAAAGAAAATTTTCAAATATAAGTGTAAGGGCCTGCCCCTCCCAGAGGAACTTACTTGTAAACCCCGGATGTAGGGGTGGGGCATGCTGGATGAAGACATCCAATCAGTGGGGCGCGCGTATATCCACTAGGGTGAATTGAAATTCAATTGGCCACCTGTGTGTGGGAGGGGCTCAACCACCCCCCATAAAGGTTGGTCTGCCAGGCTGTCCGGAGCAGAAGAAGGAGAGCTGTTGGAGGAAGAAGAAGGAGAGTCTTTGGAGAGAGAAGGAGAGCTGTTAGAGCTATAAGACCTGTAAGAGCTCTTGTAAGAGCTGTAAGAGCCGCCAGCGGCCCGGACACTGGCAGCCCCGCCGGCCGGAACCGCGGCCCTCAGCAGCGACGCCTCAGGGAGCGGCCTAGCCGCCAGCAGCCTCGCCACCACAGAGGAGCGGCCCCGCCGCAAACGGCCTCGCCGCCCAGAGCCGCGAGCGGCCTTGTCGCCCAGAGCCGTAGCCCCACCGCAAGGGGCCTCACAGGAGCGGCGTCATTCCGGGGAGCGGCCTCTTCCGGAGCGGCCTCCTCAGCAAGCAGCCTCATCTGGAGCAGCCTCCTCCGGAGTGGTCTAGTCTGGGGTGCGGCCTCGTCGGTGAGCGGCCTCGTCCGGAGCGGTGGCCTCCTCGGGGGAGCAGCCTTGTCATAGTGGCATCATGGGGAGCAGAGTCTGTGTCATCGGGGTTGTTGTCCTCCTTGTCATCGTCGCTGTCGTTGTCGCCTCTTCGTCGTTGGGAGCAGCCTCGTCCGGGAAGCGGCCTCGGACAGAGTGGCCTCTTATTGGGAGCGGCCCTGTCCAGGGAGCGACCTCATCAGCAGCAGCCTCGTCCTGGGAGTGGCCTCATCCAGAGTGGCCTCTTCTTGGGAGCGGCTCCGACCGGGAGCGGCCTCATCTGCAGAGCAGCCTTGTCCAGAGCAGCCTCGTCCGGAGCGGCCTTCTTGGGAGTGACCTTGTTGGGGTCATCGTCGTCTCCTTTTCATAAAAGACAGCCCTGACCGGTCAGTTTGATTTTTGATGCTTGGCGTGAAATAAATCTTTGTTTGATTTTCACTTTATATCAGTCTTGTTCCTTTGATCACGGACCCTAACAATAAGATATAATAAAGATGCTCCCAAATATGAACTTAATTAGCATTATATAAGTTGATTATCTTGCAGATAGATTGACTTTTTCACCACATATTTTAGTAAGTGATCAAAAGTGACACAGAAATCAGTCCTGTCTGATCTAACATCATCTAACTCAACATGTGCCAAAATCCACTAGCCAACAATAAGAGACAGAAAAATCCTCATCAAACCTATGAAATAAATAAGATCTAATGACTATGGGAGCCTGCAAGCTTCTAACCAAGAAGGAAGTGATCCTACATAAAATGTTAGCAGAGATATGAAGACACAACAAAGGACACATCAAGAAGACTCTAGTGGAAACTCCTGAACAGCCTGGACCATGCCTGACTCTTCATCTTATTCCTACAATGCATTTGGATAGTTAACACTTGTTTACTGGAAGCATGGTTAAAAGAAGAAGATGGGGGGAAGGGGTCTGAGAGGATGGCACCCATTAATTAGCTAGTCAACCACTGCCCAGGTTCAGAAAACAGAATGATATTAAAAATAAATGAAAACAAAAACTCCCATTTGTGTGGTTTTGGTAGCTATAATAATTGGAGATCTTCATAACTAGTTATGTTGGCTTTATTGGTTTTTTTGATTATCCAAAGTACTTAGGACTAGGTAGAATCTACTTGCAAACTGGGTTTTCCCAGATAAGAAATGATCATTCCAAATGGCAGGGCATGGACTCTAACCTAGAGTAGGTACAGAGAGAAAGATGCAAAAGGAAACATATAAAGAAGTAATATCCAATTAGGAACAGTGACATAAATAATTATAGGCCTGACAGTCAGAATGGTCTCAGAAAACACTCTAAAGAATAAATAAATGAATGAGTCAAATGAGTATATGAGCTGGAGTCAATTCAACAAGAATTTTATTAGGAATTTCAGCATCAAGGAAAATAATTATTATATAAAGGACAAATTACAAAGAAAAAGTATAGCAAACCATTCCTTTCTCAGATATGAGATGTGATTTAAAAACTGGTAACCAAGTTATCATTCAAACACCATCCATGCTGATGATCCCCCAACCCACAATGAAGGTAACCCAATATCAAAACAAATACACACATTCATTTTGTAATCCACTAATATTTCTGAGATAAATACCTCCTCCCAACCCCTAGAAAAGAGATATGCTAATAACTACTACCTTTAAATTTAGGCAATTTATTCACTTAACCAATATTCCTGAAAGCCTACCATATGCCCAAGGCACAATGAATATGGTGATGAGCAAGAAAGAAAAAGTTCTTATCTGTGTAGGCTTATATTCTTGTCGAGAGAGACAGACAAACAGTCAAATAGAAAATTACAATTGATCAGAGTAAGAGAAGCCAAGTATTAGAATAGGGTTCATTTTAGGTAGGTTGCTAGTACTGTTCTTACTCATGGCTTTTGTATCAGTCATAATTATTTTGACTACTGTATTTGCTGAAAGATACCATGCTGAAACTAATGTATCGTTTTGTAATTTTGTACAAAACTGATTTTGTAAAAATACTCCACTACGCCAATCCTAAGGAAAAGGAGGGCTATAGCTAGGCTTCAAAAGAGTCAGGTGGATAAACTCAAAGTTAAAAAAGCTCTTCCCCACCTCTCTCAGCTAGCTGGCTACATTATCTTAACTGTACACTGACTCCTGTCATTTAATAGAGGACACCAAGGTCACCTATGAAAAATTATTTCCTTGATCTACTTAAAACAATAATCACCACAGCAAAAACGACAACAAAACTACAAGAAGGCATTGCTAGGACCGCTTAGGTCTGGTACTTCCCCATCAATCAGCGACGGCTACCAAGGCAGGGTCATACGGTACAAAAATGGACATTTGGATGATCTAGCCCTATATGTTCAAGACAGTTCCCAGAGAGGAAGAGACATGTGTGGGTCAGAACGGGTCACCAAGAATATCAATTATAATCAGATTGATTAAAAATTTGGGGGTTTTTAAAAATAAATGCCTGCTATATAAACTTTGAGAATCATCAAACTGTGAGGAGAGTCAGATTTGGGGTCAAGACTTTAATTATAAAGTCCAATAAAAGTAGCCACTTCATCAATGTCCTTATAGTACTTAAAGTTTCGTTTTATTTTAGGCTCAGTTGTGCATGTAAGTATTTTAGATGTCCTATTAAAAAATAGAAATCTGGCTTTACATAAGGGCTTTAAAAAAACAGACTGGAATTAGTCAACAACTCTCATGACATTGGGCAGCAACTATTTAGATGCTGCTTGTCAAAAAACAGCATCTGGAGACAGAATTTCTGTTTGTCTTTGGCTTACAAAAATCATTATTTTGCTGCTAAATATAGGCTTATGTATAATACACATTTAGTTTTGGTCTTTACCTTATAAGGTAAAAGTAGGTGTGGAAGTGTCATAAAATAGATAGTGTTACAAATTCCACTGGCACCAATAATAAGACCCAGCTGTGCATGTTAAACTCCTCAAAGACCAAACTTTAGGCACTGCATGCGTTTAGCAAAGTCTCATTATTTCTGAGAACAGCTCAGAATCGCTAAAACCTCTTTTTTGGCACCTAACAGATGAATCAATAAATGCTGGGTTTTTTAGAATAGCTTTTTGTATGTACTATTCAAAAGTTAGTAAGTTACAAACTATTAAAATTTCTGACATGATTTTGGTCTCAGATATGTCCTCATGTGGACCGTCTATGTCCACCATTGTGGAAGTGTCTATCTGAAATGATTTCTTCATCACAACACTATTGTCTTCCTGAGAACAAACATCCAAAGTATGAAGAAATCATTTATATTAATTTGTGGTGTCATGTTATAGATGTTTAGTAATAGTAAATATAAAATCTAAAAGAAGCATTCTGAAGTAAAAATCAGAACTGATACCACTGTGCTCTGGTTACCTATATATTCCTCTCCAAAAGTATCTTATTGGGAGAATACTTCATGCACAATAGTGCATTTTAAGAACTCACTGAAATTAACAAAGCATCTGAATCTATCTAGCTTCATAACTGATGTTAAATATGCTATCTATATAACTACTTTTCACTGCTCTCCCTTTTCTTGACGGGTTTTCCATTGGTTATTGTGGAGTTGGTCATAAGGACCTCAACCCGTGGAATAATCACTGAAGTGGTCAGTCTTTCTCATTTCATGATTATCATATAGTTGCTCATTAAAAGAAGGCAAGCCAGCACAATAGCCAATACCAATAATTGCACAGATTTAGCTATCAATCAATTCATAAATACATCAAGCATACATAAGCAAGCTCTTGCTAGAGACTCCTTTATGCAGTTTGATAAGTATTAGAAATTGTATAAATAAGAATGATATCTGGTATTTCCTAGACAGTCATTTGATTCCAGGCACCATACTGAATGTTTTACAAACATCATAGAATTTAAACTTTTCAATGGAGGCACTATTCTTTTTTTTATTTTTTAGAGAGAGAGAAAGAGCAGTGGCGGGGAGTGGTGGAGGACAGAGAGAAAGGGAGAGAATCTTAAGCAGGCTGCATGCTATGTATCCCTCCATGCCACTGGCCAGGTCACCTCCCATGTGACCCGCTATGCATGGAGCCTGAGATGGGTCTTGATCTCATGAGCCTGAGATCGTGACCTGAGCCAAACTCAAGGGTTAGACACTTAATTGACTGAGCCACCCAGGTGCCCTAGTGGAAGCACTGGTCTTATTCTTCCTTTTACTCAAGAGAGGCTTCTCAGCTAAGTAAATGACCAGGATTCAGAGTTGCCGCAGTTCATACTCTTTTCCCTTTTCCAAGCCACATACCTTGAAAAGGGTCTTGCATCTCTCCTGTTTCTAGTCCAGAGGTTAAAAAGGAAGGTTGTTATCAGAAAGGCATTGGAAAATTGGCCTGCCATACACAAATCAGTTTTAAGGGCCTTAACAAATATCTAGTCCACATCTCTTGGAACATTGATGTCTCATTGCTCCAAGATAGATCTTAGTCCAACAACTTAATGGCAAATACTAGCCACAGAAGAGAAAGTCTATCATAATGTGCTTTAAAAAAAATAAAGGTCGCTTAAGAGAACAGAAGCTATATCATAAGACCAAGCAGAAGCCAATATAATGCTAAATACCAAAGAATATACATACATATATACGTATGGAAAGGTACATCCTACCATGACCAGACTTTATATGTTTATCTTACCTTCTTCCCTGACATATTTGTCACCGGGAAGGTAGAGTCCTATATATTTTGGTCCTCTCACTCACATGCTATGAGAATTTCTAATAATCAAAACACTTCATGGTATTGGGCCCCACATCATACTTGCTCATGCCACAGACAAGACTTTTGCTTATTTCCCTTGTCAGCCACTTCCAGAAATCTGCTGTTAAGAAGCAGCATAATGACAAGGGCAGGAAATGAATCACTAACCTTTTGACCTTTGTCAGTGTCTGCACCTAAAATTTAAAACTGTTGCACGTTGAAATATAACTGACTTTTTCAACTAACAATGCTTGTTGCTGGATCGATCATTATTGCCTTGGATCCTATTTCATCATTGCTAATGGACAACCTGTAAGTAAATTGACACAGAAATTAATTTAAAAGTTGAGGGCTCAAAAATGGTTGTCATTGTTCAATTAAGCATTAGGAATCCTTAGGACATTATACTTACATAATTTGGTGAAAATGTTACTAAGACAATGACATTTTTGCCTTTGCTTCTTATCCCTACAGCAAATTCAGCTTTTCCCTGGAGTAAAGGTAAGGACAGCATTATTCTCAGACTTTATTTTCTCTTGATTTCCCCAGAAGCTGTGCTATGTCTGGAATTCCAAAGGAAAAAGGGCATTTTTGTTTTTCAAGCAAATTCATTTGCATTTATATACTTCAGATTAAACAATTTAAATATGTGTTTTTAGAGCTAATTTTAAGCCAAAACACACTGTTGATGCCTCCAGTGGTAAACATTTTCAGGAAAAGACATTCTCCTTGAAAACAAAGCTCCTTAAAATATCATGTGCTCTAGCTAATTTTACACCAAAAAACAAAACAAAACAAAACGCTGTCATGAAAAAATACATATAAAATATTTGGTAACAATACTGAAGCCACCACTGAAGTTTTGTGGTGAACAAAAGAGATGAAATATTTCCTTAGAATATTTCTTGTTGGTAAATGAGGACCACCAAAGATCAGGTCACTTGATTCTTGACACAAGATGGTGGTTAACATTAAACCTTTGAAAATATGACACCCTACATCAATATACAGTATTAAATCCACACATATATGTATATATAATAGAAATGATAACTTATTTATCCCCCAAATTTTTATGAAAGATCAACTTAATTGCTTATTTACTTGCTTGCATATAAAAGATTAAATATACCTAAATAACTCTATTGTTTTTTTTTTTATAAATACTTGACTCCCTCACAACATATGGATTACTCATCATGAATATTTACATGGATGGAGGGATAAAAGAAGAAAAGAAATTATGACAGTCTTAGAATATTATAGCTTTTACTCAGGATAAACTTTATCCAAAGCATCCCTGTGATGATAATCATCACCTAGTTTTTCAACTACCTTGGAATTGGAAAAATATTATGAAAACTTTTCTATGAAGTTCCTGATTGTCAAATTTACTAAATGCCAGGACAAGTCTCTTAACAAATTGTCCAAAAGGGGGAATTTGTCCTAAATTTGCCTTGAGGACCCTCTGTGCCACCCCAGCCACCCCTCTGCCCCATGGCCCTTAACTTAGTTCAAAGACACAGACTTCCCCAATCCTCACCCCTCCCCCAAGATGGGTCAGCTAACACCCTTCGTGTGCAATTTCAGGTCCGTCCAGTTCCTACACCAATCCAGAACAAGGCAAGATATAGTTGAGGAGTCTAATCCTCAATCTAAACCTGTCTCAATTTAGAAATCTCTAAAGTCACTTCAACTCCCAGATCAAGGGCCCTTGATCACTGCCCCCACAGTGATCCTTGACTCTCAGTCTTCTACCACCAGGAATGGAAAACTAGTTAATGGAGAACAACATTTCTTTTGAAGATGAGAGACAGACAGATGATAAATAGATATTTATCTTACATGTGCGTGAATATATTTTAATTAGCTTGAAGTCATCAAAGTGTTACTAAAGCAATGAATTTCCAATTCCTCAGAGAACTGGGAAAATCAGAGAAATGAGCCAGTCATTTTGAGATTGCTTTTGTTGTCCAGGCATTCAGTCCTAAAAAGAGGCAGGGCCAGGAGGACAAAAGCTGGAGTCCAGGACACACTATGGGTGGGAGCCCTGGTAAATGGCCCCATTTTGGGTTGTGACTCAGAGGTGTTCTTTCTTAAGAGTCAGAAGTAAATAAGCTCTCACAAGGGCTGAAACTCAACTTTAAATCATGTGCCAGTAGCATGCACATAGAACACCAGGGTCTCCACCCCCCCCCCCCCCCCAAACCCAGGGAAAGTTTTGTTGAAACCCTAGCAAATAATTTCTGTGGATAAGTTTTGGTCCAAGGCTTTTTGCTCCCCAGTCCCTACCTGTGTTTTCCTGCTTGCCAACCTCAACCCATCCTCTCCCCAGCAGGATGATGCTTCCTGCTCACCAAACTTGGCCAGTGGTTGTGGGCCATCTATGGCCCAGGATGACACAATGAACTTCTCCACCACCCAGTGAACCACGGTGACACCCTGCACCTTGGGGAGGAGCCCTCCTTTCTTAATGTTGACCTGTGTTTGGTGCTATCTCTCAGCCCTAGAGCATTCTTCAGAGTTCTCTTAGTAGTTGTCGGGGCAGCCTTGAAAACGGCTCTAAATCATCCCTACCTCTTTGTCCATACCCTTGTGCAATCCCTTCCCTGAGAGTGTGAGCTGGACCTAGTGCCTTGCTTTAATAAATAGAATACAGAATAGGTGATGAGATGTCACTTGCAATATTAGCTTACAGAAATACCATGAGTTTCATATTGGACACTGTGTCTCACTCTCTGGCTTGCTTGCTCTGAGGAAAACGAGGTGCCAGGCTGTGAGCTATGCTACGGAGGAGTCCACATGGCAAGAAACTGATGTATCTGACCAGTGTTGGCTGTGGCCTGCCAACAGCCCTATGGGTGCCCTTAGAATTGTATCGGGGGCGGGGGGGATATTGAGTGAGCTGGAAGTGCATCCCCCTCCAGTCAAAACTGGAGAAGATTACAGTTCCAGACAGCCCTTTGGTGGTCCTGGTGGGAGACTTGGAGCCACAAATGAGCCATCCCCCAGTTCGCCTCTACTGTACCCTCCCAGCCTGCCTGGTCTATGGCACCTACACCTCGAGTGTTCTTCTCAAACTCCATTCTCACATCATTCAACCACTGTCTGGCTGTAGACTAGAATTAATTTTCCACCCTGCCCCCCATCCAGCAATTGTTTTTACTTTCTCAATAGGAAAAACCTGGTCTCAAGAAAGGTTCATAAGTGTCTTAGTTCGTGAATGTGGAATTCCAGACATCAGGAAGTCAGAGGGAAAGGTATGCATTTGGACGGCAGTGAGGAGAAGTGGTAAATCTTCTCAGAAGTCCTGATATTATCATACCATATTATCAAGTCCATCGCAGGCCACACTGCCCAAGGGTAAATCCCTTCCCATTGCAATAGCCAAAAGATTTTCCTTTCTCATGAAAACTCTGGAAGATCGTTCAGGAGTGTTGCTGCAATTTACATTGGAAATTAACTTACTGATTTGTTCATTTGTTTGGCATCCATCTTTCCCACTGTATCAGAGTAGGAAATAAGGGGGGGGGGAGAAAACTGCAGTTTCAATCCCAATACATTCAGAGATAGGTTTATTATGTCATTTTATATCTTAACCATTCACATTTTTCTATTTGATGATATTATAAGCTATTTTCTGAAAGGAAGTTTACTTTAAAATATAAATATTGTAATTGCAAAATGGTACACTGCTATGAAAAACAGTATAGCAGTTCCTTAAAAAATTAAAACTTCTATATTATCAAACAATCCCCCTTATGGGTGTGTGTCCAAAAGAATTAAAAGCAGGTACTCAAGGAGATGTTTGCACACTCATGTTGAAGCTATTATAACAAAAATACCATAGACTAAGTAGCTTTTAAATAATAAGACATTTATTTCTTACAGTTCTAGAGGCTGTGAAGTCCAAGATCAAAGTTTACAGATTCAATGTCTGGTAAGAACCTGCTTCTTGCTTCATAGACCACTGTCTTGTTGTACACTTACTTGGTGGAAAGCACAAGGGAGCTCTCTGGGATCTCTTTTATAAGGACACTAATCCCATTCATAAGGGCTCTACCTCCCAAAGGTCCCATTTACAAATACCATCACATTGGGGATTCAGTTTCAACATGTAAATGTCAGGGGCACACAAATATCCAGTCTATAACATATATTCATTCTAATGCTATCACAATAGCCAAGTGGTGGAAGCAACCCAAATAACCATAGACGGATGAATGGATATACAAAATGTAGGAAACACGCAGATGATGGAATATATGGAATATTATTCAGCCTTAAAAAAGGAGGAAGTCCTATAGCTTTCTACGATATGGGTGAACCTTGAGGACACAATGCTAAGTGAAATAAGCCTGTCACAAAAAGACAAATACTGATGGCTCCACTTACAGAAGCTATCTAAAGTATCCAAATTCATAGAAACAAAGTAGAATGATGATTACCAAGGCCCACAAGGAGGGGCAAAAGGGGAATTGTTAATTCATGAGTACAGAGTTTCAGCTCTGCAAGATGAAAAAGTTATGGAGGTCTATTACCCAACAATATGAACATACTTACTACTACTGATCAGTATACTTACAAGTGATTAAGGTGGCAATTTTTTACCCCAATAAAACACGCAAACAATACCATTGCGGGTATTCAAAAGATGAACCACGCATCTGGATTTGCTATTGCTATCCCTGCCTGCTACGTGGTACCCAGTATCTCTGCAGTGGCCCCTCAAATACCAGCCTCACACCCCCCAGCTACCCTTGGAGGAAGCATATCTCCTATGGATTTCCTGTAAGATCATGTGAACAATTTCATTTGGATAATCCATAGCTACTGAAGCCTTTTCAGAATCTCTATCTCCACCAGTAGCAAAAAATGTTCTTCCTAGAAGGCCTGAAAGAGAAGAGGCATTTTCCTGTATACGCATCTCTAAGAGACATCCCTAGAAACAGTCTGATAAAAACTGGGCACAGCTTCGAAAGCCCCTGACGATCCCTCACCTTGATAAAAAGACACCATAACTCTGAGTTACTTGTTTTGGATGAAGTTGGAAATCAAAGTACTTGTCTTATGTACAGTAGAGAAACTTTCAGGAATATCACCGGTTCCCTTGACATTTTGGTTCAAGTAGATCTATCTTCCTACAACTAGATCTTAAAAAATAAGAAACTTTCTAAAGATGTCAGCAGATTTTGACTAAAAAGATTCCATTAAATTCCAAAGCTTAACTATTGGAGTTATTAAAAATAACTCACTGATGGGGTGCCTGGGTGGCTCAGCCGGTTAAACATCTGCCTTCGGCTCAGGGCATGATCCCAGGATCTTGGGAGCAAGCCCCAGGTTGGGTTCCCTGCTCAGTGGGGAGTCCGCTTCTCCCTCTCACTCCACCCCTCCCCCTGTGCTCCCTCACTCACTCAGTCTCTCTCAAATAAATAAGTAAAATCTTTTTTAAAAAACCTCACTGATAAAATATAATTGTTTATTTTTTATTATTTTTTAATTTGAATTCAATTAACCAAGTTATATTATACCTTTAGTTTTTGATATAATGTTCAATGATTCATTAGTTGAATGAAATACAATTTTTTTTTTAAAAAAGAAACCCATTGTGACAATTCTCCCTTTTTGTACCTTCTAGCATATTCTATGTTATACTGCAAAGAAATTTTCCTTTCTTTAAAAAAGTAGCAACTCTCCTTGATTCAACAGCAGATTGTTAAATCTCCAAGTTTCTCCTTCTTCTCCATTTCTAACTTCTCTATTTCATACCCTTTTGGACACTCCCTTAGGATATTAAAAGAGTGGCAGTAAGAAAGATGAAATTAAAGAAAATAGAAGTTAGGATGACCCACAGATTCATCATAAATCATTTCCCATATGAAATCACAACCCCTAGAAGGAGAGCCTTACGTATGATAGAATTGTTCTAATAAAAAATACTGCTGTGTTTGGTCCACGATTGAATGGCCTGAGAGTAATTTACATAAATGTCAAGAGTGCGCTGATGGAGCAAGAAAGCATAGGTCAGACTGCCTGCTTAGATTGGAATTCCTAATTCATTTTCAAAGTTGTGCCAGAGAGCTCTTGTGACAGGTTGAAGGAGTTTTCAGGCCACGTTATGCTCTTTTTTTTTTTTCTTTTGTTGATGCTGATATTAAAAAATACATCAAAGGAGGAAGTAGAAAAATTATTTAAGCTATAAGCAGGAGAGCAAATTCTTTAATTAAATCCTTAATTAAAATAGACCATGGCATGAAGTAGCTGAACTACGTTTCCTTTCTCAGACAGGAAAAAAGAAAGTGTGACCTTCCCATTTCTCATATTCTCTATAAGCAGAAAATAACTAATTATATCTTATTTCTAATTATAAGTCTATCAAATTTTCATGACTATGGGAGCGGGCATGGACTAGAACTAGGCACTATCAAGCAGTCATTGATAAAGTTTCAAGTCTTAGATTCTTTCTTTTATAAACACACCTCTAATTTATGAATTATGTTTCAGTTACAGAAACTGATAATATGTATAAAACAGGTTGAAAAGGTGGAAAGAATGTCTTAATAAAAATTTTAGTAGGAATGGTGACCAAAGCCAAACATTCAAATTTTGCTGCTTTAGAAGAGTAAATACATTTTCAAAAAGCCACATTAAGTATGGGTCCCAGCGGTGTACACTTTTGTCAAAACTCTTCAAGCTGTGCACTTACGCCCTGTCCATTTAACCATACCTAAAGTACACCTTAATTTAAAAAGAATTGAAAAAGCATCCTCAACCCTAAGCCCCAAAGAGCTATAGTCACATAATATAAGAGGAAAAATCCAAGAAAAAGAAATGCTCAGGCTGTTTGCCATTGATTGATACAGTCACTTTAAATCTTTTTTATGCCCTTACTTCAACCACTATTTGATCATTGGATCTGTTCCTAAGGGAATGTGTGGAGAAGCAATTGAACCAACTCTTTCTGTGTTTTTCACACACCTTGTCCCTCAGCATTCATGATTTAAAGAATGCAAGGTAGATTTTGAAGGGTACATTCATATCAAGGGGATTACATGAAAGTAGTCACTTTTTTGTGGCTAAAAGGGCTTTTCTTTGTTCTCTTACCAGGGGAAAAGATTTGCTTTGGGCAAGCTCCCCATGGCAAACCTCTTTGAGGAATGAATTCTGAAGTGCATTCAACCATGTCTTCATGACCTTGTAGTTAAAGCATTTAAAGGGGATAGTGGGACATTGTCCTTTGCCATCCTTTCTGTCTTTGATGGGTGATTTTAGCCAATCTGGGATTTTGATATACTTTCTAGGACACTTGAAAAAGTATCTTTGTAAAAGCTTTGTAAAAGATTCCACATTTACTAAGTAAACAACAAGGACAGAAATCCTTAATAAATGCTAAATTCAAAATCAATTCACACCCAAAAATTTTCAGGAAAAGATTCTTAAAATGTGATACATTTTTTGCTCATATTTACAAATTAAGTTTACACAGTGCTTTACTGGTAAACTTACAGTTTATCAATAAGTGATTTTAAGACATAAAGTGAAAAAACCTCATATTTGTAGTAGTATGGCCCAAGGCATGAGTAGAGAAAGTAAAAAGAAAAAGGAAAAAAAAAAAAAAAGTTGAGTTGAGCACAAGCTCTCACTCTGCTGCTTGTCAGGCTGCTCTCCCATCAGACTGACCTATGAGATGAAGAAGTATCTTAAGACATCACCTGATCCTTTCCCTCCATTTTACAAAAGGGGAAACTTAGACTCAATTTCTGTTATTTGATTAAGGTCCTTCATGAGGATCAAATAATAAATTGTTGAAAAGGTCACCTTTACATTTTCACTCACCTTAAGGTTAAACTCCAACTGAGTATTAGGATATCTAAAAAAAAAAAACCAAATACTTTCTCAAAATAAGAAAAAAACTCTTTAGACTGAATGCAATTACTTTAATCAAAGGTACAGTCTGTGTAACCAGATAGTCTTGGGTCCAAATCCTAGTTCCACAACTAACCAGCCATGTGACTTGCAGTGAATTTCTGAGACTCTGTTTCATTTCCCATAAAATCATGAAAAACATGTATCTCAAAGACTGCTGGTGGGGAGGGTGGCAAGTGAGATCCTATGAAATGAGGTGTCTAGTACAGGTAGTGGGAACCACACATAATATGTAAAGAATATTGTATTTTAAATTCCAGATGAGGAACGTGTATGTTTACTTTAAAATTATTTGGCTCTGCTCCTGACACTTATGACTAGAATACCAAAATATAACTGAATAACTTGAAATGTAATTATCAGAACTATAAAAATTATTTCTTGAGCACAATGGTAACAGGTACTGTGATGGTACAGAAAGAACCTGTCATTCTGTTTCTGTCCTGAAAAAGAAATCAATTCACATGAAACCAGTAGTGACCTATCAAAGTCTCATGTGATCAAGTGCTCCGTTGTGTTTAACAGTCCTAAAAGAAAAGAGAGAGATCCCAGTGAGGCTCAGATCACCAGCATACCTCGTTTTACTACACTTCCCTTTAGTGCCCTTCCCAGATGCTATGTTGAAGGCAACCTTACATTGAGCCAATCTATTGGCGCCATTTTTCAAACTGTGTTTCCTAACTTCCTGTCTCCCTGTCACATTTTGGCCATTCTCACAATATTTCAAGCTTTGTCATTATTATTACATTTACACTGTTGCAATCACATGATAGAATTTTATCAGGTGAAGAGTTGTTTCTTAGAGATGAGCAAAGAAAGTGCTTCTTGAGAAGGAATCGACTCCTGGTGAAGATGTTGAAATGACAATAAAGGATTTAGAATATACCATGAACTTAGTTGACAAAGTAGCAGCAGGATCTGAGAGGATTGACTCCAATTTTGAAAGAAGTTCTACTGTGGCTAAACTGCTGTCAAACAGCATCACACGCTATCGAGAAATCATTCATGAAAGGAAGAGTCAAGTGATGTGGCAAACTTTATTGTTATGTTATTTTTAAAAATTGCCTCAGCTGCCACAGCAGTCATCAGCCGCCTTCCTGCTCAGTCCGCAGCCATCGACATCTCCACCAGCAAAAAGATGACTATTCGCTAAAAGCTCCAGGGTTGACTAACATTTTTAGCAGTAAGGTATTTTTAAGTTAAGGTAGATGAATTTTTTATATATAACACTATTACACACTTCATAGACTACAGTATGCTATCAACGTAACTTTTATATGCACCGGAAAACTAAAAATTTCATTTGGCTCACTTTATTGGGGTAATTGCTTTATTGAGGCCGTGAGGGGCGAACCTGCAATATCTCTGAGGTGTGCCTCAGCATCCAGGACCTAGTGCACGGAACGTGAGTGAAGGTGCTGGTGAAGATGGGAGAATGAAAGGGACCTCATCTGCAGGGGCTCCATGCGTAATGTACGAGGAGAAGGCTTGTGTAAGTAGGGCAAATCCCAAGCAGCAAAACAGTCATACCCCAAATGCATCCATATGATTCCTCATTCACATAACACTTTATATTTTTACTTAGCTATGAAGCAATTGAATGCTGACCTTTTTTTCCCAGACAGGGAGGATAAGTACTCTGCCCAAAATAGCCAGATTTGGAATTAGCACTCACACCCCTAGACCACATTTCTCATTCCTTTAGCCTTATGCTTTCATTATGTTCTTTAGACCATATTTCACACTTAAAGTTCACCTTTTTAAATAGAAATTGACATTCCACGTCTGCTTTCCCAGGAAGCATTGCATAGAAGACAAAAATCTAAAATTCTTATCCTGTCTATAGTATTAATTGGCTGTGGAGCCAAGAATGAACCCCCTCGTCTCTGGGTGAATTACTACATGGAATGGTTCCTCCTGAGCATGAAATTTTACAATCGGAATAGGGATTTAGCCCAGCGGAGGACAGCAGAGTAATACTCAACGTTCATTGCACAACCTGAATCTGACCCGTTTTACACAATCTTTGGGTAAAACTGCCAGTCCCCATTGTTTCTCTCTACCCCATAAAAACTGAGTTCAAAAATGGATAGGAAAAATTGATTTTATTGCCCTGCCTGATAAAGAAAAACCACCTTGAATGTGAATGGCAGCTTTCTGATTATTCATATGTCCTCTATAGGTATCCAATCCCTCAACACTATACAAATTCCTGAGAGGGCCTGACAAAACACTTGAGGACATAGTAGGAAGAAAGGAGAATGGCAGCTGCTAGGAGAAATGAAGGAGGGATTTTAGTCCTCTCCTAGGGTGGTGACAGGGCTTGAGAAGGAAGAATCTTGCCCTCCTGTGTTTGGTGCGATGTGGACTTGAAATCTGCGCGTAAATCAAAAACAGCAAAGAGCAGAGCCCGCAAATCTACCAGGTCTATATACTAGCCCCGGGGTACTTAATGGGAAAGCGAACTCACACTGCTCATTAAGAGTCCAGGTTAACTTAAATACAGAACCCTGCTCCAGTCTGGAGCCCCAGCGCGTCTCCGGGTGCGTGAAAACTTGCCCTTGGTTTAGGCGGGTCGTTTGAAGAACTCAGAACTCCGACAACCAACAGGCTCTCGGGACGCGTCCCCGGCCAGGGACTGCCCTCTCCAGCGGGCAGCTCCTGCTGATGCTGTCCAGGCATCGCCCAGGGGAAAGGTTGCAGAGCGGTCGGAAGGCGCGGGAGGAGTCTGGCGGTGATTGATGGGGAAGGGACGCATGAATAAAAGTACTTGTCTAGGGACAGCAAGGACCCCGACCGGGCGAGCTGTGGAGGCTACTTGGTCTGGCATTCCCTCGTTCCGCGTTTCGTCAGAGCCAGACCCGCCCGCGGCTGAAGGGAGGCGTGCTCGCCCCCGGAGCGGGCTGCAGGCGAGCTGCGAGCAGAGCTTCTCGGGAAGGAGGTCACCGCTGGTCCCTCTGCGCCTGGTGCTCCCGATTCGAGAGGTAAACACTCTGGCTTGGTGGGGAATTAAATCGGTGATTGAACCTTATCCCGGGGCTTCAGCTTGGGTTAGTAGTTGGGGATATATATATATATATATATATATATATATATATATATATTTTAATCTAATTTTTTAAAAAGATGTATAGAATACAATTAGTTGTATTGTTGGAGTAAAGGAGGTTGGAAGAGGAGAGCACATGAGAGTCAAAAGTCACTCTGAGGGGACAGACGCTTGCGAGTTAATGCTGATACTCCCCCCAAGCCGGACGAGTGAAGTGTCTGAGTCAGTCGGTGCACTCCGGGAGGCGCGGGGGCATTCCGGGCGCAGGCAGCTGGGAAGTAGCGGCTTTCACTCGCCAGGAGGAGTCTTGTGGTTCAGACCCGGTATCCGCGTTCCCTGGGGAGCAAAATGCAGATTGGCGTATGCGCTTGGCCTCTACGTGCCTTGATTCCCCAGTTCCCACGCGTCTTTAGCCAGAACGTACGTGCTTCCTCGGGGCACACCAGGGAGCTCAGAGCTCTGCCTCGGACACCCATCCTTCTCGCCCTGGCACACCCCTTCCAGAAGGCCCCGCGCCTCGCCCCCTACGAGTCACTTATCCCTCGGGGGAACGCCAGGGAGGGGGAAAAAAAAAAAACACAGGGATAACTGGACCGGGAAGGACAATCGACGGGCACAGGAGGGTCACGCCACCAGCTCAGCACCCGCGCGCAAACTTGAGTTACATTTGCGCGCGGGTAGTGGCCGCGCGGCTGCGCTCTGCGGGAGCGGAGCAGGGGCGTGGCTGAGGTAGCTGACCAAAGCGTCCTGTCTTTCTTCCCTTGCTCAAGACTCCCTCTTCTAGACTCAAAGCTGCAGAGCAGCCACCGGACGCCCACTGGAGCAGGCAGCAACATGCAGCTTCTGCTAAGTTGGGGCAGACGCGCCCTGGTGGCGTTGATCCTCGCCTGCGGCGTGGCGGGGGTCCAGGGAGAAGAGCCGGGATTCCCGCCGGCTGGGGCTACTCTGCCACTTCTGGGGCACGGAGAGATAACGACGCCCCGCACTGAGGTTTCCTGGCCGAGGGGTTCCAACTCCAGCGCGCAGTGGTCCTCTGCACCTCCGCAGATGCCTAAAGCAGGGAGAACACCTGGAGCCCCTCCACGCGCCTTCTCCCCTCCCCCCTGCGAAAAATCCTTCGAGATCAAGGAGACTTTCAAGTATATCAACACGGTGGTGTCCTGTCTAGTGTTTGTGCTAGGCATCATCGGAAACTCCACACTGCTGAGAATCATTTACAAGAACAAGTGCATGCGAAACGGCCCTAATATCTTAATAGCCAGCTTGGCTCTGGGAGACCTGCTGCACATCATCATTGACATCCCCATCACTGTCTACAAGGTAAAGGGTTAATATCTCTGGGAGGATGCCTAGTTAGGAGGAGGGAGATGGGACAGCCTTTGCGGACGCTTACTCAAGAAGATCCATCGCCTCCTAAAGTTAGTATCCCTGGAAATAAATTCCCTACTGGTCTTCAGTAAACTTAGCCTAAGCTTAGATCAAGTGTAGTCCCCAACCCAGCAAGATCAGCATCACTTGGGAACTTGTTAGAAATGACATTTTAGGGCCGCACCTCCAGCCTGCTGATTCAGAAACTCTAGGATGGAGTGCAATAGTCTGTATTTTAACAAGCCCTTCGTGTGATGTGATGAACTGTGAAGCTTGAGAACCACTGGTCCTGAAGTATGTAGTCCCTAAGCACAGCTCACTGGGTCCATTCTCTCTGCAAAGGTATGGTCCATGGATTGGCAGGACTGATATCACCAGAGAGCCTGTTAGAACTGCAAGTGCAGGCCAGAATTAGAAAAGCAGAATCTGTGTCTTAAGTTACCTAGGTGGTTCATATGCACATTAACCTTGGGAAGCACTTTTGTAGAGGGCCCTGAAAGTAGAGGGGCTGGAATGGGTTTTGGGGAAACAAATGAGTTAGAAAAGACCCAAACTAGTGAGTACACTAACACAGTTCACCTGCTGTGAATGACTGTATTGTACCGACTCTTTATCACGTGTCTACAGGGGGCCGAGCACTGAAATGGACTTTTGACAATCCACAAGTAGGTATTTCTCCATTTTTACAGATGACTGATAAGGTGCTCAAGGTCTCATAGTTAGTAAGAGATGGAGGTGGGAAACAGACCCAAATCTATCAGGTCCAGAGTACAAGTTGTACCTCCACCCCACCCCCGCAATTACCTTGTGAACAAACCAAAGGCGGCGGGGGGGTGCTTTCCATGCGAAGTCTTTAAGGCTTTCAGTAGCTAACATTACTGTGATTACTATGGGCATCAGAGGAAACAGGCAGGGAGAGCTAGAACAGGACATACACCCCCACATTATTTGACTCCAGGTTGCTTTGGAACTCTAGACACATCCCAACGTCTCTGGGCCTCAATTCCCTCGAACCTACAAAGAGGCTGTTAGAGCCCACTTACTGGCGTTTTGTGGTGCTAAGAAGAATAGCCTAAGTGAAAGATCCGGAAGATTCTAAAGACCCGTGCAAGTATGTAAAACTCTCCTTACCCATCATGATCAGCAATAGAAAGCCATAAAGAAGAACAGAACCAAAGTAAAGGAATGGGAAGGCGCTTTGGGAATTTTCCTGAAGGTAGTCGAGGGCTCAGTACAAGGGAAAAATATGGCATGGAGGGCTAGAAAACCATGGGGAGGGAAGTTCGATCTTTGTTCAGCCATAAGCCATAAGCCATGCCTTTCAGTCCTAATCCAAATAGCCATTCTTTAAGAGAATTTTAGCAATTTCTGAAGTTTAGAAATAGGATTCAGATTAAGATCCAGGCTCTAGAAGGAAACACTCCCACAAATGTGGGGGGAATAAATAGAAGAAATCCTAAAATCTTGCATGGCAACTTGTTCTTCTGAAGTCTGAGTGTTTCCTGGGAGAAGCACCATCTGAAATGGTTCCCTCAAATGCAGTGACAGTTCTATTAGAGCCAGAGGTGACACATTTACTTGGTTTGGGAGTCCCATAGGCCAAGTCTTAGCATTCCAATTTGGCAAAGGATTCCAATTCAATTCACCAAAATTAACTTGAGAAACTGTAGAGTACAAGGTGTTGAGAAATAATAAGTGTTAAATGAGAGCCTTTTGAAAAGGGAGATAACAGTCTGGGTTTGCTAGGCTTGCAGAGAATTTTGTGAAGGGTCCCTCTGGGGAGGTCTCAGAAAACCCCACATGTCCAGCTCAGTCTCTGAGTCAGAGACCTTTCTAAGTCAGCCAGCAGCTCAAGTGCTGTGTGGAAGATGGGGTTGAGGACATTTTCTTCTAGATGGGTTGCTTCTAGGCCGGATGAAATAAGGTCTTCCAGGACCATCTTACTTTGTCTGTCTGGTCAAATGATTATGCTCGATCAACCAGAGGATATCTGACTCCCAAGGGGGCACACAGCTTTTACTTTCATTTCAATTTTCTTTATGATTTCCCTAGGAAATTACATCATTTTGCCTGAGACCATTCAGTCCGTTAAAGCTGTGTTTTTACTTCTGAAGTAAACAGACCAATGAGTCATTACAAATCTGGCCATCTAGTCATTTATGTTGGTCATAAACAAATCCGTTCACAAAGAACAAGGTCCCATCGCCATGTTTGCCAACATGGAATCCTATGTGGGAAACTTTGGTTTATTTTTATGGTGTTCATAAATATGTGTCACTTGAAGCATAATATAATAATAATAATACCAACTATTATGCACAGGTTCTTGGTTTATTTCATGAAATCACTGCAAGAAACCCTCTGGAGGATATATTGTTGTCATCCCTGTTTTATGGGAAAACTACATGTTGGAGAGGTGAAGAAGTAACTTGCCCAGTGTCACACCACTGGATAGTGATGAAACTAGAGCTCAAATGCATCCATCTGGTCCTAGAAACTGTGGTCTTCCCTGACCCTCTGCACTGAGTGAGCTCAGACCCAGCATGCCCTTCTCCCGCATGGAGTATTGCTAGAACCTCATTTGAGTACACTGGTGGGATTATATGATACACTAACACACACAATAGGACACTTGGCATATGTTTTCAGTTCTCAGCTGAGTCATTTGAAGATTTCTCTTTTTTTAAGATTTTATTTATTTATTTGAGAGAGAGCACTAGTGGGGAGAGGGGCAGTGGTAGAGGAGTGGAGAAGCAGAGAGAAGCAGACTCCAACTGGGCAGAAAGCCCAATGCAGGACTCTATCCCAGGACCCAGGGATCATCACCTGAGCTGAAGGCAGATGCCTAAGCAACTGATCTACCCAGGTGCCACACCCCCCATTTGAGGATTTCTATCTCCGGAAATCCTCTTCAAATGTTCTTTAGTGGGGCGCCTGGGTGCCTCAGTGGGTTAAGCCACTGCCTTCGGCTCAGGTCATGATCTCAGAGTCCTGGAATCAAGCCCCGCATCGGGCTCTTTGCTCAGCAGGGAGCCTGCTTCCTCCTCTCTCTCTGCCTGCCTCTTTGCCTGCTTGTGATCTCTCTCTGTCAAATAAATAAATAAAATCTTTTTTAAAAAATGTTCTTTAGTATATAATATGAATAATATCATTGTTTGTTATTCTGGAGGCTTTATTTACCAAAACACCCAATTCAGACTAGTTAAAAGCTATTTATTCCCCTAAATAACTGTGAAAACATTTAAGTAAGTTTTTAAAAATGCGTTCAGAATTTCAGCATGCTAAGGTATGATACTTAGCACAAAGTAACTTAAGTGAAATCAGTGAGTTCTAATTTTGTTTTTGTGGGGTATTACAATTCTCTTTCAGAATTCAGTTCACTGTATATATTATATAAAATATATATTATAATTAATATGGCATATTAATTTTATATATCTATATATAAAACATAAACAAATTTTCATTCTTATTCATACACACACACACACACACACACACACACACACACACACAACCAACATTCACAAAATCTGGGGGGTTCATAGAACCCACCCAACCCATCTGTTGGCACACCCAAGGGACCATAAATGTCAATGTGAATCTATTACATTAATCTAGGGTTTAGTAAATCCAGTGTTCAAAAAAGTTGGCAAACCCCAAACTATCATAGTCATTGCTACTGCTGTAGAATGAGAGACAACTTCACAGGGAGGGGCTTCTGTGAGATGCTGACAAACCTTAGGCTATAGATCTCTTCTTCCTTGACTCCTTCAAGGGACTGGGTCTCTGGAAACTTCCAGGTAGAGTCAGTCTTCTTATCAGGTCTCTTGTGTCAGAGAGGAAATCCTCTGACGAAGGCCAGAGAGGTGTTGGAGGACACCCAGCAGAGAGAAGCTATTGAAGTGCCTCACATATTTACCTAAATATGCTGAAAAGAAGAGCCTGGCTTACCCTTCTCAGCAGTATATGTTGGGCTCTAACATGCGACATTATATCAGGCTATCCAGGTGAAAATGAAAACTGCAGTCATCCAAAGAGGATATTCAAAGGTCTCTATGTCTATTTCTATATGTATATATGTGAACACATAAGTACATATATAAATGGATAGGTGAATATCATTTGGCACAGTGCCTGACACTAGTTAGCAAAGAATAAATGTTACGTGTGTGTGTGCATGAATAAGAATGTAAATTTGGGGGGGTTTTTTCCAGCTTTTGCCATTATAAACATAACTACAAATAATATATTTATACAAATGGTTTTGCATACATGTGTGACCATATCTGAAGGGTAAATTTCTAAACTAGAACTCCTGAATCAAAGGATATATGCATTTGTGATTTCGATAGCTATCTCTACATTGTGCCCCAGAGGCATGATAGTCCTCTTAGTCTGAATCACTATTTTAAGTAACATCTCCATACAGATATACATGTATTAATGTCTATCTCTAATATATACATGGATCGTCATGCCAGCATGTACATGGTCTATATCTATATCTGAACCAAAAGCCAGGATTTGTAAATATCTGATGTGAGGATGGATCTCTTCTTTTCACAAATTGTGCCCTTCCCGTGTAGACTGCAATGAATGCGGTCACCTAAATGTCTGTTACTGATGAGAACCTAACTAACTACAAGTTGTAGTAGCACTGATGTCAAAGTTGCCAAAGCTGTGCAAAAAGCAAAAGAGCTGGGCGTACTTCCGGATGCTCTGAAGGTTTTATGTTGTGGTTGGTTAGTTGATTGGTTTGGCTTGGTTTGATTTAGCAGTGATATTTAACAAAGCTTGGTGGCAAGTTGAAGCTAAAATTTATTTAACTTTTTTTAACTTCTCAAGCAATTAAAAATTCTTGAGCAAATAATGAGTTTTTAACTTATCTCTGGATTTTACGTAACACTTTCACTCTGTGTTATATTGGCATTGATAACTAAGTTAATACAGTTAATTCTCAAATAGAACTTCCTTTATGTGTAAGCAAACTGCATTTGCAAACAAATTGGCTTGTGAACTGTAAAGACAGTAACCGATAGGAACATTTGTTTGATAAAGATCCACATTTAATTGTGTCCAGTGATGGTGGAGAGCCATTGGATGGCTTTGCTATTAAGATTTTATAGGCGGGGCACCTGGGTGGCTCTGTTGTTAAGCACCTGCCCTTGGCTCTGGTCACGATCCCAGGGTACTGGGATCAAGCCCCACATCGGGCTCCCTGCTCAGCGGCAAGCCTGCTTCTCTCTCTCCCACTCCCCCTGCTTGTGTTCCTTCTCTCACTGTTTTTCTCTCTGTCAAATACATAAAAATCTTTAAAAAAAAAAAAAAAAGATTTTATAAGCTCTATTAGAGGCAAAAAACCTGCCTTCATACCTCTGAGAGGCAAAATTGCTGATCTTTAATGTTTAACTAGTTAAAGTAGGGTACACCTCACATTTAAATGCTGGCATGTAAAAAGGTGGAATTGCTTCACTGAATGCACAAATGAGTTTTGAGTGAAGTGACCTTGTCAGGTAATCAGACATTTCCTGCTTGTGACACTTATCTTTCTGAAAAAGCTTACCTTTCTCACTTCTAGTCCTACACCACTTCTAGTACTTAACAAGTTTGTGTATGTGATTACTAGTTTCATAGTTAGAAGTCAAAGTCGATTGAACACCATAAAATCTAACTTTTGAAATTTTAATTTTCTGGTCAGTAAATGGGGATTTATGCGCATAGAACAATACACGAAGTAAAAGTATCACTGGATAGGGGAGTCTGATTTCCTCTAAGATAGTAATACCAATTAAGTTACTGAGATATTTTACTGAAATTTTTGTAGAATTTAGAGATGTTCTAGTAGAAGTTCTTGAACCCAAATAGAACCTAGATACCTTGAGATTCATTTACTTGATGTGGAAAAAATGTTAAGGAGCACCAATTCAACACATTTAAAGAATTAGCTTTCTAAAAGTACTAATAAAGAGTTAGACTATTAGCTCTGAATGACCTAGAATCAACTAACAAATAAAACTAACACCTCAACATCCACCTAGCTTAGTGCCGTCAACAGTCAATACATGACAGATGCTTTTTTTTTTTTTAATTTATTTACTTGACAGGCAGAGATCACAAGTAGGCAAAGAGGCAGACAGAGACAGAGAGGGGGAAGCAGGCTTCCTGCTGAGCAGAGAGCCCAATGCGAGGCTTGATCCCAGGACCCCGGGATCATGACCTGAGCCAAACACAGAAGCTTTAACCCACTGAGCCACCCAGGCGCCCCATGACAGATGCTTCTTGACAAAAGATGTTATACATAAATGTAAGGACAGTGGACTTTTCTTTCTTTTTTTTTTTTTTAAAGATTTTATTTATTCATCTGACGCGGGGAGAGAGATCACAAGTAAGAAGGCAGAGCGGGGCGGCCGGGGGGGGGGGGCAGCGGTGGTTGTTGAGCAGGCTCCCCGCTGAGCAGGAGGTCTGATGCGGGGCTTGATCCCAGGACCCTGAGATTATGACCTGAGCTGAAGGTAGAGGCTTAACGGACTGAGTTCCCCAGGTGCCCCAGGACAGTGGACTTTTCTAATCATATTTTTTATAACTGCTTAGATGGAAAAAGGAGGATATTTGCTCCTCATCTTATATGAGGATATTAGTCATAATTAAATAATAGGTCAATAGCATAATTCAAATAACCCAGAAACTTGAGATTTCATATTCCCAATTCATTGTTCCATACGTGGACTCCTGTAACAAAATGATTGGCAAACTCTCGGCCTTGGGCGATGAAAGTTCCCTAGGTTAACCCTATGGTACTTCTTGCATTTGCCTTTGATCTGCCACTTGGTCATTCCATAAATCCAAGCCTCTTAAAATATCAGGGCAATGTTCCTTTCAGTATGGGAAGGCTTATCTATCAAAGGCTTTACATCTTTTCTTTGCTCACTTTAAAGGAGTCGGTCAAGATTGAAGATATTTCCATAGCTATACAAGAGGATGACAGAGCCAAGACACTGTCGTTTCAAGGCCAGGGAGCCACGTTCTTCATTTCTCAAAGAAAAACCATATAAGGTTATCTCCATGTGGCTAATATGCTATAGTTGATTATTTTTAGAGAAACATGCCAAATGCTAATAAGTGATTAAGTGCTTTAAAGGGTGTTGACAGATAAAGCCCAAGTTGAAATAAGATTCAAGATGTAATTTATGATGTGAAACATTCTCTTTCAGGACTTCGCAGAGTTAAGACGGGGTTGGTTATGTTTGGGAAACAGCTGAGTGTGGTATATTGGATATTGGATAGACCTTAGCCAACAAGGTCTTCTCTTCTTAGACTTCTTCTTAGACTTCTGTTCTTCCCAGTGCTTTTATTTTAGGGATTGATTATTTCTCTTCTCCCATAGACCCTCTGGTGAAAATGTAAATGAAAAAAAAAAAAACAAAAAACAGCCAAAGTGTGGTGGTAAGAGAGAAGGAGGGTCATGCTTGAGTCAGAAATGTATTAGCAAAGTGGACCGACGCATTTCTTGCCCCTTCTCTGACCCTAAGACTCTCGGCCATACCCAGGCCTCCTGACTTGTGTCCTCTCTCTACTTCTTTCCTCGTTAACTCCATTGTAGGTTCCAGAAAGGAGGAAAACTATTCTCTGGATGTTTGCATTGTACAAATCTTCTCCCTCCCGCCACACTCAGTATTTCCAAATTATTTTAAAGAGCTTTTAGATTCCATAGTAATCAAGTCTTCTCATCGTATCTTACCAGTGTTCCCTAAGATAGTGTCTGGATAGAATTCAGTTTAAGACATGAAATGATTTAATAAAGTTTGTGCAAACTTCGCAAACTTCACAAAGTTTGCAAATCTCTTCCTAAGCCACGAGACCATTGAGTTGTAATTCTTGCTTCTTCAGGTGTCCTAGGGATCCTAGAAGATATAGTTCAGGTAAGTGAATCTGTTAATAAGCTAGGTTTAGGAAAGAGCATTTCTTTTTTTTTTTTTTTAAGATTTTTATTTATTTATTTGACAGACAGAGAACACAAGTAGGCAGAGAGGCAGGCAGAGAGAGAGGAGGAAGCAGGCTCCCCGCTGAGCAGAGAGCCCGACGTGGGACTCGATCCCAGGACCCTGGGATCATGACCTGAGCCAAAGGCACCCCAGAAAGAGCATTTCTTAATGCTCTTTGTTGAATTATTCAGAATGTGTAATATGTCTGAGTTTTTAGGCACAAACTATGGATATGTTAAGTTCAGATAAGAGGAGAGTAGCAGTCTATATATTGATCTGTCACAGACTTGGAAATAGATTTCACTGTAACACTAGTACGAAAATATATTTAAAGTGAACTTAAATTTCTCCTCAGATTTTTTTTATTTTTTTTTCTATCTCTTTGCTTCTCCTGGAGATTTTGTTCCAAGAAACTTAATTCATCTTCATGGACTCATCATTCTATTTTGGCAAGCCATAGGAATGTTTCCAGAATGGGGAAAACCCTGTTTTGTTGGTGGGCATGCAAAATTCCCAGAGACAGAGCCTCCATCTTACACAATGCCAGGGGGCACTGCTCACATTGTGGTCTGTTTAAGTGTCATCCCTGGGGGATAAGCCAGCATTATTTCTGACCTACATATTTCTAATCCACATGACTTAATTTTTAAGTGTATATACATTTTAATGAGTGCAGGATGGAATTTGTAATTGATATTTGTCCCTAAGGGCACAGGTACACTATAAGTCAATAAAGTATTTTCTACGTATTTGACCATCAGCTTACTTTAAAAAGAAATTGAAATCCTTGAATGAGGCTGTTCTATCTTTAAAAAGCCAGTTCAAATCCAGAAAAACTCTTACCAGCTCTACAAAACAGAGAAAAAAATGAAGAATATACCCTTTCCCAAAGTTGTGAAACACAACCGCTCCATTCTTTACCTCTTTTGACTCTTGTTTTAAAAACATTTCTGTAATCCAGCCATTTGAAGGCAATGTTCGCAGCTTATCACAGCAATCTGGCCAAGTAACCCTGGTGTTTGCTCATATGCTGCTCACCCAGCCTCTAAAACAATCATCTCCTACAGCATCTCCACGCTTAAGTCTCTCATCTCCGTCAAATTTACAACTAATGCTCCTTGAAGGATCCCATGAGACAGTGAGAAATAGTAGGTTCTGTTTTATGTCATTCATTTCCCTGGCAGCTTTGAGGAAGAGAGGACGGAAAGGAGTTTTTGCTTTTCACATTTTCTAGCCTGCTTGGAAGGCAGAACTCTGAAAAAAGAAGAGCCACCCGTCATCCTCAATCCCTTAATGACCCTGGCTTCATGTGTCAAGAATACCTGATCTGGAAGGAGGAAGGAAGGACAGGGATTGGACGATACAAAAAAAAAAAAAAAAAAATGCATAGCCCTCTCCGTTCTCTAAAGAATTTGTTTCAGGGGCGCCTGGGTGGCTCAGTGGGTTAAAGCCTCTGCCTTCAGCTCAGGTCATGATCCCAGGGTCCTGGGATTGAGCCCCGCATCGGGCTCTCTGCTCAGTAGGGAGCCTGCTTACTCCTCTCTCTCTGCCTGCCTCTCTGCCTACTTGTGATCTCTGTCTGTCAAATAAATAAATAATAAAAAAAAAAAAAGAATTTGTTTCAAATATGAGAACTGAAAGTTCATGACAAAAATGTTAATCACAAGATTTCTGCCTTACGATCACATTCATTCTTTTCATCTTTCCACGTGCTCGTTCACTGCTAATCAACAAGCTTTTAATGAGTCGCCACTGTGTGCCAGGCACTATGCTGGACATTATAAATGTTACAGAATATCTGAAACAAATAAACAGTTAAAGCTCAGTATATCCTCTTAATTAAAAAAGAGAGAGAGAGAGAGAGAGAAGATAAGAAAATAGTATATACATGGTTAATGAGGCGATTGAACATTTATTAGTGTGAGACGGTTAACTTTCAAATTTCCTGACTTTATGGGGCTTGATTCCTTCAGGCATTAACAATGGTATGTATTAACAGGGTTTTTATTTCCATTTGATTTCTCAAGAATGTAATTTTTAATTAAAAAGAGAAATGAAAAATGTAAATCCCTCAGTTGGAGACTTTGTAGGACTCACTTAATAATACTTATAAAGAAAATGTATTTATTTCCTGTTCATGCTGTTTGCTCTTTTAGAAATTAAGAAAAAAAACTCCATAATATAAAAATAACTTTTAAATATAATATAAAAATAATGTATTTGGATGCCATGGACTTTTTCCTTTCTTAAACTGCTATTGCAACATAAAGTTATAAAGTCATGGTCATCTTTGAGTAGAAACCTTATAATCAGTATGATCATGTTTTTTTTCAATCTAGTGTTGATTCATTTATTTGTTTTTATTCATACAAAAGAAATGTTCTAGAGGAGCTGTATAAGCCATAGGGGAAAGGGATCAGCACAAGCGTGGACTCTCATTTGTCAAATGGACAACACTTTGCTCTAGGACCTAACGGTAAAAAAATCTCTTTGTTGGATGGGCCATCACAATGTGAAAACCAGTAACAGTTAATAGGAGTATTTTCTAACTGGCTCACATTTATTAAATAGTAGGTAATATGTATTCAAATTTACTTTTAAGCAGAACCTAAAAATTTAACTCATGTCACAGGGACCTAGAAACAATACAGAACGCTAACATTGACTTTGCAAATAAGGAGACTTGTTTGATTGCATGCTTGATTTGTGTTCAGTATTGAGATCTTGCCCTTAGGTTTTGTCATTGAACAGGGTAAAGTCTCAAGAAAAAACTAAACATAAGGAATAAGAGTGTGTTATTGCTGGATTTAGAGTTAGAATTGCTTCCTCTTGCAATAAAGGGAACCAATTTCCCCTACAAAGAGCAAAGCTATATTGTTGGGCTTCACATTAGGTATTGGATGTTGATTTTTGTCAAAAACTAGCGAAATAATTAATTTCCAGTTATAAAAATCTCTAAGAACATTCTTTTTTTTTTTTTTTTAAGATTTCATTTATTTATTTATTTGTCAGAGAGAGAGAGAGTATGCACAAGCAGGGAGAGTGCCAGGCAGAGGCGCAGAGAGAAGCAGGCTCCCTGCTGAGCAAGGAGCCCGATGTGGGACTCGATCTCAGGACACTGGGATCATGACCTGAGCCGAAGCAGAGGCTTAACCAACTGAGCCACCCAGGTGTCCCCTTTAAGAACATTCTTTCACCAAATGTAAAGATGGCGTCTTGGTTGAGAGTGATTTTTGTTTTTAAACTTAAGTAGCTTTCTCTCACCTTCATTCAGGGTTTTGTTTACCTCTGAACAAAAGGTTGATGTCTTTGCATTTTAAATAAGCTCCCAGCACTAAATTGTCCAAGACTTATTGGAAGCCATTAAGACTAAGATGAGCGTCAGTAGTGGGCCTGGTTTTTGTGACTGGGTGTCTCCAGAAGGCCTTCTGAGGGAGAGAGGCAGGGGTTGCAAAGTCACCCTTCTCATGACGAAATAATAGAAGTGACATCTGGCGCTTTGCCACTCATCTTTTGTGGCTCTCAGGAGCCACAAAAAGTGACGAAAAGCTGAAAGCTGATGAAGGTTAATACTCCCTAGTTTATAGTTCCTTTCTTTTTGGAGGGGTAGATTAGAAAATTGTAGTCCCTCAGTTATGATTAGGTTTCTGACTATCTCTGTGCTGAACTTGAAGAGAATGGTTACAATTTTCAGTTTGTGTTTCCCTGTGTCCTATGATGACTTGGGTCAGAGGTTGGGCTGCAGGCCTCCCAGTGGTATGAAGAGCAATCACCCAATTTCTAGGCTGAGCCAAAAACAACAGTAACCTCAAAACAGGGCCTAGATTCAGTGCAGAGCCCATTTCCATTGGCCAGACTTTTTCCCTTCAGTGGCCTGGACACTCATTCATCTTGATTCATTTGATGGTTGTACCTATGGGAGACTAATATTTGCATATTTGCATATAGTTTAAGAAAATAGGATATTTGAAAATTTCCTAAGTTTTAGATATTATATGAATAAAATAGCTAAGTGAGGGCACCTGGGTGGCTTAGCCTGTTAAGCACCTGCCTTTGGCTCAGGTCATGATCCCAGCATCCTGGGATCAGGCAAAATCCCCATGTTGGGCTCCCTGCACAGTGGGGAGCCTGCTTCCCCCTCTCCCTTTGCTGCTCCCCCTGCTTATGCTCTGTGTGTATGTGTGTGTGTGTGTGTGTCAAATAAATAAACAAAATCTTTAAAACATTGTTTTTAAATTCAAAAAATAAAAATATCTTTAAAAATTAAAATAAATAAAATAACGAGGTAATTAGGAGAAATTTGCTTCTGCATCTAGATATTTTACCATTATCTGACACACAGCTATGGGTTTACAAATACTCAAATTGATTTGATTCTAAACCATCTTTTTTCTGTGGTCAGTTTCAGCGAAACCCTGTATAGACTCTAGAATCAGACCATGTGGGTTCTAATGTGGATCTGTTACTTATGTGAGTAATAAACCAAGTAAACCAAGGCCAGCTGTATTACTTGTCTAATGAGGAAAAGCAAATAACCGCAAAACTTAGTGGCTTGAAACAATAGACATTTATTATCTCACACTTTGTGTGTGGGTCTTGAATTCAGGAGCCAGAGTGAATGGTTCTGACTCAGAGTCCCTCTCTCGTGAGAGTGCAGTCAAGATACTTCCCAAGGGCTGCAGTTTACTGAAGATTGGCCTAAAGCTGGAGGATTCTCTCATCCCTACACCTGGCACATTGGTGAGTCATTTTCGGGAGACCCTAGTTCCACACCTTGGCAGTCTGTCCATAAAGGGGCTTTAGTGCCCTCCTGATACGGCAGCTGGTCTCCCCAAGAATGAGTGATTCACCAGACGGCAAGGAGCAAGCCACAGGCCTTTTGTGAACTAGTCTCAGATGTCACACTTCATCTCTTTTGCCACATTCTGTTCACTAAAAGCAGGTGATTAAAGCCAACCCACATCTCCAAGGGAAAGTAAATGAGCCTTCACCTTTTGATGGGAGGAGTAGTGAAGAGTTTGTGGACATACTGACAACCAACATAGCATAGTAATAAACTTCAAAGTGCCTCAGTTTTCTTATCTATGAAATGCACATCGGTCGTACTATCTCATAGGATTTCTTTGCAGATTGCAGGGATATGATATGTGTAAAGTGCTTAGAATAATGCCTAACCCATTATAAGTGCCATAGAAGCATCAGATTTGTTTTATTTTTTTATCTTTTTCCCAATCTATCTAAGGACAACCAGAATTAGTAGAAAGAATATCATCTAGGGATGCCTGAGTCGCTCAGTTGATTAAGCGTCTGCCTTCGGCTCAGGTCATGATCCCGGGGTCCTGAAATCAAGTCTCTCATCGGCCTCCCTGCTCAGCGGGGAGTCTGCTTCTCCCTCTGCCTTCTCTGCCTGCTGCTGCCCCTATCTCTCTCTGACAAATAAATAAATTTTTAGAAAATCTTAAAAAAAAAAAAAAAGAAAGAATATTGTCTGGATAATTTATAGCAAACTAGTCTGATAGAGTCCCTGGAACTGCTTGGAACCTTTTTATTCTTATGTTTCCAAGTTCTTTTAAAGTATCTGGAGTTCATAGTTGGTTCAGACCTGAGGTAGCCTGAGTCTTCCCCCATTTCAGTAAATGCCTCCATCATTCATATGGCAAACCTCTTAAAGTTTCCTGACTCCACATATCCACCCCATAATAAGTCCTGCTGGCTCTACCTTTCATCTACAACCCATTCTGTTCAGCCCCAGGTCACCACAGGCTCCAGCTTACCACAACCTCGTATCAAAGCTTCCTTTCTTGACCCGACATACTATTCCACATTGAGCAGCTACAGAGATCATTTTAAAAACATAAATAAGAGTGTGCCATTTCCCTGTTGAAAAACTTGCAATCTATTTCTTCAAAAAATTATTCCAACTCCTTTCTCTACCATTTCATCTCCTAGACACTTGGCCTGGATCACTCCATTATAGCCTTGATAGCCTTCTTCCTGTCTTTTCAGCTCACTAGGCTTATTTACTCATTTTTACCCCAGGACCTTTGCACTTGCTCTTTCCTCTGTCCAGAATGTTCTTTGCATGGCTTACTGTCTTATTTTAGTCTTGTCCCTTACTCACACATTGCCTCTTCAGAAAGACCTTGATGAGACTCCTATCAAAAAATTACTCCAAATCCCACCATACTCTCTTCATAGGACAATACCTGTGTGACACCATATAAAATATTTGTGTTTCGGGGCACCTGGGTGGCTCAGTGGGTTAAAGCCTCTGCCTTCGGCTCAGGTCATGATCCCAGGGTACTGGGATCGAGCCCCGCATCGGGCTCTCTGCTCAGTGGGGAGCCTGCTTCCTCCTCTCTCTCTCTGCCTGCCTCTCTGCCTGCTTGTGATCTCTCTCTGTCAAATAAATAAACAAAATCTTTAAAAAAAAATTAAAAAAAATAATAAAATATTTGTGTTTCTTTTAATCTACCTCCCTCATTAGATTATAAACTGTATGAGAGTAGGAAGTTTGCCTTGTTCATTGATATGCACCCTATACTCAGAATGGGGTCTGGCACATATTGAACGAATGAATGAATGAATGAGCAGAATTCTGAGTTAATTGATTAATCCAGAAGTCACAAGCGGATACTATTTGGACCACAGATACACTTTTGTTAATACAATGTTATATGACAGTGATTTTTTTAAAAGATTTTATTTATTTATTTGACAGACAGAGATCACAAGTAGGCAGAGAGGCAGGCAGAGAAAGAGGGGGAAGCAGGCTCCCCGCTGAGCAGAGAGCCCAATGCGGGGCTCGATCCCAGGACCCTGGGATCATGACCCGATCCAAAGGCAGAGGTTTTAACCCACTGAACCACCCAGGTGCCCCTATGACAGTGTTTTTTAAAAACGTGAGTTAATTGACAACTTTTATAATTATGAGGTTTTATATAAACTCCAACTTTTTTGACTAAAATCAAGAGGAATTTTTTGTTTTGGTTTGGTTTTGGTTTTTGGTTTTTTTTATTTCTTGGCAAAAATTGCATCTTGCTTTTTAGCAGCTTCTCCTTTTAGATGTGATTTGCCCCACACCCCGCCACTCTCTATTACTGACTGACACCACTAACCTTCCTACACCTGGCTCCCTCTTCCCTTCCTGCTTGGCTGTATAGATTTCCAGGACCCTAGATTAAGCACATCTGTGTAAGTTTGCCAACATCTGTCCTCCATGACAGTATAACTTTTCATTTCTAATTTAGAAATGAAATGGGTCTCATGTTGGAGCTCCAAGGCGTATTCATACTAGACTCATTTTAGCCTTTGGTGCCATAGTATAATAATCACCCAACTTGACACACTCCACAAAGAACCCTCTCACTAGTGAAAGGACGGAAAGACCCATTGTGTTTCAAAATAATTTTCACTTTGGGAAGATTATTCTTTAAAACATTTTTTAAAAACATCAATTTGAAAAACTTTTCTTTATTTTCAAAACCTCATGAACACTCAATCCAGATGTTTACCTAAAGTGATTCATTAACCAGTGTGAGGCACACCCAGTTGTACTAGGAAACAAAATAACTGAGTTTAACAATAGACGATTGCAGAAGTATATGTATAATAGCAAGAACTCTTGTCTTTTGCTGCTTGTAGAGCTCATGCTTCTGAATTTGGGGGGCTTGAATATTAAGCATCTGCTACCCGGCAGGAAGTGTATTAGGCAGATGCACAGACCTTATTCTGTCTTATACTGTAGGGATGCTGGAGTGCAAAAAGGAAACAAAACAAAAAAGTAAATGTTATAATCCATGCAATAATTGTTGATAAGTGCTGTAGATAAAAAGAAAAGTGGAGTAGGGCAAGAGAGATGGGTACCGGACACTTTGCCATACTAACAATGTGGCTACCGTAGGTCATGTTGAAAATACTAGCCTTGAGCAAAACCTGAAGAAGGCAGGGGAGTTCGCCGAGTAGATCTGTGGGGAAAGAGCCTTTCAGAATAAGGAGACACCGAGAGTAAAGCCCTAAGACAGAAGTGTGTCTGGGGCGTTCACGGAGCTGTGAGTAACTATTACTGCTGAGCTACTGGGCAGTCAAGTTGACTACAGTAAATAGTGAGTATAGATGCCCACACTGTTCTCCGTAGGAGTGGTCTAGTCTCCCCAGCTGAGGGACGTTTATCGTCTATTTTTAACATTTATAGTCTCTATTTTGGTTTGGCCATGACCTGAGCATGTGAGACTCCATGGCCGTATAAGAGATGTTTGCAGGGCGGCAGGGTCCGTCTTCTAAGGGGAACTTACAAGACTGACCCCGGTTGGCCCCATGGTCAAGATCCTGATCCTAAGCTACTGTGTGTGCATAACAAATCCTCATGAACTGGCTGCGTTTTCGTTATTCCCAACCACTGTCCTGATCCATATATCGAACACTGGTGCTTTTCAAAGGAGTAGTCCATGAGTAAAGGAGTAAGAGCTGGAATTGCTGATCTTACTCCCGCATGCTAATTACGGTCCACTAAGTAATGCGGTTCAGAGGGCACTGTGTGAGTATCTCCCTCACGGACCTTCATGTCTTCTCATGCAGCTGCTTGCGGAGGACTGGCCCTTTGGAGCTGAGATGTGTAAGCTGGTGCCTTTCATACAGAAGGCCTCCGTGGGCATCACTGTGTTGAGTCTGTGTGCCCTAAGTATTGACAGGTAAGAGTGGATATTTAAGCCAGCTATATCCGGAACACGAGCTCAGGATACAAGTGATTGCTTTGCTACTTAGAAAATAAACTATGTAATTCAATGAAACAGGCTCTGCCAGCTTGACAGATAATTCTGTTTTGTGCTTCAGATATCGAGCCGTTGCCTCTTGGAGTCGAATTAAAGGAATCGGGGTTCCAAAATGGACAGCAGTAGAAATTGTTTTAATTTGGGTGGTCTCTGTGGTTCTGGCTGTCCCTGAAGCCGTGGCTTTTGATATTATAACCTTCGACTACAGAGGACGTTACCTGCGAACCTGCCTGCTTCTTCCTACTCAGAAAACAGCCTTCATGCAGGTGAATTTTGCCTTTTCCTTTCCTTTCTGTTCTTGCCTTATAAATATTTAGCTACTTTCCCACTTTCCCAACAATCACAAGGATTATTTTCTATTTTATCTATAAGAAGACCACATACAAGTTTAAGGATTGCATATATCATGGTAATGAAAAGAATTAAGTGAGACATTAATGTGAAATTGAGAATGAGATTGCTGACTTCTTTATCAGTTAAAAGGGAAAAATACTGCACAGATGACATAAATTCTACTCCAACACAGATATATTTGGAGCAAGAGTTTAAAAACAAAGCAAAAAGAGCAGAAATAGAATAAAAGGCATGAGTCATAAGCAGCTTTGATTTTCCAATTATAAATTAGATTTACACATTTCTTAGCAAAATGATTTGTACAGATCTTTCCACATCAATTTTTTTCCCAGAAAACAGACTTGTTAAAAAGTGAAACCTTCTCTTAAACATTAGGACGTCTTTGCATATTCAGATATGGTATTTTACATGAATACATTATGGATATTTTGCTTATGTGAAGGCAAAAATATTTGAAATACCACATACTTTTAATTTTACCCAACTGCTTAAATTTTTGTGCATAATTACAGCACACTGCCTAAGAGAATTAAAATGCTCTTTAGGGAAAGTTTGTTTCATTTAGTGTAAGTATTTAATTGTTTGTTCAGTAGACGTGGCCTCAAAGATTCTATACAGCCTCTATGAAATGGATCTACTTTAGAAGATAATTATTCCTTGATGAGTATGTTGTTTGTTTGTTTTTTTATTTAGCACTTGGCATATAAGATTTTTTTTACAGAGGAATGATAATCATGCAGTTCTCTTTTTTTTTCGCCATAGTTTTACAAGACAGCTAAAGATTGGTGGCTGTTTAGTTTCTATTTCTGCTTGCCATTGGCCATCACTGCTTTTTTTTATACCCTGATGACCTGTGAAATGTTGAGAAAGAAGAGTGGCATGCAGATCGCTCTAAATGACCACTTAAAGCAGGTAAGAACAGAAATATGTGCTGACTCACGATTACAATGATGCTTTTGAATTAGAAAATTTTATGGCGATAAAAATTATTATATACTAAAGTGTATTTCCTTTTTCTTGCTTCTGGTATTTTTTGAATACACAAAAGAATATCTTTTCTATTCTCTATCTAGAGATATTCTATTCTACCTAATCTAAAAGGATCTAGAAAGAGCCATTACTCTTTAAAGATGAATCTGAGGTCAATTTAGTTCTAATTCACAGTAACTATTCAACTTAAAACTCTGTGTTCAGGATTTTTACAAATACCACTGACTTTCTGTAAACAATAGTAAAGGTTCTGTTTGGGAAGAGAGACCGCGGTGATTATCTGAACCATCTATTTAGTCTCTGGCTCTGGTTTTATTTCAGAGACGGGAAGTGGCCAAAACAGTCTTCTGCCTCGTCCTTGTCTTTGCCCTATGCTGGCTTCCCCTTCATCTCAGCAGGATTTTGAAGCTCACTCTTTATGACCCGAATGATCCTAATAGATGTGAGCTTTTGAGGTAAGAAACGTAAAATAGAAAAAGTTTTTGTAGGTAAACGCCATTCAGAACTTTTTGGGTTTTTTGTTTTGTTTTGTTTTGTTTTTTTTCCATTGATCCCTTTCATAGCAGAGAGAGTACCATTTTGCTAGTCTTTAGGGAGCAATTAAGGTTCCCATTTTTGGTCTTCACCCATGTTGTAGGGGAAGGAATCAAGGGGACTTGTGAGAACACTGGAAATGGAGAGGCAGAGCTGTCAAAGTGATGAGTGGGCGCCACAATTGGAAATTCCACCTCGGATTCTCCTTTGCACACTTTGCGAAGCCTTCTTAGCAGCTGGCCTCCACACTTCAAATGAGATTTTATTATTTAAGAGAGAACTGGGCATGGGCGGAGGAGCTTGCTAGCAGAGTGAGACAGAGGGAGAGAGACAGAGAGAGAGAGGTCATCCTTAGCAAAGACCAGTGATAAAGCCAAAAATGAGGGATATGAATAACTTTTTCCTTCACAAAAACTCCAGAGTTTGCCAAGAATACATGCGTAAAGAAACGTATTATTCACAGACATATTTGGGGTGTGTTTTGCAGCTTTTTGTTGGTACTGGACTACATCGGCATCAACATGGCTTCCCTGAATTCCTGCATTAATCCTATAGCTCTGTATTTGGTGAGCAAAAGATTCAAAAACTGCTTTAAGGTAGGATTATTTCAAAATAAAAAGCTCTTTTTGGCCTAGCATCAAATATAGCCTTCCCAAACTATTCATACTTCTATCTAAAGAGATTTAGTAAATTGTTTTACAGTTTTCCCTTGCATTACATCACGAATGACTTTTTTTTTTAAATATGGGTTCTGCTCATAAATCACTCTATTTGATTTCCACCTATAAATCCTCCTCAGCTAGTCCCCACTGCCTCAACCAATCAGTGGTACTCCTAGAAATGCTCAGAAAATTAGCAAAAAGTACTTATAGTGATGTCTGACAGATATTATCTGATAAAATAAGAGCTAAACATGAATTAAATGCACTGTTCCCATTTTGGGGAGGTTTGGGACTGCACAGCATGGTTTGGATTTTAACTCATTTAGTTATAGTATTCATTTGGACGTGAGAATAGCAAGCCAAATGAAGACATTTAATTGAGGTTTTACCTCCTCTTTTCCACCTTGTTTGTATAGCAAAGATGTGCTACTTGACATGGAATATGTGTATTATTCTTGATTTGGCCACTTGCATTGTAATCCATTCATTGACTCCTTTAACAATCTAACATGAATGAAATAGTCCCCTTCCCTGATATGGACATGACCCATTTGTCCCTGGGAGTTCATTCCTGGAAAGAACTTGGCTTCCTTGTAAAACTAAGTCAGTCTCATAGACTCGTGGATCTCAGAGCAAGAAGATTCATCAAGATCAACTCCCTCATTTTATAGCACAGAAAACAATGGAACTCCCACTCTCTTAGACATATAGATTATCAGAAAGCAAACAGTACGAAGAAAGTTTTGGATTTTAAAAAATCCAAGAAAAGGAATTGGACAAACAAAACTGAGACACTTGTATACTTTATAAGTTTATTGTGTGATAATGTTGAAAAGGCACATGAGCATAACATGTGCCTAACACAAACCGGCAATACAATACTAAGTTCATTGACATGGGAAGATGTTTGTGACACCATCAGGTGAGAAAAAGCAGGCTATGGACTAGTACATACAGCACAGTTATATTAAGATATATTGTACACACACTTCTACAAGCACACACATATACAGTCACGTGTATGGATGTGTGTAGTATTTCCATTTGCGTAGGAAAATGTCTTGAGTTATGTATTTATCAGATATTATGAGAATTTTTCAAGTAATCAAGAGTAAGTATCAAGCTCTAAGTGGCTTTTCCCTTTAAATTTAATGAAAAGATGAGTTTTCCTGATAGACATTTTTTCTGTATTTTCTGGTTTAAAAAATTATCATATATGACTTATGTAATTATATATTGTTAAAGGGAAGAATAAGAGAGCATAGAAAGAAAGGGGCTGAGAGCTCCTGACCATGCCAAGAAAGTCAGAACCCCAGAAAATAGGAGGAGTCAACCCAGTGTCACTGGTGTGAACGTGTAACGAGTTCTTTTGCTTTGTACAGTCGTGCTTATGCTGCTGGTGCCAGTCATTTGAAGAAAAACAGTCCTTGGAGGAAAAGCAGTCGTGCTTGAAGTTCAAAGCTAATGATCACGGATATGACAACTTCCGTTCCAGTAATAAATACAGCTCATCTTAAAAAGAAGGCATAGTCACTTAATGCCACATTCTCTTTTGTGGACAGAAGTCATTAAATCAAGGAGGCCTTTGCCAAAACAAAACAACTGTGCGCTTGCACAAAACAATGTAAGAATGTAAGAGTGATTCTTCTCTTAACACTCACAGTGACACATGACATTCCGTGAGCTGTTTACAGCAGGAGAAGAAAAGCAGGGAGAATTGGGAAAGCCTCATCATGAAAGCACTTAATTTTTTACAATCAGCACTCAGAGAGGCTCTTGATAGCTTCCAGTATATTTTGCCCCACTTACCTTTAAGCTGAGCTCACTCTGCATTCCTATTAAAGAGATTTATTTTTTAAATTAATGTGAATCTGATATAAAGGAAAATGGTGTTTTTAAAAATGGCATTTTAAAATAAAGTTTAAATGACTTAACTTAATTTTTTTTAAAAAAAAATCCTTCAAGAGAACTTTTTTATTCAGGGTGTCACACCATTGGTTGGGTTATAAAATGTGAAAGCAGGTTAGCTGGTGTATTTTTGTGACATGAGAAACATATTTGAAGGATCAGGAGGTAGTATCAGAAAGGGAGATTGAGGTTTTCGAAAATCATTAACCTTTCTACGTTCAGATAAGATCAAATGTCACAAAGGGAAAGAGAGAGGAGCTATGGAATGCGATCCCAAAAGACTGCTTTGAAATCTCTCATTCATGTACTCTGCAAAGAAAACGTTACCCACAATTTTGGGGGGGATTATTAAAACATTTCTCTTCTTTCATTATTGTAGTTCAAACACTATTTGTTTAGTCTTGTCATCTGTCAATACTTAGCTACGATATTGGACATGCAGATGATGACACAAAGGGCTGGCCCCAGCGTTCACACCTTTACGATGGAGAAATGCCTGCAACGCCATCGTGGACAGCATGCGTGGTGCCCGGAGCTGTGTCCACATGGCCCAGGAGAAAGCAGCATTCTCTCCCACAGACAGTAGTTAAAATTGTCTCTGGCATAGGTCTCATATGGTAACGATAATACTGTCTTTTTAAATCATGCAGATTAATCAATTTAACAGCTACCTGTAAAGCTTATTACTAATTTTTGTATTATTTTTGTAAATAACCACTAGAAAACAGTTCTCAACGTGGTGCTTTTTTGTCACATACAGGCAAAACTGCCTTTTGGGACTATAAGAACTCCGGGTGCCTTCTTGCCTCGTTCTTTCATCTCCCCAGCAAAGTGCCTTAGGTTAACTTGGGATGATATGTGTGTGAAAATATGTCCAAGAGAGAACGGAAGGGAGAGGAAATGAGGTGGGGTGGGAGGAAACCCATGGAGACAGATTCCCATTCTTAGCCTGACGTTCGTCATTGCCCCGTCACATCAATGCAAAAGGTCCTGATTCTGTTCCAGCAAAACACAGCTCAGTGTTCTCAGAGTGACTTCTGAAATAAATTGGGCCCAAGAGCTTTAGCTCCGTCTTAAAATATAACAGTTTCTACTTTTTTTTTTTCCTTTCAGTAACCCTGGGCCACATGTTGGAAATGAGCTAGCAGTGTGGTTCTCTGCCAGCATTTACTGTGATAATACAGTAAGCCAAAACCCAACAGTGTGGCCAAAAAAAAAAAGGACAGTAATTAATTCACATGCCACATGGATTCTATTCACAGATCACTCACGATCTTTTTATTAGTTTCTTCCCATCACTTTTTCAGACGCTTGTCAACACAAAAGACATGTCAAACTTTGGATTGTAAATTCACTTTGGGTGACTAATATCTTCACGGTTCATTAATATTTCTTTTTTTGTCCTACTTAAGTTTTAGCGCCTTTTTATTACCATGGACTGGGTTTTGGTTCTTCCTCCTCATTTACATCCCAGTACCCTTTTCTTCTCCATATCAGACTGTGGTCTGTAATCATCTTGCCAAATTTTGGAAACTGCACACGAAGAGTATATACATGTACTATTTATCATGAAGTTGCTTTCAATAGCTTTTCTAAAAATGTCTGATTTCAAAATTTTAGCATACTGATAAAAGTTGGTAAGAAACAAACATGATCTCTTTGACATGATTAAAACTGATATAGCCAAAGGAATACAGTTTATAGCAAAACATGGAAATGCTGTAGTGAACTTTACAAAATTGTAATATAAGCGTGTAAAATAATTATATATATTTTTTTCCTGTGGCCACTTAAAGTGGCAACTACTGTAGTTGCTGATGCATTATTGTGTAAACAAAATCAATAAAAATTTAAATTGTGAAACAAAAAAAGACCAGCTTATTTTTTTTACTGCACAGGAATGATTTCTTAAATACTAATTGATGAAGTACTGGAAGGCGACACAAATGTCACAAGCAGACATTATTTATGTTAAGCATACAATAATCAAGGAAATATAAAAGTTGTTAAATTAAAATGCCAGGTTTCTGGTCCCCGGGCTGCATAGTCATTGTTGTCGTTGTTTTAGTGTTGTGAGCAACCAGATGCGCATACAGACATTCAGCGTTCCAAAGCTGAGTATCTGCGTGATAGTTGCCAATGGCCCCTCCTGTCTTCCTATCTCTGGTTGCCTGACTTTGGAGCATTTCACCAGTTAATCATTATTGTACCAAAGATCAAAAGTGAAAGGTTGAAATGAGATTTTGGGATTACTCACTTCATTTCACAAGCTTCTTTTGAGTGTTTACTATGTGTAAGGTGGGATGAGATTAATAAAATGCAAGTTTCCTAGGAGACAAAGTAATAACAAAATTTTAATACAATCCAAAAGGAAACAAGCATTAAATAACCATCTACTGAATGCTCTCAAGGTTCATGTGCTATGTCTCTTAGCACATAATCCCTTTCTTTGTCTGACAAAACCCAGCCTAGTGTTCCAGAGGTTTCTATGAGTGACCCCTGACCTTTGCTGGATTTCAGCGGCCTAATCTCAACTGAGCATTAGAGATAGAGGAATTCAGAATTCCTGTGCTCTGTGAGAAGTAAAGAAGGGCAAGCACAGGCAGTACCCTTTGTGGGTCACCGACAAGAGCCTCGTTTCTCTTTTTTTTTTTCTTTTAAAGATTTTTTTTATTTATTTGACAGACAGAGATCACAAGTAGGCAGAGAAGCAGGCAGAGAGAGGAGGAAGCAGGCTCCCTGCTGAGCAGAGAGCCCGATGCGGGGCTTGATCCCAGGACCCTGGGATCAAGACCTGAGCTGAAGGCAGAGGCTTTAACCCACTGAGCCACCCAGGTGCCCCGAGCCTCGCTTCTCTTGAACAGTTAGTTGTGAAGTAACATTAATAATGATAATGCATGCACATTTTGTTATAGTAAAAGTAGGCTGAATAAATATAGTTTAGATTCTTGGAAGAAAACCAAAAGATGTGGTAGCCCTATGAAGGAAATATCCAGAAATCATAGAGGCCAAGCTTGTGAAAAGCAATAATTCTGGATGACTTGCTTTCAGTCATTGGCCTCAGAAGTGACTACATGAAATAATCAACAGGTTGAATGAGTATATCCAAATTGGAAAATCCCAATAGACACTTCCAGGATTCAAGGTTCATGTGAGCACGAAGAATAACTCCACCATGTTAGGAAGGCAGCAAGTGTAATGGAAAAATCACCAGAAGAAAAGGTAAGAGAGAAAGAAAGAGAGAGGGAGAAAGAAGGAAGGAAAGAAGGAAGAATGGAAGGAAGGAGAGAGAGAAAGAAGGAGAAAGAGAAAGAAAGGAAGGAAGGAAGGATGAAAGAGAGGAGGGAGGGAGGAAAAAAAGGAAAGGAAAAAAGGATATCCTTGATTGGGCAATATAAGTGACCTCAAAATGTCAGTGAACACCACAGAACCTCAATTTAATTATGTCAGGTTAATATTATAGTTATAATATTATAAAATATAGATATTAATGTCTCCAGCCTAATTCTTAAATCCACAAATTTCTAGTGTACTTATCAGTGTACCCTCTAAAATATAGGCATATGCAAATGAAGAAGACATAATCCGGACCTTCTAGAAATTTACAATCTGATGGGAGAGACATACAAATAAATCAAGCAGCTAATAGTATACATACATACATACATACATACATAGTGGTATATAAAATCATACATAGTGAGAACTAGGGAGTTTAAGGAAACTCATCAGAGGAATTGGTACTTGAGTTGAGCCTTAAAAGAAATTTGCCAAGCAAAATGTCCATGGCACAGCTGGCTAAATGACTACCGTGGGGGAGAAACTGAAAGGGGTGGACCAGCATGGCCAGTTCAGGGAGAGGGCTTGACCCCAGCATGCTGAGGGAGGTCTGTGAGAGGTGGGGCTGGAGAGACAGGCAAGCCAGAAGGGGCCCGTGTTCCATGTAGTGGGGTTTGCCCTTCCCCATGACCAGTGTTTCTCAAATGTCTGAGGACTGCACACTGCAGGCTTATCCAGAATGTCTATTTACAACACAGACTCCTGGCCTCCAACTCTGATTCGTAACATCTAAACCTCTGGGGTGGGGCCCAGGAGTATTTAATTTAACATCGATTTCAAGTAGCTCTTGTGGATCTAAAACTGGGGACGACTTGCAGTGTGGATATTTGCGAAGCACTGGGTATTTTAAACAAGGAGTAACAAGATGAGTTCTGTTTTCATAAGACTACTTTGGAAGCCGTGTAGAGCATAGATCAGAGGACCAGGAGGCAGAAAGCAGGGAAACAAGATAAATAGCTCCTGCATTTGATGGATCAGAGCTGAGGGGCTGAGAGAGGAAATGTGTGGGGATATTGGAAATAGGGCCTGTCAGCTGAAAAGATAGTCCTCATGACATCCTGACAGGATTGATGTGGGAACAAAGCTCAATTTAGAGGTTTCTGCCTAGAACCCATTAACTTAGATCAGAGTTTAGCAAACTATAACCCAAGGGCCAAATCCAGCCCACTGGCCTCTTTTTGTAAATAAAGTTTTATTGGAACACAGTCACACCCATTTGTTTACACATGGACTAGAGTTGCCTTTCACAACAGCACAGCTGAGTAGTTGTAGCGGAAACCCTGTGGCCCACAGAGGCTAAAATATTTATTATCTGGTCTTTACAGAAAAAATGTGCTGACCTTTGACCGATAAATAATAATAAGGGAAAAGAGGGGCAGCAATCGAACTGGAGAGAAGGAAAGAGTTCTGAGGATGAAATGAATTCTGTTTGGGATATAATGAGCTTAAAGGTAGCATGGAGCTTCCACAGAGACGCTTAGGGGATCTATCTGGGTTAAAGAGAAAAATGTGCTTAAAGTGATTTCGAGATACTAAATAAACAACAGGACGAATGAATGAAATGTTAAAGGAGACTCAGAAAAAGGAAGGGAAAAAGGAAAGAAGAGATGGAGAATAAAACAACAGGGGTCATGAAGGCAAGAGGAATGGGCAGAGATGAGAAATTCAGAAGAGGCTGCAGGAAGCAAGGCTGACCAGGGCCACAGAAGTGAGGGGGAAGCCAAGCAAAAACACGGGTGGGATGTGACTCAGAGCAACAGGAGAATGAAAAGCAACTTTTGAAATGGGCAATTCCAGAGACATGGGAGCCCTCCTCCCCAATAGCCAGGGCACATGTGCGTGATGTATGGGATGATGTATCTTTGGCTCCTCAGCTCCCATTCACTTGGCACAATTTTCTAGATAGACTGTGTCACTGTAGCAGTAGAGAAGGCTAAAGCTTTGGTTAAAGATAGTATTTTAAACATGTAAGCTTTTTTCTTCATCCTCCTTCCAAAACTCCATTAAAATGACAAAATGCAAAAATGAAAAGGTATAAACACACAAGGACAGAGATGAAAGGGCAGACACCAGCTGACTAGAAATATTAACAAATTTGTAGATGAACACCAGATGATAAAGGACAACTTATTCAGATTTCAGTTTTCTTTTGTTGTTGTTGTTGTTGTTTTAAGATTTTATTTATTTATTTGACAGACAAAGATCACAAGTAGGCAGAGAGGCAGGCAGAGAAAGAGAGGGGAAAGCAGGCTTCCTGCTGAGCGGAGAGCCCGATGTGGGGCTCCATCCCAGGATGCTGAGATCATGACCTGAGCGGAAGGCAGAGGCTTTAACCACTGAGTCACCCAGGCACCCCATAATTCTGCCTGGGAGGCAGAAGTGACAGGATTATAGCTCAGAAGTGACTCGGGTATTCGAGGTGGCGGGTACCCTTGAAAGCTAGGGACTGAAGTGAGGGCAAAAACAAAAGAACTGATTAAAAGTCTAAAAGATCAGACTCTAGCATCCATCTCTAGCCTGTACAGTGGATGATTGTTCCCTAGTCAGCTAAAAGACATCCAGCTTATTCTCTGGAGAGTTGTCCTAGATTTTCCAGGGACTTGGTCACAGCAAAGACAGGCTGAAGGTGGAAATGAGGCCCCTTAGTGGAATCAAAAGGATTAAGCAAAGATCTGCCTGACAGACAGTGAGAGCTTAGCCCTCATCCCCATGCCAGGCCAGGCGCTCAGAAAGGCAACAAGCAGCCTTAGACATCCCAGGCAAAAGATTGAAGATTCTGTTCTGAGCAAATAATCAGGTCCAGATATTGATATAGATACCAATATTGAGATGAGGAAGGTTCTCAGCCACGTGGGTTGTACGCCTACCCCATTCCACCCACATAAATAGAATTTCCAATTTACCTCTTAGTGCTACACTTTTAAATATGAGTAAGCAAGCTAAAGACAGTAGACAATTTAGGAAAACTTCTGAAGTGAAAGACAAACCTGGAACAAACAAACAAAAAGGTGGAGGGACTGAGGAAACAGAAAAAGTGCAGGGAGCCCAAATAAAATTCAAGAAAACAAAAATTAATTTTCCCAGAGCAATAACAAATGAAGCAAAAATAGAATGCTATATGAACAAAAGAAACATTCAAAATTGGAGAAAGTGCTCTGGGGAATTGAAAATTTGTTCACAGTAATCAAATACAATAAAAGAAATTCAAAGTGAAGTTGAGGAAAGTAGAATGTAAAGCTAATCTACCAAAGCAGGCTTACGCAAACTAAGGAAGGAAATTAAGAAATCCAGGAAACAGGTGAATCCAGGACAGGATAAACTCAAAACACGATTCCCAAGGTGATGTAGGGGAGGGGTGGATTAGGTTCAACCCACCCATCTACAAGGCACTCAATCTAGTTAGGAGCTGAAGAGCAAAGAAGGCATAACTCCAAGAAAAAAGTAGAGCAGAGAGATTGACCATTATATTTCACCATATGTATGGGAGTTTATAGTTCCAAGAAAGCATCTAAGGATAAATGAATGACAGTTCCATAGAAGAGAAACTAACAAAAAGTAATTAGGCCATTATTAATATCCCCCAATTATTTTTTTCTTGTAGAGAAAAAATATATAAAATCATAGATACATGACTTGGATGTAAGCAAATTTTCCTTGCCAAAATAAACACGCAAGTTTGTTTTAACAAAGATTGTGATATAAATAAATTGGAAGAAAGGGGGGAAAGAGAGTAGTACGTTATGTCTATGATTCAAGAAAGCTAAATCTTAGTTTTCTATGATAAAAATCTAATCCCCACTTTGGAAAACAATGGGGAACCATCTAGGAAAGCTGAAGATATGCTAGCCTAGGGTCAAATTTCTGCCCGCAGAGAAACTGCTATATGACCAGTAAATAGATACCAGAATATTCATAGAAGTATTATTTGTTTCCACAAAAAAAAATAGAAAAATCCCAATTCCACCATGATCATTTAAAGAGCCAAATTTGGGGGTATATCCATACAATGGTATGCTCTACAACAGGCTTCTCAACCACAGTGCTATTGATATTTCAGGCCAGAAATTTCTTTATTATAATTATTTCTTTAAGTTTACAAATTTTATGACCTTTTCTGTATACGTGTTACGTTTCACAACTTAAAAAGCAAAGAGAAACAGGAAGCTTATAGATACCATCCAATGGAAAAATCAAGAAACAACTGGTTATTTATCCCAAAGATAAAAATGTAGTGAACCAAAGGGGCACCTGCACCCCAACGTTTATAGCAGCGATGTCTACAGTAGCCAAATTATGGAGAGAGCCCAGATGTTCATCAACAGATGAATGCATAAAGAAGACGTGGTATATATACCTGGTAGACTATCACTCAGCCATAATAAAATAATGAAATCTTGCCACTTGCAGCAATGTGGGTGGAACTAGAGGTTATTACGCTAGGTGAAATAAATCAGTCAGAGAAAGAAAATTATCATATGATCTCACTGATATGTGGGATTTAAGAAACAAACAGAGGATCACAGAGAAAGAGAGGAAAAAAATAAAAGAAGACAAAACCAGAAAGGGAGACAAATCATAAGAGACTCTTAATCATAGGAAACAAACTGAGGGCTGCTGGAGGGGAGGAGGGTGGGGGAAGAGGATGGGGCGATAACTGGGTGATGGACATTAAGGAGGGCATGTGATGTAATGAGCACTGGGTATTATATAAGACTAGTGAATCACAAACCTGTACCTCTGAAATCAATAATATTAATCAATTAATTCGTTAATTAATTAATTAATTTTTTTTTAAAGAAATCAAGAAATAGTAGTAAAGGGACGCCTGGGTGGCTCCGTGCATTAAGCCTCTGCCCTCAGCTCAGGTCATGATCTTGGGGTCCTGGGATCAAGCCCCGCATCACATCTGGGGGGGGGTCTCTGCTCAGCAGGGAACCTGCTTCTCCTTCTCTGCCTGCCTCTCTGCCTACTTGTGATCTTTCTGTCAAATAAATAAATAAAATCTTTAAAAAAAGACAAAAAAAAGAATCATTCTTTAAAAAAAATAGCAGTAAAAATATGTTCTTTAGAAATGGAAAGGGAAAACTATAAAAATATATGAAAAATATTTAAAAACCTAAGAATAAAATGAGAAAGAAGTTATTTTAGGGGTGTGAGATTCATGAGAATAAAGGAGTTGAATTAGAATCAGGAGGTTATTATTATTCTTTATAAGCATTTTTACAGTAAACCAGATATATGTATTAGTTTAATAAATATAAAAATTAATTTTAAAATCTAGAATAACAGACAATGAAGCAGGTGGGCACATTTCTGGATCATAAGCTTGGTGGCCATGCTGGCTAGATTTTTTCACACTTCTTATTAATCTCAATGGTGTTTATTATATGCTGAATATCTGGATTCCTTGGGGTTAGCAGAAGTATAACAGGTTATTTAACTAAACAGGCAACATAGTAGCATTTATGTTGACTAAAGATCTACTAAACAAATAAATTCCAAAGCAGATTTTAAAGCTACAATACCTTCAGTATAATAAGCAGGCAAATTCGAATGCCTTCCTAAATTAATTCTTGCAAGTTTAAACTTGTTAGCAAACCTAAAGGAAATGAGGTAGAAGGAAACGATGGTGGGTAGTTGAAAGTGAATTTCACTTCCATACATTCTAGGTGATACTACAAAAACTATTTTTTCAGAGGTTGAAACAGTAACAATCCATGGATAAGCATAATCCTAGGGCATTTTCAGACCAGGAAAGCCTGAATTCAGTTGCTTAAATTGACACTGTAGTCCAGTTTGGAAATTCATTGTCTCATACTTCTTTAAAAGGTTGTGGAGAAAGCCAAGTGATAAATTTGACATAAGCACCGTTGTTCATTTATTTCTGTTAATGGGCCAAAATCCATCACACAACATGGAGTTTGGTTGGGAACTCTGATAGGAAAGCACAGACGAACCCAGAATCAACGGTACTTAGGGACTGCTTCCTAGGGTGAGTGATATGTGAGTAAGCTGAAGTCTGAGACTGAGTAGGAGTTTGCCAGAAGAGGACAAGAACAGGGAAATTTCTTCCAGGAGAGAAGACAGCATGCACATAGCCTAGAGATGAAAGAGGATAAGACCTCAGAAGGTATGGGTTGGGGGGGTACCAGAGAGGCAAGGAGAAAATGACAGGTAAGGAAAAAAAAAAAAAAACAGTTCAGAAAGAGGTTTATACAGTGAAGTAAAGGGTTTAGACATGGGTAGTGCTGGGGAGACACTAAGGGCTTTCAATCCAGGGACGTGCATTTAGAAAGATCACCCTGGATGCGCTGTGGAAAATGGAGCAGAGCATAGCTGAAGTTCCAAAAACCAGCTAAAAGGCCATAGTGATTTAAGTAAGAGACATTCTGCCCTAGACTGGGGTAATTGTTCTGGAAAGATGTAGCTGGATTACAGAGATACATGGAAGGTCAATAAACTGGACCTAGTAATGAACCAAAGGGAGAGGAGAGAGTCAGTAATACATCCCAGGTTTTCAGCATGGATGATGCCATTCATGAGGAAATGCCAGTCTACAATTATTTAATTATTTTTTTCTTCAAATTTTTATTTAAATTCCAGCTAGCTGACATATGGTGTAATATTAGTTCAGGTGTAGAATTTACTGGTTCATCACTTAAATACAACTCCCAGTGTTCACCACAAGTGCCCTCCTTGATACCCATCACCCATTTAACACACCCCCCCACCTCCCCTCCAGATGCTTAATTATAGAGAATAAATTGAGGGTTCCTGGAGGGCAGCCTGTAATTACTTTAAAGGATGTGCATGTGTGCGTGTGCATGTGTGCCAGAAATGAAGAGAGAAATATTTACATGAATTTGACTTGGCACTTCTTAAAATGAGGAGCTTGTAAAATATTCATCTTTTTTTTTTTTAATACATGGGATCTTAAGAGAGTTTACATTAATGATGGAGGCAAACTGAAGAGGCTAGAGAGGAAGAAGTCAGAGATACAGAAGAAGGGAGATATTTGAGAGAAGAAAATTCTGAGAAAGTGTGACAAGATGGAATCATAGAAGGAGAGCTTGGGTTTAGACAAGAGGGGAAAGACAGACGATGAAGAGGAAAGAGACAACTCTTGATTAATTTTGGTTAAAGTTTCTGTTTTCTCATCTTGTTGCTTCTAAAAATTCATTATTAACACATATATAATCATATATTTACAAAATATACTTTGGAGTGATGAAATACATTATATTTAATTTGTTAGTTATGCAGAATCATTTCCTCATACATAAAAAACCATTTATCATAAGAAAAAATTGCTTAATATTCTATAAATATTGGGTAGCAGTTTGAGTTTAAATTGTAAATTCTTTGCAAGTTTGTGATAATGCCTCTGTCTCTTTTGTAACCTCACCAGTCACTTAAATGTAGGTTTAAATTTTTGTATGAGATGACTTGGATAAGCAGGCAAACTCAACAATTAGCGACTGGTGACAAATTTTAAATTCTAGGTCACATAATATAATAAATATTAGTAACTTGGTTTTCCATTAAGCATTCCAGATATATCAAGAGCTCAGTAGCTTTAAAATTCTTTTGAAGAGGGAGAGTCTATATTTCTTTTAAAGAGGAAATTACTTTTGACTATCCTAAAATTTTTCCATGTATCAAACATGTCGAGTCTTAAGAAAGTAGGACAGAAGGTTATCTTCCATGACCTTCCTTCCCATTTAATTCTTCAACTTAATGCAGATGGTCTTCCAGCCCTACCATTCCAATGAAACACTTGTGTGAAGATCACCCAGAACTCAGTGATATTAATCTCAATAGGCTTTACTCTGTCCTTGAGACCTCTTATAAGCAGTCAACATGACTGACCATCTCCCCCTCCTTTAAACACTCTGCCAGTAACTCCTGTGCCCCATGTCCCTGTTTTCATCCTGCTTCATTGACCATCCCTTCTTAGGTTCCTCCAGCTCCTGACCCAGGCTCTATCATGCAGGAGCCTCGGTCCCTGACATGTTCTTTTCTCTCCCTCTTTCTCTTTGAAGCTGATTAAATCCATCCCCACAGCACTGAAGCAGCTGCTGACTTCCACGTTTATATCATTAACCTAGCCCCCCTCTCCCCGCTGCTCCACATTTCTCTTTACCACAGCCTCTTTGACATCTCTGTGTGGTGTGTGGGTGTCCCAAGAACATAGGAAGCCTGACATATCTAAAATAAAACTTTTCATTTTCTCATCATACCTGCTTTCCCCCCACCACTCTCAGTATGCTCCATTATGCAAAGAGTACTACAAGCGACCCAGTAATTCAAAGAATATTGATTCCTTCCTTTTCATCAGTTCTCACATCCAATGCATTAGGAGCTCTATGCCTGGGTTCTACCCCAACATGTCTCTCAAATCCTTGTACTTTTCTCCTTCCCTTGCTTCTGCCTGGGGTGGGAGGGTGGGGGAACTGTCATCATCTGGAAATTGCATCTGTCTATTGATTGGTCTCCCCACTCCCATATTTGTAAAACTTTAGTATTTTATATGTATATTGAATTCATGTCACTACCCCTCAATAAATCCTCATTATATTTGAAATGAAATCCAAAGTCTTTTACATGAGCTATGATGTCTGCATGATAATAGATTTCTCCTATATTTCTAACCATATTTTGAGTCACTCTTCCTTTGGCTTTGTGTCATCTAAGCACAGTAGTCTTCTTACGCATTCTCAAAGCCAACGACTTTTCTGCCTCAGGGCTTTTGCACATACAAAATGGTTAGGAAACTTCCTCCCCACCACTCCCTGCCACTTTCTGCATGGCTAGCTCCTTCTTTTGCTTTCAGGTCTCAGTTTAAATGCTACCTTCTCTAAAGGTGATGTCCGATCTAAAGGGACATTTATATTGAGACTAGGAACAAAGGACTCTCCTATTAGACTCATTCTCTTATTTTCTATCTGAGCATTTTGCATACTTCCTTCACAGCCCTTATCACAATTTGTGATTGCTTTATTGTTTGCTTACTTGATTTGGGGGTGGGAGGCTCTCCCAGGCAAACCTTTCTCAGGGCGGAGTCCTTGCCGACATTATTCCCCAGTTCATGGCCAAGTAATATATATTGAATGGGTAAAATATCTGTAAGAAATACTCTCTAAAATAATTTTAAGGCAATTATTTATTCAACCTTGAATTTTCTCTTGTTCTGGACAAAGGTTTTTTTGAAACCTTTCAAAAAATATTTTTCCTCTAACAAATTGCTTGATCTTATCATTCTTTCCTGAATTGATTTCTTTTCTTTTATCCATAGACTATATATATATATATATATATATATATATATATATATATATATATAGTCGGTGAGAGCAATGAGAAGAGATATTCCGGTAGTGAATTTTTTCACCTTTCCTCAAGCCTGGAGGCTCTTCTGAGCTCAGTGGTGTAGGGAAACACCACATCTTACTTGTGATAAATAGAACAACATGACCTGAACTCAGATCCCCTGTATGAATAAATGGTCTTTCTTTATGGAAAGGAAAAGTGATTGCTATTATAATGAAATAAGATATTTCTATTTTCTTCTGTAGAACACTGTTTGCCTACTACCCAGACAGATATCTTGTGTAACAGGCATGTCCTCTAACAAAACATTTTAAGTTTGTCTTTACCGAGAAAAGCGTGAGCCAAGAGATCACTTTAGAGAAAAGCATTAGACGGTTTGCTTCCAAGACTATTGCTTGAGAAATTATTGTTTGAATGTTGACTTTAAATTTTCAATCTGATGTAAACCAGTGTCAAGAGGTCAAGGCATAGCAAAGAGGATAATAAATTCAATACATCCAAAACAAATTAGAGGCTATTCAGCTCACAAGCAGCAGTTGGGAACAAGTAAGTCAGTCTTGTGTCAATCCAAAGACCCCATCACTGTGTGTTATAATAACTTCCCTCTAACGCAATGACCACTTAAGGACAACAAATGAAATAGCCTGCTTTTCTTACCCCCAGTGTTTACCCCAAACTGCAGAATATCTTCAAAAACACTTCCATGAAATTATCTCGTCACAATCTTCAACTCTATTGCTGAGAAGAGTTATGAATTAGTCAAACGGATTTCAACTTTATCTTTTTTCCAAATAAATTCCCAAGAAACCATCTGTGCCAGAAATAGGGGTGAGCAGTAGGATCACATGTAGTATCAAACCAAAAGGGGAAAACAAAATCAGGATACTGCATGGTTTTTTTTTTCTCTTTAGAGATTGGTAATAAATATGTGGTGTGCAAAGGACCTAATAAAAAGTGAGTGTGAAGAGGGGAGCCTGGGTGGCTCAGTCAGTTAAGCATCTGCCTTACGCTCAGGTCATTATCCTGAGGTCCTGGGTTGGAGTCCAGGATCGGGCTCCCTGCTCAGCGGGGAGTCTGCTTGTCCCTCTCCCTCTTCCCTGTCCCCTCTAGCTTGTGCTTGCTCTCTCTCACTCTCAAATATATAAATAAAATCTTAAAAATAAAAAGTTGATACAAAGAAATACGTCCCTTCCATCCTATCTGCAAATCTTAATAAGTTGATCTCATAAAGATATTAACCACCTCCAGCCAGGGTCTGCACATAATCATGCCTTTTAAACTGTGGTGCTTATAAACTGAGCTCTGAGAGGAACATTTTTAACCACCTATCCTGTCCTGCTTCTGCCTCACTACATACACACTCACACACATGCACATACATTCACATACTGTCACTCCAAACCTCCAACTCCTTAAACAATTTTAAAACCCAGCCCTGGATGAGAAAACACTGCTCCCCTCAGTAGCTGTCTCCTTTATCCCGCAGGCTGCAACATGTTCATAAGTCTGATTTTTCTGAGGAAGAAAAACCCTTGAAAATCCTGTAAAGCCCTCAGTGTTTGATAAGCAGCAAATTTTCTGTTCTTTCCATTCATTCAAAGTAAGGCCTTTCCTTCTGATATAATCCATGAATTTCAGAATTAAACTTGCATAAGAACTTATTTAGCTCCAAATCCTATCAACAATCCCACACTAACCTGGACTGTGTCATTTAAAATTCTCATTGGACCCCCTCAATGGGCATCTCATTTGACGTGCCACACAATGCTGTGTACCCCAAAGTCCTCAAATCACCTAAGCCCCACAGTGATCTGTAGAAAGAAGGCCCTTTGAGCTTCACTTTGCAACTTGAATACCTTGTCCCCTAGTGTCAATGTCATTGGAAAACATGATTTTTGGGTGAAAGAACAGATAAAAGTATTAAAGCAAAGAAATTAAGTAGAAACTCTGCAATCCTATATTGAATCCACTATCCTTATGAACCCACAATGTATTTCACTTAAAATATGTATTTTCCATTTTTTTCTACTAAAAAGGTCTAGAAAAAATGACTAAACATGATAGCAAAATGTACCTTAAGTGCCCAGGTTATAATTTCTAAATATTAGCCACTGGGAAGAATGAGGGCTCTCTGGAGAAATGGATGACTCCCAGCTCTGAAGCAGGTTATGTAAAGGAGGGTCTGGTACTTCTTGTAACACCAGAGGGCAAGAAAATTATCAAAGAATTAGGAGCCAGCTTGAAGAGGTTCCCCTTAATTAAAGAAGTACTATCTGAACAATAAAGAAAGCAATGACTACAATGGGTCACAGCACATCAAATAGATTAAAAACCAATATATTCAAAATATACCATAAAAACAAAAACATCAATGGTTCTGTTCCACTTTATATGTATTTCTATTATATCACCACATAATTGCCTGTGTTTGTGGTTCCTGATTAAATGATAAGCTCCTGACATGGAAATACCATGTTGCATTCATTACTGTGTCACTGAAAGAAGGTAAAGAACCACTGCCCTGTAGAGGATGACATTTGTACAGCATCCAGCAATTAGCTAGAATTTTTCACCCCAGAACTTCACTAGATCTACTCTTGTCAAGGTCACCTGTGGCTACAATGTTGTTAAATCTCAAGGTCAATGTTCTGCCCTTTCTAAATCTATCAGCAGTATTTGACACAGATGATCACTCTTTCCTTCCTGAAACACTGTCTTCCCTTGGTTTTTGAGATATTATTCCCTTTTCCCCTCTTTGGTTCTTTTGCTGGATATCCTTCATTTTCCTAAACTCTAAACATTGGAGTACTCCAGGGATCAGTGCTCAGACTTCTTCTGTCCTCTCTCTATATTCACTTCTTAATTAATCCTACCTCTTCCTCTGGCTTTACATTTTCTTGTTACATTGCTTATCTCAACTTCCTGTATGAATTTTAGATTTGTATAGCCAACTGCTTACTTGACAAATCCACTTAGATGTTTAGTGGGTGCCTTCATATTAGCATGAACAAAACTAAAGTCCTGATATTGCCAACTCCCCTCTAAAACCTGCCCTTCCCATAGTTTCCCCATTTCAGTTGATGACAACTCCATTCTTTTAGTTGCTCACAACAAAAATCTTGAAGCCATTGTTGAATTCTCTCTCTCTCTCTCTCTCTCTCTTTCTCTTACATAACCAACTTACAGCCTATTAGCAAACCCTACTGAAATTGCCTTCAAGATACATCTAGAATCTGACCACTTTTCTTCATACCCAATGCTAGTGTCATGGTCTAAATCATTATCATCTCCCCCCACTGCATCACTACAATAGCCTCTCTGCTTCTGTCCTTACTTCCCTAGAACCATTTCTTGGGACAAATCAGATCATCCTTCTCTGCTTAGATCTTTGCCCCCAACCCCAAAAGCTTTCTATCTAGTTAATAATAAAGCCAAACTATAATTTTTACTCTCCAGGACCTCACTAAAACTACTTTTACTAAGGTTGCCCATGACCACCACCTTTTAAAATCTGAAGGTCAGTTTTCTGTCCTACAGGCACTATGTCTTGCTACTGACACATTCTCAACTCCTTCCTTTCTCCTTTCACTCATTGTACAGTAGCTACACTGTCTTCCTTACTTTCTTTGAACATGTCCTTAAGACTTCTGCCCAGGGCCTGTATGTACCTATTCTCTCTGACTCAGTATTCTCTCTCACATCCTTGAGCCATCTACTCAAATGTCAACTTTTCCACACCACTCTATATGATATAGTAACAGCCCCTTGCCTGGTATTTTTGATCCCCTTGTTTTAGTTTGGGCTGCTCTTATAGAATACTGTAGGCTGTGTAATTTATAGAAAGCAGAAATTTGTTTCTAGAGTCTGATGACAGCACTCTTCCTGGTTTATAGATGGCTACCTTATTCCTGTCTCCTCACATAGCAAAACGGGTAAGGGAGCTCTCTGGGAGCTCTTTGAAAAAGGTACTAATCCCTGGTATAAGGGTAACACCCTTATTATCTATCATTTCCTAAACACCTCACCTCCAAATCCCATCACTTTGGAAATTGTTTCAATGTATGACTTTGCAGGGAACACAGTAACCTTAACACCTACAGTGTCTGGAATATGGCGGACATGAGTAAATATTGGCTGAGTTAATCCATTCGCTCATCAAGTATGTATGCTCTACCTTTCAGGTTCCAGGCCAGTCGTCAAGTGTTGTTGCCTAGGATCATGCAACTGCTTGGCCATAGAGCTAAAATGAGAGCTCAGGACTCTCGAGTCCTTATCTATACTCTCTCCAGTAGATATATGGTCTCCTTCTTTGGGACTGCTGTTTCTGGCAATTATTTAGATGAATGAACATATTTTCTACAACCTGTGTACCTGAAAGACCTGAGGTAACATCTGCACCATATGTCATATTCTTCTAGATTCTTTAAATTAAAAATCAAGAAGGCAACAACTATATAGTGAAAACAATTCTACATTTTGAAGTGCATTAAAGAAGTGCAAAATGATGACAATGACATTCATTGTTTGCATTTTAGACATGGATTATGGAATATTGACTTGATCCCTTTGAAAGGTGTAAGACAACAACAACTCAGAGATAGGAAACAAGGTATATTTTTTTCCTGGTAATGTTTTTCAGTTGAACAAGTCAACATGTGTATGATTACCTCTTTAACATTCCATATTTTCAACTTTAAAACTGCCTACTGAAAAAAAAACATAGATATCTTTTTATGGCTAGTCTAAGCCATGGGATAACTTCAGATCCAAGAAGTTAGTTACCTTAGTAATGAGCAACAAAACTTAAAGGTAATAATAATAGTAGACTCTACCCAAATCAGTCTTTTCTGTGAGTAATTTAAAAAAAAAAAAAAAAAAAAAAACCTCATGACATCTTTATGAGGTATATCAGGTAAGAAAAGTTTATTATTCCATATTTATTAGGAAAGAAACAGGGACACACACATTTTATGTATATTTTATAGATAAAATATACATTTTATTGAACCCTCAAAATGCTATTCTACTTGACAAAGTTTGAGGCACAAGAGAAAAGGGTGGGAATACAGAAGACAGTAAAGAGAATTCAGATCCCTTCTCTAGAATTTAGCTAAGTCCCCCTTTCTCTTATAAAGAAAATATAAATGTAAGCTTGCATAAAAATACCATCCTAACATTTTTTGGACTTTAGTACACCATAGATGATCAAACTGCACTAATGGAAAGGACAGTTACATTCGCTCTTGAAATTTAAAAATTTGCTTAAGATAATTTCTCAGCACATGTAAAATCCTGTTTAGTCATATTTTCTATTTGCTTACTTTTTTTTCGGCTCTCAACATCTTTCCATTTAATCATACACATTTGCCCATAAGGGAGTGCAAATCACCTCTTATTCTTACTTTAGCTGTGATATTATCAGGCGTTCTGGGTTCCCAAAGAAATGTTCCCAGGGTAGCTGAGTGTCAACGTCACATAAATAAAGGATAATCATCACAACTCTAAAAATCTGAATTTATTGTTAAACAAGGCTAGATCTTTTCCAATAAATCCCATTACAGTATTCCTCTAAGATAATTTTCCCTACATAAAAGAAATCACAAATCAATTAAGTAGACTCCCCAGTACCTGGCTCAGTAATGAGTGTGTACTAGCTGTCAAAATTTGTTTGGTGAATTTATGAAAGTCTACTCATTATGAGAATGATGTATTAAGAATGGATCTTCCCAGGGTGCCTGGGTGGCTCAGCGGGTTAAGCTGCTGCCTTTGGCTCAGGTCATGATCTCAGCGTCCTGGGATCAAGCCCTGCATCGGGCTCTTTGCTCAGTGGAGAGCCTGCTTCTCTCTCTCTCTGTCTTCCTGCCTCTCTGCCTACTTGTGATCTTTCTCTGTCAAATAAATAAATAAAATCTTTTTTTTTTTAAAGTGGAATTTCCCAAGAGATTTTTTTTAAGATTTTATTTATTTATTTGACAGACAGAGATCACAAGTAGGCAGGCAGAGAGAGAGGAGGAAGCAGGCCCCCTGCTGAGCAGAGAGCCCGATGCAGGGCTCAATCCCAGGACCCTAGTATCACGACCCGAGCCGAAGGCAGAGGCTTTAACCCACTGAGCCACCCAGGCGCCCCTCCCAAGAGATTTTATTACAAAAACTGTAAGCACTTTTGTTTTAACACTTTGAGTTAAGTTAGATAAAAATCTCTCAGCCTTTTATGGAACAATTTGTGCCTTACGAAATACTCCAGATTATCAGTAACATTATATATTTTGAATTTTATGCAAAATCTTCAGTTATTTTGAGCTTATCAATTTTGTGTTTAATTTGAACCAGTTGTTTGAGCTTCCCTAATGTCAACTGTTTGCTTACAGTGATAAAGTCTACACAACATAACAGAAGAAAAATTTTCCTAAAATTGGAAAGCTGTGTATTGATAGATTCCTAGTTGCTACATGGAGATTTAACAGATGATACAGTTGGTGGTTTCCTTACTGCTGATTTCTAGAGATCTCTAATGGCACTGTACCAAGAGAAAGCAAAAGTTTAGTAGGAGTTCAGCTTCTCACATCATTTCTAACAGAACAAGTGTTTTTATTTCTAACATACTGGGCTTCTAGGTAAGAAAGTTCTTCAACAACACATGTATGAAATCCTCTGATTATTTTACCATTCACATTGTACAAATAAGGCAACTAAATCTCAGAACCTACTCAAGGGTCCAATAAATAGTGATCCAAAATGAATAGAGATCCACATTCTGACTCCTACTTTCAACTTCATTACACTAACTTCTTTCCCCATTAACAAATCCATTTTGAAACACAAATAAGCTCTTCTAACTCTACCATCTATAACTCCCAAGTACTTCTGCTACATGCTCCAATTAACTAAGGACAACAAGGCAAAAGTAATTAATTCTGAGGTATTTACCCATCGCATCATTTACCAAAGATGAAGCTTGAAATAAGCACTTACTTTCCCTCTATCATATGTCCTTTTCATGACCTTCTGGTTAGACTCAGGGAATTGATAGGGAAATGTCCCTCACAAGTTCTGGGACACTGCCAGGATAGTAAACAGGTACAACCCCATTTCCCAGAACAAAATGGCTTTCCTGTAAGTTGGAGAACGAGATCCAAGACAGAAGGTAATATTCTTATCTCAGGGAAGAGAGCTGACTTCTAGTCAATAAAGTAGATGTTGATGTTGAGTAAAAAAGATGTTGAGTAAAGATATATTACAAACACACTATCAAATCAATACTAAGAAGTAAATGTTCACACATAGCACTAAAGTGGATATAATCCAAAAGATAAACAATAACAAAAGGTAAAGATGTAGAAAAATTAGAAGTCTCATACACTGCTGCTAGGAATATAAAATGGTGCAGCCACTTTGGAAAATACTTCAACAATTTATTAAAAGTTGTACATAAATGTATTATATTTGTATTTCCCTGATGACAAGTGATTTGTCATCAGGGAAATATAAATCAAAACCACAATGAGATACCACCTTATACCAGTTAGAATGGCTAAAATTAACAAGACAAGAAACAACTAATGTTGGCAAGGATGTGGAGGAAGGGGAACTCTCTTACACTGTTGGTGGGAATGCAAGCTGGTACAGCCATTCTGGAAAACAGTATGGAGGTTCCTCAAGAAGTTAAAAATAGAGCTACCTTACAACCCAGCAATTGCACTGCTGGGTATTTACCCCAAAGATGCAGATGTAGTGAAATGAAGGGGGAACCTGCACCCCATTGTCCATAGCAGCAATGTACACCATAGCCTGACTGTGAAAGGAGCTGACATGTCCTTCAACAGATGAATGGATAAAGAAGATGTGGTTTATATATATACAATGGAATATAACTCAGCCATCAGAATGGATGATTACCTACCATTTACATTGAGGTGGATGGAACTGGAGGGTATTATGTTCAGTGAAGTAAGCCAAGCAGAGAAAGACAATTATCATATGGTTTCACTTATATGTGGACTATAAGAAATAGTGCAGAGGATCATAGGGGAAGCGAGGGAAAACTAAATGGGAAGAATTCAGAGAGCAAGACAAACCATGAGAGACTCTCAATTCTGGGAAACCAAGTAAGGGTTGTGGAAGGGGAGGTAGGTTGGAGGATGGTAATTGAGTGATGGACATTAAGGAAGACACAGGATGTAATAGGTGTTACATGAAACTGATGAATTATTGAACACTACCTCTGAAACTAATGATGTACTATATGTTGGCTAATTGAATTTAAATTTTAAAAATTATGCTACAAAATTGCATTTACTGTGTGATTTCAATTGGTATATAAATATTGCTGTGTAAAGTCTAAAATTATATATTCTCCAAAATGCAAACTATAATTATCTCAAGGTATAGGGATTATGTAACATTTTTATTTTCTTTATACATTTCTTTTTTTTTAAAGATTTTTTATTTATTTATTTGACAGAGAGAGATCACAAGCAGGCAGAGAGGCAGGCAGAGAGAGAGGAGGAAGCAGGTTCTCTGCTGAGCAGAGAGCCCGATGCGGGGCTCGATCCCAGGACCCTGAGATCATGACCTGAGCCGAAGGCAGCGGCTTAACCCGCTGAGCCACCCAGGCGCCCCTCTTTATACATTTCTGTATTTTGCACTTATTTAATCATATTTTAATTTAAAAAATTTGCTTGTGAATAAAAAAATGTGTAATATGACCAAGTAATTCCCCTCCTAGGTACATATTTTAAAAAAATGAACACATATGATGGCATGAAGATTTCTATACAAATGTTCATAGCTGCCTTGCTCATAATATCCTTCCACTGGAAATGACCCCAAAGTCCCCCAACTGATGAATGAATAAACAAAGTGTGGTATATCCCTACAATGGAATTCTACTCATCAATGAAAAGGGAACAAAATACTGATATATGCTACACCATGAATGAACCTCAAAAACATTATGTTAAATCAAAGCCAGACACAAAATCCACTTATTGTATCATTTCACTTATATGAAATATCCAGAAAAGGCAAATATATACAGACAAAAAATAGATTAATGGTTGTCTAGCACTGGGGTTGGAGAAGAAACTGATGACAAGTGGCCTCAGCAACCTCTTTGGGACCATGGAAATGTTCTAAAAATGGATTGTGGTAACAACTGCAAAATTCTGTAAGTTTATTAAAAAATCATTAAATTGTATCCTTAAATCAGATAAAAATTATGTTATGTAAGTAAGTCTCAATGCAGTTGTTTTTAAAGAAAGAAGTAGACATTCACAGGGAATTGTAAAGTCTATAGAGATATATAGCCTGCAGAAACGCATGCAGACTTTTTGAACCAGAATCTGAAGTAATTTTGATACCTTATTTTCTCTTTATTGTGCACCCTGCAGAACACTTGTGTATAAATGGGAATTTGGTCTTGCCAGAAATCAGTTTTTCTATTCCAGAGTTTCCTTAATACTAGCAAATCTTCTCATACACCTGCTATACCCTGTATACAATGCTGGACACAGATGTCTCATAGTTTCTTTATTTTTTAAATGCTGTCTTGACCTAGTTTTTAGGTTCTGAGTAGTTAGAGGCCAATCATTTCCCCTTCTTGAACCGCTGATTAAGCTCATACCTTAACTACCCCCCTTGCTGGGCTCTCAGATTCTAGGCTCCTATAAAAGACCTGATTACCCCAGAGTCAGGTAGGTACTCACCAACTAGGAACAATCCTTATAATCCTGGACCTGAAACCGTTTCAATTAGCCAATCCATAGGGAGCCAAGAAACCTAGATAATCCTACCCCATTGCCACAGTAAGCTCTCCTCTACAGCTCCAGCTAGCTGGTATCCCATCCCCAGGTGTAACCCCTTGTACATCTCTGCCTAGCAGCCTGCTCTCCTTTGGAGCTGTAAGCAGTGGAATTCTGCCTTTCATCTAAGCATCAGTGTGTTGTGTCCTGCCATCAAAAGGGTCTTTAAATCCTGAAACAGAGTAAATGCTTGATGGTTTATTGGGGAAGGAGATAACCACATGGAATCATGTGACACCCTTTCCCTAAAACTTCCTATTTGCTAAACACTTCATGAGGTCAAACTAACTAGCCTGGAAATATCTACCTTTGATTTTCCCTGGAAATCTTGAAGGTTAATGTGACTAACAGTTCTCTCGAAAGTATTTTTTGACTGTTTTCTTATTCTATTTTCTTACTGTTTTCTTATTCTTTTTTTTTTAAGATCTTATTTATTTATTTGACAGACAGAGATCACAAGTACACAGAGAGGCAGGGAGAGAGAGAGGTGGAAGCAGGCTCCCTGCTGAGCAGAGAGCCCGATGTGGGGCTCGATCCCAGGACCCTGGTATCATGACTGGAGCTGAAGGCAGAGGCTTTAACCCACTGAGCCACCCAGGTGCCCCTACTGTTTTCTTATTCTAAAACAGAAAGATAATCACTAAACTGATTTTGAAAAAAAGTCTAACAATGCATTGATTTTTTTTTTTAATATAGTCCCCACTTTCCCCAGGTTTTTGTTATACCCTAGAAGACTTTGATAAAATAAGGTATCACTGATGTTAAGGCAGTCCAGTTTAACTCCTCTCTCCTACAACTTGAAAAACAGCATTATCATGCTTATGAAATTTGAAGCTGAGTTATAGACAAGGACTGACAAACATCACTGACTTCATTGACTTCAATTCCTTCATGACTGGTGCATCTGCTATTCAGAGGTTCTTGGGATAATTTAAAATATTTCACATCTTGCTTCTTTCTTTCTTTCAAGAAGCTGAATGTTAGGGCACCTGGGTGGCTCAGTGGGTTAAGCCTCTGCCTCCAGCTCAGGTCATGATCTCAGGGTCCTGGGATCGAGCCCCACATCGGGCTCCCTGCTCATCGAAGAGCCTGCTTCCCCCTCTCTCTCTGCCTGCCTCTCTGCCTACTTGTGATCTTGATCTCTCTCTCTCTCTCTGTGTCAAATAAATAAATAAAATTTTAAAAAAAAAGAAGAAGCTGAATGTTATGGTTACAGGATACTGGTTGAGCAAGTAGCATTTAGTGGTTCCAGATTTTCTTTAGTAAACTCCTACATGCAAGAAATCAGCATTGTGACGTACTTGAACAGAGAGGAATGCATTGTTTATTCTCTTTTCAAGTTTGCCTGGGAGATAACATCACTCTCCTTTTTCAGAAGCCAGGTCTTTGGAGTGCTCCCTGTCGCAGGAGGTTGAACAGATGCAGTATATGGGCCATAAGGTGTGTCTTAGAAGTTTGTCTCTTCCTCCACTGATCATGCACTCCAATCTCCCCCAGTGGATTTGCAACTGTTCTTAACCACTTTTCAGTCTAGCTATCCAAACATTCACAGTGATTCCAGGAGCTGTGGGCTGAGACTGGATAGACAGCCTTTCAAATAGAAAAGAGGAAGCAGTTGAGGTTAAAGACATTCAAACCCATTCAGATGAGAATTAGACTTACAGAGATTTATTTCCTCCACCACACAAAATTCATTTGTCTTGCCACAAACAGGAATCATACACATTGTTATGGACTTCTGAAGACCCATTTAATTAAGCCATTAAATAAAGGATCAAAGATAAAACTACCTATGGAGATAACTTGAGAAGTAATACAAAGTCCCTGAATCCTATAATATCTCGTTTATTAATCTGCAACGTGCTAGAGGATTTTTTGCTGGCATCATAATTTGGATGTAGTATTGTCTCCACAAATTCCTCGCAATAAATCACCACAGTAAGAATAGAATGGTTAGCACAGATGGGTTAACTGAATTTCCTTGTGACAGAGAACAAGTCTTGAAAGACCATGGCCCCGCCTGGCCTGGTTATCCTAAAAACTTCTTTGAGAACAGCAAACATTAAAAGGCCTTGTCCATGCTTATATTCTTTTATTGGTACAAACACTTGAGCTTTACTATGACTTGGCCAGCTAGAGTAAAAAATTTGGTGTGACCCAGCTATGCCTTGACATAGATCCTGAAAAACTCATGGATACTCTACTTACATCAATTTCATTTATACCTGAGATTTAAGTCAGTCCACAACAAAGAAAGTAAGTTTTAAAAGGTGATAATTTAGAAGTAAGAATATATGAAAGAAAAAAAATCTATAAAATATGAACAAAAAATAAATCTAGATCCTTATCTTTTCAATGAATGGGTATAATTGGTTATAAAGTAGTTAAAATGCTGATTTATCATTTTTCAATATCAGGGAGCAAAAAGGATCCTAAATTACAGGAAATTTTTCATATGGAGCATATTCAGGAGACATTCTAAGGGGACAAACAATCTAAAAGTGAAGTGCATAATGGGAGCTCATATATAAATTTCATGTATGGATCCTTAAGATTATGACTCCAATATTTGTAAAAGAACAATTTCCACAAAGAACTATCACTATTCTGAATAACAAGACAAAACAGGTTAACTACCACATATAGCCCCCATAAAAAAAAAGAGAAGTGTGCACAGTCACATGGAAATGTCTTCAAATCCTATTTGCAAAAAAATTTTTAAGTATTTTGACTAGATACAAATTTTACATGAGTTACATTTCCAACATCATGACTTTAAGTCCATCAATCACCCAGTAATTAATGGAAATTTGTCATATGCAATGAGGAATACCAGTGTCATTGGTTTAAGCATTCATACTGTATTACTTAGTGCAATTATGCTGTCCTAGCAGCCTTATTCAAAGAAATAAAATTGTAACCTTGACTCATCTCTATCAAAATAAAATATAAAAAGAAGAATGATGTAAGAAAAACGCATCAACAATCTGCTCACAGCAGTGACTCAGTGAGCAACATTGTTGAAAATGAGGTAAAACACAAGATTCCTCATAACATCCCCTTCACTATAAAATGATTTTTATCTTTTTCCTATCAACTTTCACCATATTCTGATTTTGGATGAAATTAATAGAGTTATATGTTTAGTATGAAGAGGACTATGCTTTCAGCTTGAGGCTATAGAAGTTCCTATTTTGTCTAGCCACTATAAGTATACTTGAGCCAAAACCATTCACCTATTTCATTTCAGACATTTGTTTCAATCCCCTCTTATAACAGGATATTATTCACATTCTTTTGAGCCAAAACAGAAAAGCTCAATGAAAATCAGAATTCACCTCCACGGTATTTTGTAGACTTTAATTTCCTTCCTATTTAATTTTAGAAAAATTATAAAACTTTAATCCAGTTTATTTTCATTTAAGAAAAACACGTTTTTAACCTCTTTATTACTAGACTCCTTATTGCAAATATAAGTAGGAAAATATAACTTGAATACTTATAAATACATGTATATTCAATATTTATTCTTATACATATATATGTATTATATGTGTACGTTATGTGCTTTTAACAGGTATTTGTGTAATTCATATATTAATGGCCATAGGCAACTAAAACCTAGATTGGTTAGAATCACAGAGCTCAAAAGAAGTGCTCAAATCCTGAGGGCAGGCTCCTGCCATGTGGATATTCTTAGTAGACCGTGTCATGCATGAATTCAAGTGCTCAAGAAGTACAAACCTCTGCTCCACTGTAGGTTCTACTTCCACCCAAACACAGCAGAAATGAGAGATTCTCCTATGGGTTACAACTACAGGAATACATTTGGCACCCATTCAATGTGGCACTCCTTTAAGTCCACACAGAACACCTGCTCTAAAAATCAAAAAGAGAATTCAATTTTATCAAGTGTCTGAAAAAGGTTCCATATGTCTGAGAATTGAGCAAGAACTGGCATCACTTAGCTCCTTCGAGTTCTTCCTTAAGCTCTCTTGTTTTGTACACCGACGCTCTGGTTGCCTACTATTGGCTTGCTTTCATTTGATTCAAGGGTCCCCTCTGAATTCCCAGGCAGCCAGTCCCATTGGGATGCACCACAGATACTGTTAGTTCCTCTCTTTAATGGTGATTAAGAAAAAACATTAGTTCCCACAAATCCTAATCTAATTTTAACTTTCCCCCAGTCCTCTCCCTTGCACGTGCGCATCTGTGCGTGTACACATGCACACACATGCACACACTTTTCCCTTTGAGTGATTCATACTGAGGTAATGGAGAGTGGGGAGGAATCTTGGAAAGACCATCTCTCAAGATTAACCCCATCTACTGCTTCCCCTGGCAGTTCTGATCAACAGGTCAACAGCTGCTGCCCTCGCAGTTAGCACCAGGGCTTGGTGCTTTCCCCCTCCTTTCAGCTTAGGAAGACAGTTTCAGAAGCTATCTCCTTGCAGCAGTTCTCCCCAACACACAGGTTTTGTGTGTGTGCCTCTTTTGTTCAGCTGTTTTCTTGAGCTGATTCCTCAAGTACCGTATCAACAGCACCATTACTAGGAACTCACAGTGCAGTATCCATTTCAGTGGGAATTACAGTGGTGCGCATCTCTTCTAGAGAAAGGAACTATTTCAGATGCAACTAATCCTAGAGTTCTCTTAGCCATCATTTCCCAAAATTTCCAGAAAAATTCCACTGATGGCAAAAGAGAGAGGGTGCATGACCTCTGAGGTTTTAAGGCTTAACATGAAGTTGCACAGAGTTATGAAATTTTCCAAGTATGAATTTCTTTAATATATCATATTCTAGCATAAAAATCCATGGGATTTTTGAAACTTATTTTGTAATACATTTATGTTTGTTTTAAGGAAGTGTTTCTCACCCCATCCTAACTCATTCTTCTAGTAAAAGTGATACTCCAGAAATAAGCATAACATTTTATTGTCTTGCCTACCTGGGAAAATTTTGCATCCACTCCAGGGATGTTGAAGTTGATGATGATGATGATCTCTATGATGACCACATAGCTAGTTTTTACTGAGAAATAGCTAGTTTTTACTGAGCGATCACTGTGTGTCAGGAATTGTGAAGTGCCTTGGCAAGCATTATCTCATTTAATTCTTACAACAACTTTACCAGTTAATACAATTATTTTTTTAAAAGATTTTATTTATTTATTCGACAGAGACAGACACAGTGAGAGAGGGAACACAAGCAGAGGGAGTGGGAGAGGGAGAAGTAGGCTTCCTGCTGAGCAGGGAGCCTGATGTGGGGCTCGATCCCAGGACCCTGGGATCATGACCGGAGCCAAAGGCAGACACTTACTGACTGAGCCATCCCAGCTAATACAATTATTATCCTCATTTTAAATAAATCAGATGAGGCCCAGAGGAGTTAAATAACTAGCCACTTAACAAACTTTTCCTAGAAAGTTGAGGTTTTATAATACAAGCTCTCACAGTGGTGGAAATTATTTTTCTTATTCTTCACTAAGAGGAACTAACAATTGACTACCACGAATCCCAGCAACCAACATTACCATGAGGACTACTTAGGGACAGAACTCAAGAACTAAATAATGCCAAAATAAACTTGTCTGTTAGATTCTTTTTCAACTCTCACATATTTTGAACCCTTATTAGGTGCTGATTAGAAGTGATTTCATGAATGAATTCTCTTCCTGGTAGCTGTAAAGGGGATAATCTACATTGGCTACAATAAGAGCCAGATGCCCTTAGGCACATGTCATGGTAAGGTTTAGTGTCATACTTCTGGATGGCCACTCAGTCTCAGTTCTCTTTTACTTATGTCCTAAGGCAGGACTCATGTCCCTATAGATCCCACCTCTCTCGTGTCCCAGAGATAGCATTTCCCTTAAGTACTCAACCTATTTTCATCAGCCCACTCTTCCTACCTCCCAAAGGCAATGGATGAACTTCAAATAACTAAGCAACTTGACCAAAGTTCATATATACCCTTATATTATCTCTTCATGGAACACGGAGGTACTTGGACATGTCAGGTCTCAGGAATATTTGTGGGCAGTCTATGATTCCCCAAGCTAGATAAGCAACTTAATTCTAGTGGAATAGCTGGATAAAATCTAAATCAAGTTAATAATAAAAGATCTTCTCTCAGGTCTCCTTGCTTCTTTAGCTAACCAAAACTTTCTTCCCAGACCCATTTTAAGGATATATCCTCTATACCATAATAGCTTTCTATAAGATATATTCATTTAAGCAACATGCCAGTGTCTTTTATGAGGATTTGGTCGAAGCCCTAAGTCACTACTCAAGACCTTACATGAAGATCAATCCAGGAAAATTCTATTTTAAATTCTATTCCAAAAATATGTCATCTCTGAAGAAGAGCTTTGTACAATTCATCCAGAAAATGGAAACTTGGTAGCATGTCTCCCCTTTGAATCAGTTGCCAGGAATTTTGAACACAACTTAATGATTTAATGAGGTACTATGTTTATTTCAGGTGCTTGGTAGCATCTATTTGAATTGCAGTTTGCTGGAGCAGTTCTCAAGCCTAGCTTCACATTAGAATCTCCTGTTTCAAAAATACTGTATGTGCAGAGTACAGCCCAGATCTAAGGGTGGGGGTCGGGTACTAGAATGTGCTCTGAGATGATTCACATGTAGAAGGGAGAGTTCAGGAACATTTCTACAGATGTTCTAAATTTGTTGGGGCTATTGTTGTTTTAAGTCCAATTGTCTTGGTTGTAACTCACTTTATTTACCTTAACTCAAGTTCTTTTGAAAGAAAAGAATCATCATACGTAAATACTTAAGCCATCAATTTACCATACTGAACAGGTCTACAATCAACCAGTCTCTCCACTTTGGCTGTTCATTGGTATCACTTAGGAAGCTGCTAAAAATCCTGGTGCCCAGACCATACCCAAACCAATAAAACCATAATCTCTGACCATGGTACTGAGTCATGGGTCATTTTTAAAATACCTCAGGTAATTCCAGTGTGCATCAAGTTTGAAAATAACAGATCCATACCCTCTCTTCACCCTTATATGTGTCTTAAAACATGCTTTGTTCGTGAACAAAATTATTAAACAAATCAGGTTTAAGTTTTGTTTCCAACCTGGGATTTTTTGGCCTTCTTCTTTCCCAGTCATCTAGCATCTGCTTCATGTTTCCTGACACACCTGAAGGCTGCTCCTCATGGGCACTTGCCTACCTCACCCTGGATCTCCTTCCTTCTCACTGAGTATGTTCTAAACAGAAACTGTGCCTTGAGTCTCTCAAGATCCAATTAGATCAGTGCAGGGATGTCCACATACAGAGAAACCCTGCTTATTCTAACAAACAAAAATGACAAAACATTCCATCTTCCCTTTCTTTTCAATTTCCTTTTATTTTTTCCACACTGTAACCCTGCCTGAAACCTTCTGGGAGAGAGTTTTGGACATGTCTTCTAGCTAACTGAGCTTTCACTGGCTGACCAATTTTGCTATTTAATTCATTTGTTGACTTCTTTACTCAAAATTCTTTACTCAGAATTTCTAATTAACTTGTAACTGACTATAAAAATCATATTAATATTACCAATATTGTTTGGTATTCTAAAACTAGTATTGACTCAATTGCATAAGATTTCTTTGAAATTTTTAACCACTGCAAAACATCTATCTTGAACAATTAATTGTTCTTCAAACCCTATCATCTCCCTAGTTATTTCTCATGGTTCTTATAGAAATGGAGCACAGATTAATGTTTCCCTGGGAATGAGAAGGTTGTAGAAGCAAGGAAAAAGCAGATAGGTCTATTAAAGAGCTTTGGAGGAGATCTCTTTGTTGATGGAAATCTTCTATACCTTGATTTTATCAATGTCAACATCTGGTTACAATGCTGTTCTGCAGTTTTGCAAGATGTTATCATTGGGGGAAACTGGGTAAAGGGTACCCAAGTTCTCTCCATATTATTTCTCACAAATGCATGTAAGTTTACAATGATCAATTATCAATTTACAATTACCAATTACAAATCAAATTGTACATTATCAATTGTACAATTTACAATTATCTCAAACTGAAAATTTTAAGAAGTCATTTGCATGCCTTACAGATCTCACTAATACCAGCCTACTCCCAGCCTCACCTGGGTTACTACTGTTTTCCTTCACAATGAACACAATGTTTTTGAAGACACCATTCTGTTTCAAAGACATTGTACACATTCCCTCTGTCTCAAATGGGACAGATGCCCTACCCTCCCTGACTCTCATGTATCATGTTATCATTTAGCTCTCCCTTCCAATGCCATTTACCCATAGAAGGGAGTCATTTCCCCATACCATGGGTAACATTTCCCCATACCATGGGTAAGTCAGAAGATCTGCCAGCATTCACTATACAAGCTACAGCTAGCCTTCTCAAAACAACAGAGAGCCTGGTGTGGGGTCCAGAATGTCAATGGAGACCTATGATTCCCTCAAAATAAATTCTAGTCTTCATATCTCAGCCATTATTTTATACATTTATATACATTTATAAAGTATACATGTATACATATACATACATGTATAAAGTAATGGCTGAGATAGATATAGATATAAATATAGATATAGATGATATAGATATAGATATAGAAATAGGATAGATAGATATAGATATAGATATAGATATAGATATAGATATAGATATAGATATAGATATAATTTTCCCCTCTGCTCCTTTTTCCCTCTCCTCCCCTTTTGGTACTCCTGTTACATGTATGTTGGTATGCTTAACAGTGTCTCACATTTCTCTGAGACCCCATTCATCTTTCTTCATTTTTAAAACCCGTGTTCTTCAGATTGAATAATCTCTATTGATTTTTCTTTGAATTAGTTTATTCTTTCTCCCACTTCAAATCTACTGTGGAGCCACTATAATGAAGTTTTCATTTCAGTTATTATACTTTTCAACTCCAAAATTTCCATTTGGTCCTTCTTTTAAGTAATAATTTCTATCTCTTTCTATGTGTTCTCTGTTTGAATATGAGCCATAATCATCATATCTTTCTTTCTGTCTTTAAGCATGGTTTCCGTTGTCCTTGGGCCATTTATAGAATGGCAGTCTTGAAGTTTTTGACTCTTAAGTCTAACATCCGAGCTTCTCACTGGCAATGTCTTTCACCTTCCTTTTTCCCTGTGTATGGACATTTTAGATAATATACTATGGGCATCTTAGATGACAATAATTGCATAATAATAATAATTATAACAAATGTAGGCACTGATCTCCCCTTGGGAGTAGATTTGTTGTTGTTTGCTTATTTATTTGTTTAATGATGTGGCTGTACTACTTTAGCAAAGTCTCTTTCCCCCACAGTCTGATGTTGTCCCTCAGAGGGCAAGGCCCTAAGCATGGCATAGTCACCCTGGGATGACAATAGTTGTAGCTGGGCTCTTTTTGACTGTCTCCCCTTCCTTACTCCTACCCAATCTCTTTGTTTACTGTCTGCCTCTGTTCTGATATCACAGAGGCAGATTCTGATTCTGATATCACAACAATCTGTTTGGGGTCCCCTAATTGCTGACTGATTGTGCTGTTGTTTAGACTATGCCTTGGGGCATAAATTGCTCTATAGCCTGATCCAATTAAATTTAGGCCCCTTTGCAAAGGTAGTTTTTGAGGCCAGTCTTTGAGGTTTGTTCTGGCCTCAAGAGAGCTCTTTTTATCTTTCTCTGATTCTCTTGGATAAGGTAGATACACTCCCCATATTCTGTTACAAATACGTCAGTTCTTCTAGGGAGATTGTCAGTGCCGTGTTGCCATCCTGTATCTTCATCCCAGGTGAACTCTTTGGGCCACTGCCCCATATCTGGGAGTCAGGACAGTCCTGTGACTCTCAGAGTGACACCTGTGCTTTATGGTAAGCACAGCACGCAGACAACTGTAGCCTCTGGTCTTCTCAGCTTCTCATTCCTGCTGTGAGTCCTCCACCCCTGAGCAAGCCACAGCAAGGGTGATGAGAGCCCCTGTGTTCTCAGTTTGTCATGCATAGTGTAGAGCCTTCACCCCCAAAGGAGACTGGGTGGCAGAAGGTGAGCCTCCCACCTCCCAGAATTTCCCACCACACAGAATTTCTCCCTCTGTAGGACAAAGCTGGGGGGATGAAAAAGCCTAATGACCTTCCTGTCTTGGGGGACATACTTTAGCCCTTGATTGGAAGTTACGGGGAGCAAGGAAGAACTGTCTTTTTGGTCACACCCATCCAGAGTGGAGCTCCTGTCATCATGAGCTAAAGGGGAAAGGAGAGAGGGAACAAGTCATAAGTGCCACAGACTTTTACTGTTTTTACTGAGATAGTAGAGTTTCTTCAATAAACCATTCTTCATTTTCTGTATAACTTTAAGGTGATGTACAGTCTTCCTTTCTTTTTTTCTTTAAATTTTTTTTTTTTCTAATAAGTTTCACTAGTTTCACCAGTAGTAGCAAGAACAGGCCTGTGAAGCTCCACATACTGCCTTTCTGGAAGCAATTCCCTCTAAGACCACCTGGATTCATTAGAGAGGTTCTGAAGTGATTCTCAGAAGAGAAAGCTGAGGTTCCTGATCCTTTTTCTTCCACGAAGTTTCTTAGACCTGCCTGAAAAATTGCCAATGCTTTGATACTATAATACCAAGAATATGAAGAGAAATAGCATTTGTGAAGCCAAAAGTAAGTAAATTTTTCTATTCTTCCCACAAGAGAATTAATATCTGTTCTTATTACAGCTAGATGACCAAAAATTTATATTTTCCTTTAAACAAGAAAAACTTAAGAAGTAACTTGAGATTTTCACAAGTCATAAAACTGATAGTCAATAATTCAACTACAGTATTACTTGCTTAATTTTATTCATCTTCTGCATTATTAGTCACACAATTGTATCAGCCTTACTACATCAGTCTCATATGCCTTCCCACTAGAGTGTCAGTTCTATAAGAATAGGAGCCACTTTGTCTCTAGCACCTGTCATAGAATACTATCAATAGCATATACCCAATAAATATTCGTTGAATGAATAGTCACAGATAGTACAAACTGGCATTAGGACACTGCCAAACTTGAATATTGGGGAGAAATTGACAATCCTCTTAACATTCAATTTGAAAGTATCTTAAAGATTAGGCCATCCCTAGGAGTGCATGCAATCTACAATATCTTCAAGGAGTCTGGCTTGTTATGGCCCCATTTTTATACTTTCTTTCCCCTCCATCCCTCTTCTCTCCTTCAGGTGAAATTAGGCTACAATTGATATCAAAGTTCCTTTTGAAAAGGAAAACAATACCCCATAACAGAAGCCTAAGAAGAAAACAAAAACACTTATCTATTGCCTTGATAATATAGACCTTATAGATTAATTGTATATTTAACAAATAATGGCTTTTAAACTATTGGCTGACTGAATCAATTTTTTTCCATCAGAAGCTCCTTTCTTTTTTAAATAAAAGTTTTTCAACTGAATAAATTTACATGGAACATTGTATAAGCTTAAGGTGTACAGCATATTATTTTAATATATTATGATAGCCCATGTAGAATATTCATCACATTACATAATTACAGTTCAATATTATTGTCTGTATTCATTAAACAGTGCATTAGAATTCTCTTCCTTCTTTACTACTCATTTCAAGTTTGTGCTCCCAAATATCATCACTCTTATCCCCCCACCCCCATCCTCTGGTCATCACCATTTTACTGGTTTTTTTTACAAGTTTTACTTTTTTAGATTCAGCATGTAAGTTATATAGTGCTTGTCTTTCTCTGACTTATCTCATTAGCATAGTATGCTCAAGGTCCATCCATGTTGTGGTAAATAGAACTGAAGAATATTCTCCTGGCTGAATAATATTCCATTGTGTATATGTACCACATCTTTTTTAGCCATTCATCCACTGAAGAGCATTTCGGTTGTTTTCATATCTTGGCTTTTGTGAATAATGCTGCAATAAGCATGGGAATGCACATATCTCATTGAGATCTTGTTTTCATTTTCCTTGGGTATATAACTAGAAGTGGAATTGCTGGATCATATGGTAAATATATTTTTAATTTTTTGAGGTGTTTCCATTTCATTTTCCATAGTGGTTACACCAATTTACATTCCCACTGACAATGTATAAAGTTCCCCTTAACACTACATCCTTTCCAGCACCTGCTGTCTCGTCTTCCTGATGATAGCCATTTTAACAGGTGTGAGGTGATACCTTATTGTGGTTTTCATATGCATTTTCCTGATCATCAGTAATGTCGAGTGTCTTTTCATGTGTCTATTGTTCACTTTGATGTCCTCTTTGGAGAAGTATTTATTTAGTTCCTCTGCCCAATTTTAATCAGATTATTTGGTTTTGTTGTTTTTGTTATTCAGTTGACTGAGTTCTTTATATATTTTGGGTATTAATCCCTTTTCTGATGTATGGTTTGCAAAAATTTTCTCCCATTTTATAGGCTGTGTTTCATTTTGTTGTTTCTTTTTATTGTGCAGAAACTTTTGAGTTTAATATAGTGCCATTTGATTTTTATTTCAGTTTTCTGTGCTTTGGGCATTATACCCCAAAAAATATTGTCAGGACCAATATTGATTTTATTCCCTACACTTTCTTCCAGAAGTTTTATGGTATCAGATCTTTATATTTAAGTCTTTGATACATTTTGAGTTAATTTTAATGAGTGATGTGAGATAGAGGTCCAAATTCATTGTTTTGCATTTTTCTTTAGTTCTCTGATTTTCCCAGCATCATTTCTTGAAGAGACTATCCTTTCCACATTGGTATTCATGGCTCCCTTGTCAAGTACTAGTTGGCTGTATATACCAAGGTTTAATTCTGGGTTCTCTATTTTGTTCCATTGGTTGATGTATGTATTTTTGTACCAATACCATGCTGTTTTTTATTACTATGGCTTTTTAAAAATTACTTTTATACTAATGCTAGTATGCTAGTACAGTTTGAAATCCAGAAGCATGATGCTTCTGCCCATGTTCTTTTTCTCAGGATTACCTTAGCTACTAAATTTGTTCACCTCTAAAAATTTCCTCAATTAAAAAAGAAAGAAAGTGAAGATCTAGGTTCCAATACTAGCTACTTAATAAAATGAAAAGGAAAAGAATGAAAACTTTCAAGATAAATTGTAAAAAGGGGAAGAAGAGACAGAGATTGCAAACCAGATATGTCAACTCTGGACTTCCTAGTGTCATGCTTCAAAATAACAGCTAAAGTATTCCAATTGAATTGCTTTCCAAAGAACCATGAATCTTGTTTCACTTCTCTGAGATATATATTGTTTTGATTTCTACTCTGATACCAAAGCTATCTATCTGATACTGAAATAGTTATTGTAGTTTCAGTCAAATTCATGGATGGGTATTACAGAACTAGATTACGCATCTCCACAAATGACTTGTCGAAAAACTGATTCTAAATCTACAGAAGCATTCATAATATCACAAGTTAATGTTAATGTTTAATAAGAAAACATGAATTTTAAAAATGCATTGGGCACCTGGGTGGCTCAGTTGGTTAAGCATCTGACTCTTGATCTCAGCTCAGGTCTTGATCTCAGCATTGTGAGTTCATGCCCCAGTATGGAGCCTCTTAAAAAAATAATAATAATAAAATGAAATAAAATATAAAAATATTTAAAGAAGCTTATTGTCTATAAAGACTTTTGGTATGAACAAGGTACAAGGAAAGTCACATATCTATTTTGGAAGCACCACAAATTACAGACAGACTATAAATTACTTCCAAGGAAAATAACTAGCAAAACAATTCTATCTTTAAGAAAGTCTCCATTTCATCTTTTCAGGATTATCCCAGCATTAATAAGTCCAAATTTTTTACTGCTTCCATTTCTTTCAGCTCTAAAATACTAAATAATATTTTCTAAATTGCTCCTTCCAATAAATTTTGTTTATTTATATTCTGAGATAATCAACAAATGGCCAAAAACTGTTATGAAGATTACATTATAAAAACTTGCTGTAGAGAACCTAAATTATCTGTCACCACATAGAATACTGTTTACATCAAAATGACTTTACAATTAAACTGCCTGTTCTAATGAGACTTTACTATTCCAGTAAATTCTTGACCAGGAAGATGAAGTTGCAAATAATTTAATTGCTTTTTGGAGGAACTTTCCAAAAATCCATTTGTTCCAGTAACAGACTACTCAAATAGCCCTTTGTAGAGTAAATACCCTTTCTCAGAACGTAGGATTGCTCCACTCAGCTCCTCAAACAACAGTTCATGCCTCAAAACTTATTTTCAGATCTTCACTTCACTGTGTGCGCTGATTCTGAACTATTTTGTTACAAACTTCCCTCAGTTTCAATCAGCCCCCTAGCCCACATTGAAAGCTATGCCTTAAACAAGAATCCTCAAAATCTTATAAATATTCCACATATCCTTGCTCTCCTGAGAGAATATCAAGGTAGGAGTCTTTCTTACTGAGGTAATAATTTGGCTTTGCTCTATGAACAAGTTGTTTTGGTTGTCGTTTCTAGGATTCATGGAATCAGTCATTGGCACTATAAACTTTCAATAACCCTCCCTTACATTATATAACCAATGATATTAATTATGTCTCTTATTTTCATTTATGTACTACATTTATAACAACTCCCTAGTAAATAGTTTATTGGACTAAGTGGATAAATTTAACTTAGAAGCTTAAAACATGCTATGTGAAATCTTCATCTAACTACTTTGTACAGGATATAAAGTAAAACATCATAAAACCTTTGGAGGCTTTTCATGGTTTTAGCATTGGGCTGTTCTGTCTAATATTCTTCTACCCTCTATTGCCACTATATTAAGCAATCTGCAGCATCTCTAACTTGATTAACTTATCATAGTGAGCAAAATCCCTGTGCTTTCAGAAAGTATACAGGGCATTGGACTCACCCCATAACATAAGTTACAGCCTAGAAAAAATTTTAGACCTTTTCTGACATAATATAAATAGAGCAAGTCTTTTGTCTTCTAAAACTGAATGTCAAAGTCAACTGGATATTTCTATTCTGCAAGTTTGCTTTGTCATGTAACTTTACTCTGTAATCACCTTGATTTCTAGTAAGGCATTCCTGGAACTTAATTAATTGGTGTTAAAGTATGCCAACATCAGTTAATGTATTTATATATGGAAGACTAATACAACAGTTCATTTTTTGGATCTAGAGTCTGAGAGACTAATAAGTAATTCCTTTTTTTCTCACCCATGCTCTAAACCATTTGAGAGATAGATGAAAGCAATGGAACTCAAAATATCAGCTTTATTACTAATAAAGTTCCTAGAAAATGGAACTTTAGGTCTGTTAGTCCAGTGGACTCCACTGACAAAGCAGATAAATGAGATAAATGGTAGCCTTCTCATTTGTAGTGCTTATCCCTACAAAATCTCTAAAATGAAAGTAACTAATCCTAAAGCATACCAGGAAAAGGGGATTGAGCTACGTTCCTTCTGAATGTTGTCCAATTCTTTTCTTCCAGTCTTTCTAATCAGAAAAGTACATCATCTCCCTTAGTGAGTACTGAGTAAAGGGGTGGGGAAGACAGGAGGGTTTATTCCCAGTGGAAAACCTTCCTATGCAAACACAAAGCCATGCCAAAGGGAAAGGAGTTTGTCCCTAAGCACACAATAGCTAGATATTATGATTGGAGAGGTGACAATAGATAAGTAACTACTACTTATTGTTCTACAAATTATTTCCCCTGCTGTTTGGGGGAGATGCCTGAGATCTCCATCATCACTCATAACTGTAAATAAAATAAGTTAATATGTCTCCAGAAATGTTCTGTTCACTAAAATGTATTTGTTAAATATTTTTAAAAGGGTAAGATCATAACTCATACACAAATAAGACAAAAATGTGTCAAAGAATTTATTTAATTCAGTTGTAAATGAGAGAACCAGTAAGATGTTACAACCAGTTCAAAAAAGAATTCAAAAAGCATGTACATATATATAGGCAATCAGAAATGCTGAAATGAATGTATAAATAGATTCAAAATTAGTTAATATCCACAGGAAAATAAAAAATTGCATTTCCATTGATAAAATACATTTGCATTTCTATGGACAAAAGTTATTTCAATCTGTATACAATTTAGATTGCAAATTAGCTTAAAGACAACAAAAGGCAGACATAATCCAGGAGAGGACACTAGACAGGGTACCCAACAGCTTTTTTGTTCATATCAAAGCCTTCCACAATGTTCTTTGACATATCCTATTAATGGAAAAAAACTAGTAAACTCCTATCTCTTAATCTACATTATCACATTAGCATATACTATTTCACAGAAAAATACAAGATGTGCAAAAAATACATATGAACTTTGGGTTTTTTAATAAATCACCATGATCTCCACATTTCCTTTGGATTCAGGTTGTCAGTGTCCATCCCTACCAATGTCCGCTAAAGATAAAGAGTGTTTTCTAGCCCAAGGGAAGGAGTGGGGCTAAATGTGGGATTCCTCCCTATCTCTTATCTTCCCCAAAACAATTCTAGAACCAATTACCTGCCTCCTCATCTCTTCTCTTCCATAGATAGTCCTGAACCCATTAACTTTATTTCCTAATTCCTCCAGGACTTGGCTCTGGATACCCAAAATCAGACTTCCACTGCTCAAAAATCTTGGGTCTAGCAAAGAGCCAGTTATGGCAAATCAAAAGCCTTGACATTCAAAATTGTTTTCTTTGCTTTTAGTTCAAATCACTATTTTAAAACTGAAGTGATGAAGCTCAACTATTACTTTCCTCTCGTCACCTCTGTTGCAATGTTTGCGATACACCCCACGGTAACGGATGCCTCTGTCAGAAAAGGAAGACGTTTATGCACATGGGATGTAGTTTTAGAATATGAGTGAGGTTCAGTGGGGTGGAGCCCGGAGCCGACAACCAAGAAAGAATTCTTGAGACGTCTTTGGTGCAAAATGGTGGTTTATTAAAGCATGGAGACAGGACCCTTGGGCAGAAAGAACAGCTGCACCAGGGTTGTGAAGGGTGGCTGATTATATACTATGGGGTTGGGGGAGGTAAGGAAAAAGGAGGTTTCAAAAGAACTTTCATATGCTGAAGAGGACCCACAAGATACCCAAGGCCTTGAGGCCTTGCCATTGTCAGATTAAGGTTGTTTTTCCCCCTCTAGCAAGGCCTTAACATTAAGATAGGTGGGAGATTTAGGGAAGAATGTCACACCTGTCCCACCCAGAAGTGCTGGTGGGAGGAGGTTGCCAGGTGTCAGCTTGTGCTGTCCTCAGCTTGCCTTCTGTTCCCTCATCACATTAAAATGTAAGGCCTTATCTTAACTGCAAGGTTGCATCTAAATGATATATTGCACTTGAAAGTCTGCAGCAAATTATTACTTTATGGATGACATAAAATCTAAGCCAAAAGTATTTAGGATATGACCAATAGATGTATAAGATACCTAAGACAGTTACAGAAGGAACAAACATGTTCAAAAAAATTTTTTAAAAGCCTGAAATAAAATCTCTGCACTTGTTAACTCTTGTGATGTGTTTGATATAGACAAAAAAGGTCTGCTAACGTGAAAGGGAAATTTTATAGATTCAAGTAGATGTCAGTGATAGTCTGCTACATTGTCCTCAGACGAGAAAATCGTGTTCAATTCCTCTCTGAAAAAAATTATTTCCAGCCTGGGCTTGGGAAGCCCGGGTTGTTTTTTGTCCCCCCACACCTTTCCCTTTTTAAATGGTTTACAGTTGGAAACACTACCTGAATTAACTGTATTGATGTTAGTGATGAGGGACCAGAAGGAAGGCTGGCTGAGGACAAAGCAAAAGCTTCCCCCACCCCCACTCCTGGGTGGGACATATGTGACATTCTTTAGGAATCTCCCAACTATCTTAATGTTAATACCTTGCTAGAAGGGGAAAAACCTTGACAATCACAAGGCCTCAAGGCAACCAGTATCTTATAGGTCCTCTATAGCATATGAAAGTTCTATTGAAACCTCCCTTTTTCTTTACCTCCCCCAACCCCACCATATAGAACCTACCACCCGTCACAACCCTGGGGCAGGAGCTCTCTCTGCCCATGGGTCCTATCCCCACACTTTAGTAAACCACCATTTTGCACCACAAATATCTCAAGAATTCTTTCTTGGTCATCAGCTCCAGACTCCACCCCACTTAGAACCTCGCTTAGATTCTAAAACTTCATCTTTAGACTTGACTTTGATCCATATAGTAACACCTAGCAACTGATACTCACAATGTAATTGCTGTGATTTACAAAAACTGTTCAGATTTTAAATTGCCATCATATCTAAGGTAGTTTGGGCAAAACAGTTAAGGTAAAACAGGAAGATGGAGTTTATAGTTTGAAGGAAGCAACAGCTGTTGACTATCAGGGAAGAGACTTGAGGACAAAACAAACTTCTGTTGGTCGTGCATGCAAGCAGAAGAGATAAATGGCTCACTGTAATGATTCACTTTATTTTCAAGTAAACTTTGTTAACAGTTTTTCTTCTACTACTGTGTAAAATATTTAAATTTACCTGTAATTATAGCTGAAGACTAGACATCAAAATGTAAATTCTTTCAATCCGCTGCAGAAAAGATATTTAATGCTTACTTCCAAAAATACCTGTTAAGTGCTTTAGTAAGACATAGATCTGGCAGAAAATCCCTTGAAAATAAATACTGCTTGGGTCAAATCATCTAATTATTTTAGACAAGCTATAAATGTGTTTTAATGGGCCCAAACTAAAATTGTTAGAGGTGTTGCATAGTTTGTGTGTGTATGTTGGGGAGGGGCGATGGGGTTACATGGTTGCAGAACCTGGACTGGATCCTGGCAGAAGAACCAAGTGGTACTTGGAGACTTTGGACACCGTTGGGCTCAGAGGAGGTTGTTCTCCAAAAGTCTGAGACCCAAGCACAAGCAGAGAGGGGGATTTATACCCTTCTACTTCCGCATACTTGGTACTTTTGGCGCACATGGGAAATGGGGTAGGAAAGAACTGGGAAGGGCTTTGAGACAGGGACTGGAATTCCCTTGCTGGTTTGATTGGCCATCTTAGAGTACAGTTTTTCCTTATCATTCCCCCCTTTGTTGCCCCTTTAAACACCTAGTTTAGAGGGCATCATTATCATCTATTACCATGGCCCTGCATGGCTAGTATTTGGGCAGTAGCTCACCTGGTAACAGTGTTTTCTACGAACTTAGTAATCCATCATTAGGTTCCTAAGGCTGCCCAATAAGCAAAAACAATAACAAGTTTCTGGGAGAAAGTCCAATCAGAAGGGGAAGCAATGTAAAGTCCAACTCCTGAGGTGAGGGTGTTGGTGTCATGCTGACAATAGCCAGGGACCACGGTGAACAGATGTCCATCAGTCGGTGGGGTCTTATTGAAGGTGGAGACGGAGCAGGTCTGTAGGATCTGATTGAGCTTTTCACTGGTGTGATTCATCCAGTGGGTTAGAGCCTTCTTCACTTCAGAGCAGTGGACCCATTCGGTGACACCTAAGACACAGAGGGCAGTAGGGGTGGTTAGAACAACAGTGTGGGGCCCTGTCCACCATGGTTTGAGGGGGTCCTTTCTAAAGCTTCTCAGGAGATGCACCTTTGAGTTTTTCCCAAGTTTGGAGGTGTTGGCACACTTCTAAGTTTCCAATCTGTTTGAGGTCTCCTTTAAGCTTACTTACTACAGGGGGTGGCCTCCCATAAAGCCTTTGAGATGAATTATAGCTGTGGCAATCTTTTAAAGCCAGTTGACTAGAATAAAACAATATCTATGACCTCCAACAGTCATGCTCTACAGAAGTACGATATTCAGGTCCAGGCATAAGGGTAGTTGGATTTTAAAGTCTGACAGGTTTTAGGTATTATTTCAGGCATATCTATCAGTGTAGCCTGGTATTTAATAAGTTGGCCTCCATCATCCATTGGCAGCCTTTGGTTTCTAAGACAAATCTGGACCTGATGTGAAGTCATTACAGTCAGGAACTGTCCCATAGTGAGCTTTGAGGCTCCTTTTATGAGGAGGACTGTTCTATGCTTGGCTAAAGCCTTTGTTTGTAATTGTACCTCCATAGAGGTGACTTCTAGGATAAACATGACTAAGGGATGAAACCATTAAGAAGCCCTTTTCTTGAGTGGTCCAGCCTTAACAATATCCTAATTACAAAGGATCACTGACAAATGGGAGAAAACTTGTCAAGAGATAAGGGGAGTCCCACATGCATCTTCTAATCCAATCATAAAGAAAGTGGGGTAAGCTATTATCTCCACAAGTCTATAGTTAATCCTATGGGATGGGGTATGCTTCTGGCTTTTAGGCAATTTCATTATCCTAGTCCCACAGAATTGGTTAAGGTGATAGTTAAGTTATATAATTGTTGGGGGAATCAATCCCATTTTTCAGTTGTTTAAATAATTATGTGCCCATGGGGTTCTGTTATTATCACCACAGAATAATCAGCAGAAGATTGTCTATATATGAGTTACTGTGGTAATTTCTCTTAAGTTTACCTCTAGTTGTCTAGCTTAGGTAAACACAAACATTTAAAGACAATCAAATCTAGAACTTAACATCCACAAAGGTATGTTACTGAAACATAATTTTTCTCTCTAAAATAAACCCTCATTTCCAGAGATAGCCAAATTAGGACTAATTTATTTGAAAAAGAAGTCCAGTTTAAACAGGTTTGGCCTAATTATTTACATAAGAGCAGCAAGAACAGTGAGTGATCATACAGACCTTTTATAATCTGCTTTGCTGGAACTTCTCATAAGGAATCTCTAGGTTGAACTTTTAGTAGCCTCTCCAGGCCAGAAGCCAGGCCAAGTACTTGCCATCAGGCATGCTTGCAATACCTGTCAATTTGGGCAAATTCCTCTTCCTGAGGATCCCAAAGTATCCTGAGGTTCCTGCACCTGCCAGGAAGTGACATTCTTTACTCACCTGGTGAGGCTGCTGGGAACTCTGTAAGCAAGGTACCAGGCCAACAGTTCCAAGGGGCTTAATGGCTCCAGGTTTCATAAAGTCAACCTGAGTTCCTTAAAGCTGTCTGGTCATATCGGAGTCTATGCATGTCTTTCTCAAATATGACATTCCAGTCAAAGCCTTGGTAAAATAACCAATATTTCCAATGGTGTCCTGTTACAAGGAGAACAGATTTTTATTGAACTTATGCAAATAAGTGATTGCCATGGAAGAATACTTACTGAGACCATTTGGGTTTCAGAGGATTCAGATAGAGAGAAAAGTTGAATGCTTTGATTTGTTTACGAATGAATATTTTTACATTTCTGTAAGTCACCGATAACTTAAGCAAAATTTTTCTTAGTGTGGAAGAGCAAACATTAGAGAACGAGCAATGTCTAGAATAAGAGACATAACATTATAATCTTTTAATTCATTTAGTCCCATGTTACTAATTTCGGTTTAGTTTGAATGCAGCTTTAGTTAGTTCTGGAAATTCTTACTCATTTCAGTTCTGATCTTAAAGATATGGAATACCTGTGTTGTCCTGAAAGTCCTTTTTATGAATCTCCCTTAAGGTGAAACCCATTTTACAATAGAATCAAAACAATTATAAATGACAAAAACTCAGAATAGATATGGTTAAAGAGCTGATGAGATGAGAGTTTACAATTTAGCTGGCAAGGAAATCAAGTTATTTCTGTGACACATAACACTTAAATAATTAAATATCAAGTGATGACCTCATCAAAACATTAAAACTTTAGGAAATGTATAGAACCTCTAGAATCATTATAGCATTTACCCAAGTGTAACCCAAAGTTTATCATTCGTTTAGCAGTACTTCCTGATTAACTTAGCATACCAAGGAAAAGCCTAATGAGTTAAAGAGATTTCATTACAATTTAAATCTTGTCAACATTTGCTAAAATCTTAGAAATTTTTAAAGCACATGCCTAAATATAATTAGGGATGTTGAACACCAGATACAGGTAAAATGATACAGGTAAAAAAAAAAAACCTGATACAGGTAAAACCTGATACAAGAAGATGGTTTTTCTGGACAGGCAAAGAGGAAACAACTGTTTACGTTTTCTTCTTAACAGCAGATCAATTAACCTAAGAAAGCTTTGTCCTTTTAAACAGAGAGAAAACCAGCTTTCTATACCAGTGTCTTTTATTTTTTTTTTTTCATTTCAATCTTAGCCCATCATGACTACACTTAAAATTCTTCTTCTGAAGATTTCCCTCCACAAACCTTCTACAACTTCCCTTTGCATTTAGGTTTTGTCCCAAGCCATTTCCTTCCAAACAACCATCTCATTTGGGACAAAATTACCTTCTTTTCCTTTAACAAAATGCACTCCTATTCCTTATCTTTCTTACATATCTCTTACTTTTCCACAGAGTTGTTTCCCTTATTTCCATCAGTCATAGTTACAGTCAGCAAATTTTTGTACTCTTAGAAACACCTAACATCTAATGATTTGTGAACTGTTCAAACAGAATTCTTTAGACGGCAAATTTATGAATCCGTTAAGCACAAGACATGTTTACCAACAGATTTAAATATTCTTAGTTTCTTTGCAGTAGGAAGTCAAAGGCACAAACCTATGTCCAGTAATCAACGCTTTAGCATTTTATTCCATTTGGAAGAGACCTAGATGTTCACAATTTAATTCCATTTGTCATCCAACCAAAACTTTAAAGTTTCAAGTTACCAAAGACTTTTAAAGCTACTTTAACAATTACCCATGAAAACTTTGAGACAATTAACCATCAGTTTAGTCATCACTTTGTTAACAAATTTCAACAGAGATAACGAGTTTATTTGGCCTTCAGTAAACCTTGATAGAATAAAAGTTTCACCTTTACCACTGATAACTTAAAAGACACATCTGTCTGAATTAAACCAACAAACTTAGTTTAAATGGTGAAAGAGTTTCCACCAGGATCTTCCCCATGGTCATTTTTCACCTGAGATACATGGGGAAATCTGGAGTGGGTGGTGTTATTTCCTGTGGGTGCTCTTCTTGGTCCTTGACCATGGCGCCTGGGGCACTGAGGATGGTCTAGAAGCCAGTAATGCAGGCTGCACCCAAGATGGTGCAGAAACAGAAAAAAGGGGGATGGCGAGGCAGAAGATACAAAGTGCTGCCAGAGGGCAGAGAAAGCGTTCCCAGTTCAGATGATCATCAGCTCCAGAGGAGCAGGCGCCATGTTTTTCCACCAACAAGGGCAGGGATAGCCAATCCATACTGGGCCAGAGAAGACAGGGAATTTCCCCGAAACAAAGAAGGTTTGGCAACTACTTGGGAATATTTCTAAAGCCCCCATCCTGAAGGACACCTAGGATCCTGACCCAAGCAGAAGGCAGAGACGCTTTAACCCATTGAGCCACCCAGGCGCCCCTCCCACTTTCTCTTAAAGGTAAATATGAGAGCTCCTGTTATTTTATAGCCTGTTTCTACCTGGATTAAGTTTCCTGTGGGCTGTCAGAAGAGTTAAGTTGGGTATCTCCCCACACATGCCACTTATAAGAAGCAGGAACACTGTCTTCCTACAGCTCAGCTTTAGGCCCCAGGTCAGAGGAGGACTGTGGCCCCCACACTTTTTAACGGGGCCATTCTTGTTCAGAGCTCATCCATGTTGCTGCTCCTGATGTCCCCTGGCCAGGGCCTCCCTAATAGGCTTTGCTTCCTTACAGACTTTGGGCTCTTTTATTTGGGTTACAAATGTCCTACTTTGGTCCTTCCTATTAGCACAGAATCAGACTCAGGGGCGGGGGCAGAATTTGGGCTATCTAAAACCAAGAATCAATATATAGGAATTGGTTAGGGTGTCTGGGAGTCCCGACCATAATTTTGTAAATGATCTGGATAGTGGGTAGGTCTTAAGGACCCCTTCGAGGGCCAGTCAACCCCAAAGGTGGCCCATTTCAATTCATATAATGTGCCTAATTTTCCAAATGTTTTGATCCCATAGTCTCCTGATAATTTGCAATTTACAGTTGCTCCCCTCCAGGAAGCCCTGACCTGTGGAATTCCTTTTGGAAATTCCTTCCTGTCTCCCCTTATGGGTGGGGGTCCTGACCTGAAGGACCTCTCCTCCCCCCCCACCCCGCCCCGGGAAGCCCTACCTGTGAGACCTCTAAGAGGTCTCTGGGAGGTGATCAGTCTCCCCATCCACCCTCAGGGGTGGGCCTGACTGGGTCCTAGGGCCCCAGATATTACTAGAATTCAAAGTCAGGACCAGGTCCTCACCTGCCAAGTCTCCTTTGAGTCTGGGTGGGAACAGTGGGGTGGGCCTGCCTGAGGCAACTGGGCAGGAGACTGCTGAAAATCAGGCAGGGCACGCCTTCTCCCTGACGATCCCTTGGTCTGTCATTGCCCCACCATTGCCCCAAATCGGTGGCAAAAATGGGCCAGCACCATTGGGATTCCTGGTCAGGGAACCAAATGTTGCAGAACCTGGACTGGATCCTGGTGAAAGAACCCAGCGGCGCTCAGAGACTTTAGAGGCTTGGAAGTTTATTTAACACCAGTGGGCTCAGAAGAGATTATTCTCCAAAGGTCTGAGCCCCAAGCACAAGCAGGAAGGGAAATTTATACCCTTCTACTTCCGCATATTTGGTACCTTTGGTGCGTGCGGGAAATGGGGCAGGAAAGAAGAACTCGGAAGGGCTTTGAGGCAGAGACTGGAATTCCCTTGCTGATTTGGTCAGCCATCTTAGAGTACAGTTTTTCCCTATCATTATGAATCCAATGGTGTCATTGTATCAGGTGAGAAGTTTTGTACTAAGCCTCCAAACATCCCAGGGTTTGAATGTTGGGGCCGTTATTTAGTTTTTTTATGTTTACTTGTCTACTTTGTATTGGCCACATAAAATGCTTTCAGATTGGGATGAGGGCCAATAATTTAGAGCAGGTAAACTGCGCTATTTTACTTTGCTTCTACATTTGAGTGTACGGACAATCATGATAGGACAAGTAAGTAATTTTCAACTTAGATGTAGCTGCATCACTGTCATAGGGGAGGGTTTTGGGAAATGATGATGAGCGATGGAGGTTTCTTTGTGCCATCAGTGGTTTTTGGAAAGTGAGGCAGAGAATGAAATAGGATCACGAGATCTGAGAGCATGATCAAATGATAATAGGGACGATAGGGTTAATTTTTGTTTGTTTTCTTTTGTTTCTTGTTTTTTTGTTTGTTTGTTTGGTGGTTGGGCTTTTTTTGACCATCACATACTAGGGCTAATTTTTAATTGGGAACAAGACTCCATGAAAGCAAATTGAAAACCTAAGTGAAAGAGTCAGGCTACCCGATGGTAATAAATTCTCAGTGGAAAGGAGAGTTGGTCTAAGAATTCATTCTTGTGTCATTGCCCTATTATGTAGTGGAATATTCACTGGAGCCAAGGCCCTATTTTCTATGGCTTTGCATATTCCTTTTCAGGCAGCAACTTGGCCAAAGCCTTTTTGTTAGGTGTACACACACTTGAGAAAAAGACCATTTTGTTAGATGACTTCTTTCCATTTAATTAGGAATCAAGTCATCAAGTTTTATTGCAATCTGATTAGACGACTGTCTAAATATGATAAAGATAAGAAATAATTATTTTTTAAAAAAGACAAATTGCTGGTGACAAGGAAAGACTCCCTTTGCTTCAGTTAAACCTCCATTAATAATGTGTGAAGAAGCAACAACAAAGCCCCCAGTGTTCCCTTTAGAGGCTCCTTAAGAGCAAGTCTGTCAGTAAGAAGCTTTCTTTTGCTAATGTGGGCTGAGTCACTGACAAAGGCCAGTGTTAAAGGCGGGCTTCAAAATCTAATATCTGGAAGGGAAGCATTTCCTTGGCTAGTTTTATAATGTGCTTGTCAAACATTTTAAACCATCTAACAGAAAGAAGCATTGTGATGACAAGACACAACGCGGCCAGTTTTTTGGATGTATCTGCCAACAGGATAATGCAATGATCCTTTCGGGCTCCAGTGGCTCAAGCACAAAGGCAAACTCCTGTGTGGGATTCATCTTGTGTGACTGGGTTTTAATGTTTCGCTTGCAAGTAATTAGTTTTGACAATGCTGGTGGGCTTCTCTTGCATCCATTTCCTCAAAGGATGTATTATTAATGTTTTATTCTGAAGAATATCACTTCTGGTTCATCTTAAACTTCTTTTAGAAGGCTAGTAAAGTCACTATTATAACAAGCTTGTCTTTTTGCAATCTTAAAACAACATTGGGACTTTGAAAAACAAAACTGGCTGGAATCACCCTTTCTCCTTTTGCCTGTTGAAGTACTGTACAAACGGTGTTAATTCGTTTCCAGCTAGAATACTGAATCTAATACTAATTTATTCGGGGTGTTAATGGACCTTTCGTTGTGACTTGGCAATGCATTTGCTTTCTGACTGCCAAGGACTACCCTATAAATCTCACTAACCACACTATCCGTGATGATTGCTGGGCTCCAAGATGCGACCTGCAGTATCGGCACTCATTCTCAAGAACCAAAGATGATAAACACTTTCATCAATCTCTTAAATAAATTGAAAGAGAAGGGTGATGGAAAAAAAGACTTTAGGTTTAACTCAGACCAGCAATGAAGTTCATTAACATATTTATTAACCTGTTTATCTTCCCACCATCTGCAAGAAATTGGAGGTGGAAGGTAGTATCTATGACTTCTTGCTGATGGTTACAAAGCACACTGTTTACAGTGGAGGGAAGGAGTTGGGGCAGTGGGAAGAGCCACCCATTCTCAGAAATGCTCCAGCATCTGCCTTTCTTTTCTCTTTCCATTTTCTCTCTTTTTCCTTCATTTTCTTTTCCTTTCCCTATTTGTTTTCTTGCCTTCTTCTCTGACTTTCTTGTGTTCTCAGTGAAACGTTCCTTCCCTCCATGTTCCTTACAGGTGGTTAGTATTGCTTGGGCCTTGGGAACACTTAAGACTCAACTGGCTACCAGCCTCCCTTGTCTTAGTCTCATAACCTGTCAAAATTCCTCCTTGCCCTAACAGTTACCATTCTTGGAATTGAGAGCTGAAGGAAAAAAAGTGTTCCTAGTGTCTGGTATTGCTAATACGAACTTAATCCAGATGTTTGGAAATTATTAACAATTCAGAATTATTAATGTGGCATCACTCACTAGCTTTCTCTTGTTTTTCTGAATGGGGAGAAAGAACTAGAGCTTGACCACAATTCACAGCTGATCTTATCTGTGCTTGCAATCTTTAGAGAGGAAGTTACCTATCATATTTAAAAGAGAAGCCTGCAGATCTATTAGATTTATTCTCCAAATTTCATAGGAACATTTTCAAAATCATAGGAGAGTGTCAAGTAGGTATTCCCAGTATCTGGAATAAGCTTGCTTCAAGTTGTAGGTACTCAGTACACATTAACTGTTGAAATAACACAAGAGGGTCATTGTTTGTGTGTTTTGGGTGAGAAATAAGCATGGGGAACTGCTCTCTGTCCTGCATCCTAATCATACTTGACTTACATTCGTATCAACTTAATATTCCCACACTACACTGAAGTTGCAGTTTTTCAAAATTCGGTTGATAGCTCAGTATAGGTGTCACTTGAGGATAACGTCCCCATCACCCACCAGTGTGTGTGTATATCTGTGTGTGTATGCACACATGTGAGTTTGTGTATGTTTGCAGGCTTGGTTTTTATGCACAGACACGGGAACTGTATTTATCTCTGCCATGAATCCTTTCATGTGTCTTTGTTGGTTTCTTTTGTGAGACTTGGCAGCAGCATGGGGGGCTGGAGATGTGTTATTCTAGTCTTCCCAAAGTGCCATGTCATTGCAAATGCATTTCAGTGCACTCATATCCTACATCAAGATAGGTTTTTTTTTGTTATAAACATTTTTATAGAATTTAAAATTACTTGACTATAAACACTTTTAATTTATGATTGGCTGATAATTCTCAGCAATCACTGTAAACTGTCCATGAGCTCTGCAAAGTAGTGAGGTATGAAAACCTAACCTGCAATTCTTGCAACTACCACATCCTCAGGCATATAAATTCAATTGAACAGTTAATGCTATGGAATCACAATAGAGATTTGATAGAAATAGGCATTAACTTAAACATTTACTACTTCATCTTTGGTTTTTCTTTTTGTATTTTGGAGCTCGTGAGGTTTTTTTCAGCTCTCACATATTTCTGTAGGCCCATGACAAGCTAACTTGGCATTAGACACCGAGGCCAGGGTGTTTATGGGATACAGTGGTCCAACAGAGCAGGGCCCAATCGACAGCTGATACCCAGGTAGTCAAATGGCTGTCCTCCAAGGCAGAGTACCTCTATGTGCTTACTGCTTTTGAAGTGAGCCTTTGGTGTGGGGGCTTCTGTCCTCAGTGCCTTCAAGGCCAGAAGGAAGAGGAAACAATTAGGAATGAGGATAGAGACAGACTTCACCGTCCAAGGAGACTGGCACAATTGCTGAACAAGGATAGAATGAATAGGAAGGGGGTGGGGGTGAGGCTTGGTTATAGGACTTCAAGAAGAAGTCCTATAACCCATTTGGATGATTGAATGGAAATAGTCATGTTACACATGGAAAGGCCTGTCACAGCTATCACTGTTTATTTTAGCAGCATCTGCTAGGTTCAAGGTTGGGAGAACCGGAGAGGACATTTACACGGATGTCTTGGTGTGCTTAGGCTTTATTTTATATAGACTCAATGACAAATATTAACTGACTCATTAGAAGAAATGCAATTTCATGGTTCAAAACTCTTTACCTCATATCTGTCTAGAGTGATGTCAGTTTTCCATTCTTTTTGTTTGGACTATAGATCTTTATCTATACGGTACAACACGAGTCATTTTAGTAACTATCCAATACTTACTAGGGGCTAGTCATTCTAACATGCATTTCACATGTACTTATTTCAACATCACAGCAAGCCTACAAGGTAAGTAATATTATTCCCATTTCACTGGTGAGTAAAATAAGACTCAGGGAGATTAGGTGACTTGATAAAGTAAAAAAACTAGCAGTAGGTTAATGTTGCATCTGCAATTGCAGTTCCTTTAGCCTACCTGTAATAGTACCCAGACACCCTTTGTGCAAGAGTGTTTTTGTTTTTATTTTTTTAATTTTTAATTTTTTTATTAACATATAATGTATTATTAGCCCCAGGGGTACAGGTCTGTGAATTGCCAAGTTTACACTTCACAGCACTCACCATAGCACATACCTTCCCCTATGTCCATAACCCAACCACCCTCTCCATACTCCCCTCCCCATGGCAATCATCAGTTTGTTTTGTGAGATTAAGAGTCTCTTATGGTTGATCTCCCTTGTGATCCCATCTTGTTTCATTTATTCCTTTCCTACACCCCAAACACCCCACATTGCCTCTCAACTTCCTTATATCAGGGAGATCATATGATAATTTGATTGACTTATTTCGCTCAGCATAATACCTTTTAGTTCCATCCATATCCTCACAAATGGCAAGATATCATTTCTTTTGATGACTGCATAGGATTCCATTGTATATATATACCACATTTTCTTTATCCATTCATCTGTTGATGGACATCTAGGTTCTTTCCATAGTTTGTCTATCATGGACATTGCTGCTATAAACATTCGGGTGCATGTGCCCCTTCAGATCACCACGTTTGTATCTTTAGGATAAATACCCAGTAGTGCAATTGCTGGGTCATAGGGTAGCTCTAGTTTCAATTTTTTGAGGAACCTCCATGCGGTTTTCCACAGTGGCTGCACGAGCTTGTATTCCCACCAACAGTGTAGGAGAGTTCCCCTTTCTCTGCATCCTTGCCAGTATCTGTCATTTCCTGGCTTGTTAATTTTAGCCATTCTGACTGGTGTGAGGTGGTATCTCATTGTGGTTTTGATTTGTATTTCCCTGATGCCGAGTGATGTGGAGCACTTTCTCATGGGTCTGTTGGCCATCTGGATGTCTTCTTTGCAGAAATGTCTGTTCATGTCCTCTGCCCATTTCTTGATTGGATTATTTGTTCTTTGGGTGTTGAGTTTGCCAAGCTCTTTATAGATTTTGGACACCAGCCCTTTATCTGATATATTGTATGCAAATATCTTCTCCCATTCTGTCAGTTGTCTTTTGGTTCTGTTGTTCCTTTGCTGTGCAAAAGCTTTTGATCTTGATGAAGTCCCAATAGTTCGTTTTTGCCCTTGCTTCCCTTGCCTTTGGCAATGTTTCTAGGAAGAATTGCTGAGGCTGAGGTCCAAGAGGTTGCTGCCTGTGTTCTCCTCAAGGATTTTTTTTTTTAAGATTTTTTTTTATTTATTTGACTGACAGATCATGAGTAGGCAGAGAGGCAGGCAGAGAGAGAGAGGAGGAGGAGGCAGGCTCCCTGCTGAGCAGAGAGCCCGATGCGGGACTTGATCCCAGGACCCTGAGATCATGACCTGAGCTGAAGGCAGAGGCTTTAACTACTGAGCCACCCAGACGCCCCTCTCCTCAAGGATTTTGATGGATTTCTTTCTCACATTGAGGTCCTTCATCCATTTGGAGTCTATTTTCGTGTTTGGTGTCAGGAAATGGTCCAGTTTCATTCTTCTGCATGTGGTTGTCCAATTTTCCCAACACCATTTGTTGAAGAGACTATCTTTTTTCCATTGGACATTCTTTCCTGCTTTGTCAAAGATTAGTTGACCATAGAGTTGAGGGTCTATTACTGGGCTTTCTATTCTGTTCCATTGATCTATGTATCTGTTTTTGTGCCAGTACCATACTGTCTGGATGATGACAGCTTTGTAATAGAAATTGAAGTCTGGAATTGTGATGCCACCAACTTTGGCTTTCTTTTTCAACATTTCTCTGGCTATTCAAGGTCTTTATTGGTTCCATGTAAATTTTAGGATTATTTGTTCCATTTCTTTGAAAAAAATGG
>NW_019154099.1:33167371-33169292 GCF_002288905.1 Enhydra lutris kenyoni | reverse complement strand
ATTTGGGTCCTTTCTCTTTTCTTTTGGATAAGTCTGGCCAGAGGTTTATCAATCTTATTAATTCTTTCAAAGAACCAGCTCCTAGTTTCGTTGGTTTGTTCTACTGTTTTTCGGTTTCTATTTCATGGATTTCTGCTCTGGTCTTTATTATTTCTCTTCTCCTAATGGGTTTAACTTTCTTTAATGTTCTTTCTCCAGCTCCTTTAGGTGTACGGTTAGGTTGTGTATTTGAGACCTTTCTTGTTTCTTGAGAAAGTCTTGTATTGCATATATTTTCCTCTTAGACTGACTTTGGGGTGTCCCACAGATTTTGAACTTTTTTTTTTTAAGATTTTATTTATTTATTTGACAGACAGAGATCACAAGTAGGCAGAGAGGCAGGTGGGGGGAGGAAAGGGAAGTAGGCTCCCTGCTGAGCAGAGAGCCCAATGCGGAGCTCAATCCCAGGACAACCGGGATCATGACATGAGCTGAAGGCAGAGGCTTTAACTCACTGAGCCACCCAGTTGGCCCGAACAGTTGTGTTTTCCTTATCATTTGTTTCCATGAATTTTTTCAATTCTTCTTTAATTTTCTGGTTGACCCATTCATTCTTTAGAAGGATGCTCTTTAACCTCCATGTATTTGGGTTCTTTCCAAATTTCCTCTTGTGATTGAGTTCTAGCTTCAGAGCATTGTGTTCTGAAAATATGCAGGGAATGATCCAAGTCTTTTGGTACCAGTTGAGACCTGATTTGTGACCCAGTATGTGATCTGTTCTGGAGAACGTTCCATGTGCACTAGAGAAGAATGTGTATTCTGTTGCTTTGGCATGGAATGTTCTGAATATATCTGTGATGTCCATCCGGTCCAGTGTGTCATTTAAGGCCTTTATTTCCTTGTTGATCTTTTGCTTGGATGATCTGTCCATTTCAGTGAGGGGAGGTGTTAAAGTCCCCTACTATTATTGTATCATTGTCAATGTGTTCTTTTGATTTTGTTATTAATTGGTTTATATAGTTGGCTGCTCCCACATTAGGGGCATAGACATTTCAAATTGTTAGATCTTCTTGTTGGATAGAACCTTTGAGTATGATATAGTGTCCTTCCTCATCTCTTATTATAGTCTTTGGCTTAAAATCTAATTGATGTGATATAAGGATTGCCACCCCAGCTTTCTTTTGATGTCCATAGCATGGTAAGTTGTTTTCCACCCCCTCACTTTAAATCTGGAGGTGTCATTGAGTCTAAAATGAGTTTCTTGTAGACAGCATATTGATGGGTTTTGTTTTTTTATCCATTCTGATACCCTGTGTCTTTTGATTGGGGCAGTTAGCCCATTTGCATTCAGGGTAACTATTGAGAGATATGAATTTAGTGCCATTGTGTTGTCTGTAAGGTGACTGTTACTGTATATTATCTCTGTTCCTTTCTGGTCTACTATTTTTAGGCTCTCTTTTTGCTTAGAGGACCCTTTTCAATATTTCCTGTAGGGCTGGTTTGGTGTTTACAAATTCTTTTAGTTTTTGTTTGTTTTGGAAGCTTTTTATCTCTCCTTCTATTTTCAATGTTAGCCTAGCTGGATATAGTATTCTTGGCTGCATGTTTTTCTTGTTTAGTGCTCTGAATATATCATGCCAGTTCTTTCTGGTCTGCCAGTTCTCTGTGGATAAGTCTGCTGCCAATCTAATATCTTTACCATTGTATGTTACAGACTTCTTGTCCCGGGCTGCTTTCAGGATTTTCTCTTTGTCACTAAGACTTGTAAATTTTACTATTAGGTGATGGGGTGTGGACCTATTCTTGTTGATTTTGAGGGGAGTTCTCTGCACCTCCTGGATTTTGATGCTTGTTCCCTTTGCCATATTGGGGAAATTCTCTCCAATAATTCTCTCCAATATACCTTCTGCTCCCCTCTCTCTTTCATCTTCTTCTGGAATCC
>NW_019154099.1:33135671-33167271 GCF_002288905.1 Enhydra lutris kenyoni | reverse complement strand
GGATTCCAGAAGAAGAGGAAACAGAGGGGAGCAGAAGGTATATTGGGGAAATTCTCTCCAATAATTCTCTCCAATATACCTTCTGCTCCCCTCTCTCTTTCTTCTTCTTCTGGAATCCCAATTATTCTAATGTTGTTTCATCTTATGATGTCACTTGTCTCTCGAATTCTCCCCTCGTGGTCCAGTAGCTGTTTGTCCCTCTTTTGCTCAGCTTCTTTATTCTCTGTCATTTGGTCTTCTATATCACTAATTCTCTCTTCTGCCTCATTTATCCTAGCAGTAAGAGCCTCCATTTTTTTATTGCACCTCGTTAATAGCTTTTTTTATTTCAACTTGGTTAGCTTTTAGTTCTTTTATTTCTCCAGAAAGGGTTTTTATTTCTCCAGACAGAGTTTTTCTAATATCTTCCATGCCTTTTTCGAGCCCAGCTAGCACCTTGAGAATTGTCATTCTGAACTCTAGATCTGACATATTACCAATGTCCATATTGATTAGGTCCCTAGCCTTCTGTACTGCTTCTTGTTTTTTGTTGTTGTTGTTTTTGTTTTTGTTTTGTGGTGAGTTTTCCCGCCTTGTCATTTTATCCAGATAAGAATATATGAAGGAGAGAATAAAATACTAAAACAGTGGCAAAGACCCCAGAAAATGTGAGTTAACCAAATCAGAAGAGACCCCAAATTGTGGGGGGAAGAAAGAGGGTATAAAGAAGTTTAAGAAATTTTAAAAAAGAAAAAAAGAAAGAAAATATAGATATTAGACTGGTGAATAGAACAATACCACCCACTTAATTTTGGGAATACTTTGGTCTCTTAGAAGAAACTATCTCCCAATATTTTAAGAAAAGAAAAAATATATATATATATGCATACACACACACACACACACACACACACACACAAATAAGGGTAAACACAATGAAGGGATGAAATATAACTGTAAAGAGGAAATTTTTTAAAAAGTTCTAAAAAAGGAGTTGATAAGATAAGTTGGTTGGGAAAAGAAAGAAAAAGAAAGTTGAGAGATTTTGCTCAGGCTGGAGACTAGAACAAAGCCCTGTGCTAGATTTAGGGTATGTTTTGATCTATTAGAAGTTTTATCCCAGAATTTTTTAGAAGAAAAACTCTATGTGTATACAAAAAATAAAGGTAGATACAATGAAGGATAAAATATGACTATAATAAGGAAGGTTCAAAAGGTTTTTTTTTTTTTTAATGAAAGGTATTGTTAAGATAAACTAGTTTAAAAACGTTAAAAGCAGAAAGAGTAAAAGTTAAAAGAAATTAGAATAATAAAAAAGTAAAATTAAAAAAATTAATTAACTTTGCAAGAAAAGGAATCATGGAGAAAGCCATGAATTCCATACTTTGCTTTCTCCCCCTCTGGAATTCCGCTGTTCTCCTTGGTAAGTGAACTTGATCTTGGCTGGATTTCTTGCTGATCTTCTGGGGGAGGGGCCTATTATAGTGATTCTCAAGTGTCTTTGCCTGAGGCGGAATTGCACCACCCTTACTAGGGGCCGGGCTAAGTAACCTGTTCTGGTTCGCTTTCGAGAGCTTTTGTTCCCTGAATGCTTTCCATAGAGTTTCAGAGGATGGGAATGAACATGGTGGCCTCCCAGTCTCCGGCCCAGAGGAGCATAGAGCTTGGGGTCCCACTCCTCAGTGCACCCTCAGAGAAAAGCGCTCAATCATTTCCGTCTCCCTGGCCTCCAGCTGCATGCCGAGCTCACCCAGCCTGTGACTGAGCGTCTCTTTCTCTGGCACAGTGCCTTGCCTGGAGTCTCCAAGCAGACTTTTAAAAGTTCTGATTTTGTGCTCCATTGCTCTGCCACTTGCCGGGAGCCAGACCCTCCCCCTGAGGTCTATCTTTCCACTGCTTCAGATTCACTTTTCCGCAGGTCCTACCTTTCAGAAAGTGGTCGATTTTCTGTTTCTAGAATTGTTGCTCTTCTTCTCTTCAATATCCTGCTGGATTTGTAGGTGTTTGGAATGGTTTAAAAAGCTATCTAGCTGATCTCCTGCTACCTAATGTCATCTCAGCCTGCTATTCCTCCACCCTGGAAGAGTGTTTTAAAATTAAATGGTGTTAGTTATGAGATCTCCTGCAAAATAACTTTCCTTTTCATTTCATGGTTTATTATTAGCCTAGTCTTGTGCTCATGAAACTTTCTATGATTCAAATATTTGAAGCTAAATTTTTGAAAAGACACAATATATGCAGTTGCTTCTAAAATATTTAAAATGTATGTTAAAACAAAGGTTTTAATTTAATTTCAGTATAATTTTTAATATATTAAGATAACAGAACACCTTTTAAATTTGGAGCCCATTAATTTTAATTGCACGGATATTTCATCCAGGTTGAGTTAGAGTTTCCCTTTGCATGATAGTAAATAAATAAATAAATAAATAAATAAATTTAATAAATAGTGCAATAGAAAATGTTGGTAGAATCTTTTTAAGAGCATTAAGTGTTTTAGGTGCACTCAGTATAATATATTTTTATATTATTAAATGAACAATAATACAATTATTCCATGCAGAGCTGTAGAAACCCCAAATTTGTGGGCATTTAGTTTAATTGTTTGCATGAACAAAACAGAAGTGTATTTCTTTAAAACACAATTTATAATTTAGATTGATGTTACAAATTACTCTATTAGTCATCACATATAAATTCTTTTAAGACGATTTTTCAATGAGAAGGCATATCGTTTATTCATATTCCTATTTAGAAATTATCCTGAAGGGACACTTGGGTGGCTCAGTTTGGCTTAGGTCATGATCCCAGGGTCCTGGTGATGAGGGAAGAGAAGACTGGCTGAGGACAAAGCAAAAGCTGACACCCTGAAACCTTCCTCCACCCCCACTCCTGGATGGAACATATGTGACATTCTTTAGGAAACTCCCACCTATCTTAATGTTAATAACTTGTTAGGAAGGGGAAAATGACCTTGACAATGACAAGGTCTCTGGTATCAGGTATCTTGTAGGTCCTCTTTAGCATATGAAAGTTGTATTGAAACTTCCCTTTTCCTACTTTCCCTAACCCCATCATACAGAACCTACCACCCCTCACAACCCTGGGGCAGCAGCTCTTTCTGCCCACCGGTCCTATCCCTGTGCTTTAATAATACACTATTTTGCACCAAAGATGTCTCAAGAATTCTTTCTTGGTTATTGGCTCTGGAATCCACCCCCACTGAACCTCACTTAATATTCTAAAACTTCATCACTAGGTTGGAGTCCTGTATAGGACTCCTTGCTCTGCAGAGAGCTTGCTTCTCCTCTGCCTGCTGCTCCCTCTGCTTGTGCTCTCTCTCTTGCTCTCTCTTGTTTGACAAATAAACAAATAAAATCTTTAAAAAAAATTATCCTGGAAAAAAATGTGGTTTACTGATCTGTTTCCTGAGAAATAACATCCTCTACCTCATCTTAGATCATCCTCATTTACCCCCTCCCTATCCTCATCCTGCCAAAAAAAAAAATGTATAAGTCTCCAAAAGGAGGAGCTTTAATTTAATGGATGGAAAACAATTCATTATTGGGCACCTGGGTGGTTCAGTCAGTGAAGCATCTGCTTTTGGCTCAGATCATGATCTCAGGGTCCTGGGATCGAGCCCCCTATCAAGCTCCCTGCTCAGGGGGGAGCCTGCTTCTCCCTCTCTCTCCTTGTGCTCTCTCCTCCTGCCTCTCTCTGTGTCAAATAAATAAATAGAATCTTTTAAAAATATATCATTGTTGTTTCTGGTCATTATTGTTTTCTGGTCAGGGTTATTCTTACTTGTTTCTTTCTCACTTCTTGTGGCATTTTACTCTCCTTTCTCCATTCTTTCAGTGGTGCCATCTTGGTGACAGTCTTCCTGCATCCCCTTTAGCCAAGTGATAAGCACTGATTTGAAATAGGTGGGTCAGACTCTCCAGCTCTGGTGTCTGTACCCAGGGCACAGTGATGGAAGGACATCATTGGAACTGATTTTTCCCACCTAGAAGAATGTGGCCATTTGTTTCTGCTCTTGTTCCTGTCCCTTACAAGTCTCAGATTCTAAGCATTATCACCATTCTGTGAATTTCTCATACTTCCAGTAAGTTGCCTTTCTGCTTAGTTAGCTGAAGTCAGTTACTGTTGCTGACAACCCATAACCCCCACTCATCCACTGCTCATGGACTGCCTGTTTTGCTTCCCTTCCTATCTCTTCCCCTTTCAGCCTTCCTCTTCCATTCTTCCTATTCTCAGTTTTTCTTTCTCTTACTTGAAGGCTTTCAAACATGAATGAAAAATGGGAAATCTAATTCAAAGTAGAAAAGTGAAAATGTCTTGAAAATATTTAGTTATGACGGTTTTATTTTTCTTTTCAATTTAAAACTGAGTGTTCCTTGACCATATATCGTAGATAATTCCAGGTCTTATCTGAATATATACAAATACAATCATCGATAACAAAAACATAATACACAAAGCAATATTGATAGGGAAAAACCTGTACTTTAAGATGGTCGACCAAACCAGCAAGGGAATTCCAGTCCCTGTCTCAAAGGCCTTCCAGGTTCTTCTTTCCTACCCCGTTTCCCACACGGACCAAAAGTACCAAGTATGCAGAAGTAGAAGGATATTAATCCCCCTCCCTGTTTGTGCTCAGGCCTCAGACCTTTGGAGAACAACCTCCTCTGAGCCCACAAGTGTTAAATAAACCTCTGATCCTCCAAAGTCTCCGAGTGCCGCTTGGTTCTTCCACCAGGATCCAGTCCATGTTCTGCAACAATAGATCATTATTTGTTGAAAAAGTCATTTAATGTAAGAAATATACGTGCATATACAAACACATTGTATTTTAGCTTAATGTTGTATTCTCATTTTCTAGTCTTCTTATAAAGAAAAAAGGTCTTGTGAATTTTGAATTTGGATGTGCTATTTGGGCCTATTTTCTGCAAAATTACCATAAAACCTTAACTATGAATTTCAAGGTCCTATTTTTAAATTTTTCAAGTGAAACTAGAACTTATCAGTGCTTACAAAGAGCAAACTTAATACAGAATTATACTTTGTCATTTTCTCCCAATAGGTTACAAATACCCCATTCACCTTTAATTCAATATAATCTTGAAAATCCCTCTCCCCTGTGATATCTTTCCAATATGTTAAATTTATTTTCCACAGAAAATTGTTCTTTTCACATTTCATCAAGTTAAATGTTTAAATTCTCTAACAATAACAAATACCTCTGGAATAAACAGTTTAAAGAACTTGCACAACTGAGTCTTGCTAGCATACAATTCAAGTGGTGGGAACAGAAGTGGGTATGGCAGAGAATGTCCTGTTTCCTGTGGGTATTTCACATGTGGTGAGCAATGGTCAGCCTACTTACAGAGGTAACAGAGAGTCAGCTGAACCACAAGCTCATTTAGTGGAAGTCAATTTAGCAGTTATGGCATTTTTAATGTATTATAGAAGCTAAAAGAGCACTGGCAAAAAATGACTATTTTCAGTTAAGACTGTTAACAGAGTCATTCTTTTCCAAGAAGAATGCTTTAAATGCCCTTCTGCTTCCACAGCATGCAGAAGAATTCTCCCTGAGATGTAGATAAGAAAGGACACAGTCATAAGACAAAGACATTCGGGCTTGAGGGGAGGGGAAGTCATCACAGCAGTGAGCAGCCATTCCTGGTACCCCAAATCTTCCAACTAAATTGATTTAGAATATACCGAAGATAAGAGATCAAGGGACCTTGGAAATCAACTGTTACACGACTTACTTTAAGGAAGTATTACACAATTGTGATGACACCTGTGATACCAAAGAATGGAAAGAAGCAGCAACATATAAAAAGAACGGTACAACACAACCAAATGAGATTTATCTCAAGTATGTGAGGTTGGCTTAAAATCTGAAAGTCAATTAATGTAATATATCATATTAATAGAATAAAGAATAAAACTGTATTTGACAAAGTCCAACACTTACTCATGATGTAAGCTCTTAACAAGGTGCACTGGGGGTTGGGATGGGGGGGCGGGGTGCTGAGTCAGTACACTTACTCATGATGTAAGCTCTTAACAAGGTGCACGGGGGGTTGGGGGGGGGGGGCGGGGTGCTGAGTCAGTTGAGCCCCTGACTCTTGGTTTTGGTTCAGGTCCTGGGATGGAACCCTTTCCACCCTGCACTCAGTGGGGGGTCAGCTTGTGGATTCTCTCTCTCCCTCTGCCCCTCCCCTTGCTCACTCTCTCACTCAAAAATAAATAAATAAATGTTTTTAAAAATTCTTAACAAATGAAGAGAGAGCAGAAAGGATCTTCCTCCACCTAATAAAGGGCATCTGACTAATAAAACTGTTATCAGACTTAGTGGTAGAAGAGAAATGCTCCATCTAAGACGGGAAACAAGGCAAAATGTCAGCATTCCCGTTTAACGTTGAACTGGGTTCCAGCCATGACAATTACATTGATAGGGAAAAACTGTACTCTAAGATGGCGGACCAAACCAGCAAGGAAATTCCTGTCCCTGCCTCAAAACCCTTCCGGGTTCTTCTTTCCTACTCCGTTTTCCTTGCATGCCAAAAGTACCAAGTATGTGGAAGTAGAAGGGTATAAATTTCCCTCCCTGCTTGTGCTCAGGCCTCAGACCTTTGGAGAACAACCTTCTCTGAGTCCACCAGTGTTAAATAAACCTCTGATCCTCCGAAGTCTCCGATCTGCCAGGATCCATCCAGGTTCCGCATTTGGTTCCCTGACCAGGAAACCCAATGGCACTGGCCCATTGTTGCCACTGGTTTGGGGCAATGGTGGGGCAGTGACAGAAGAGGGAACATGAGGGAGAGGGCGCACCCTGCCTAATTTTCGGTCTCCCACCTGGTCACCTCAGGACAGCGCACCCTGCTATTCCCACCTGGACTCAAAGGAGACTTAGCAGGTGAGGACCTGGTCCCAACATCAAATTCTGGTAAGGCCTGGGGCCCCAGGACCCAGTCAGGCCCACCCCTGGGGGCAGAAGAAGTCACCTCCCTGAGACCTCTTATTGGAGGTCACACAGGTAGGGCCTCCCAGGGGTGAGGTCCTTCAGGTCAGGAACCCCCCGTAAGGGGATACAGGAAGGAATTTCCAAAAGGAATTCACCCCCCGTAAGGGGAGACAGGAAGGAATTTCCAAAAGGAATTCCACAGGTCAGGGCTTCCTGGAGGGGAGCAACTGTAATAACTTCAGTGTGAATGCGTGAGTGAATGTGCAGTTTGACCTGGTTTGTCGGGCGGACTGATTCTGTGGCTCCACGAGTAGGCACCCTTAGGGTCCCCAGAAGCCTATGGAGTCTGAGTGGCCCTAACCTGCTTCTGTGGTGACTCCCCATAGGGTCTAAGGCAAGCCCATTTGGGGTGCCAGTCTGGGGTTCATACGGACTTACTAAAGCTAAGAGGCACCCAGGTGTCCTCTGGGATGGCAGACAGGCAGACACCTGACTGGTCCCCCCTTTGGAGGGACACCCACCCTTCACTTGTCTTTATGCCAATGACACAGGGAGGGAACACACAGGGTGGCCAAGGGAGCCTCCCTGCTCATCATGATGGAGGTTCTTCAAAACCTACGGTCTTAGATTATATGCTCAAAATTTTAAGAAGGGATTCTCAGGAGATTATGGGATCAAAACATCTGGAAAATTAAGCACATTATATGAATGGAATGGGCCACCTTTGGGGTCAACATGTCCTCCTAGGGGCCCTAAGACATACTCACTATCCAGGTCATTTACAAAATTATGGCCGGAACTCCCAGACGCCTTGACCAATTTCCATACATTGATTCTTGGCTTCAGATAGCCCAAACTCTGCCTCCACCCTGAGTCTGATTCTGTGCTAATAGGAAGGACCAAAGTAGGACATTTGTAACACAAGTAAAAGAGCCCAAAGGCTGTTAAGGAAGCAAAGCCTATCAGGGAGGCCCTGCCCAGGGGACATCAGGGGCAGCAAGGCAGATGAGCTCTGGACAAGGATGAACCCATCAGAAAGTGTGGGGACCACAGTCTTCTGACCCAGGGCCTAAAGCTGAGCTGCAGGAAGACAGTGCTCCTGCTTCTTATAAGTGGTATGTGTGGGGAGATATCCAATTTAGCAGCTCTGACAGCCCACAGGAAACTTGATCCAGATAGAAACAAGCTATAAAATAACAGGAGCTCTCATATTTACCTTTAAGAGAAAGTGGGGGAGGCACCTGGGTGGCTTGTTATGGAACCTAGACTGGATTCTGGCAGAAGAACAAAGGAGCATTCAGCAACTTTGGAGGATCAGAGGTTTATGTAACACCAGCAGGCTCAGAGGAGACCGTTCTCCAAGGGTCTGAGCTCCAAGCACAAGCAGGGAGGGGAATTTATACCCTTCTACTTCTGCATACTTGGTACTTTTGGCACTAGCAGGCAACAGGGTAAGGAAAGAAGAACCCAGGAGGGCTTTGAGACAGGGACTGGAATTCCCTTGATTTGGTCAGCCATCTTAGAGTACAGTTTCTCCCATATCATTTCCCCCTTTGATGCCCCTTTAAACACCTGGTTTAGAGGGCATCACCATCATCATCTACTATGAGTTGGTAATTTTGCAAGGCCAATATCTGGGCAATGGTGCACCTGGCAGCAGTGTTCTCTATAAACCTAGTGAGGGTGTTTATTGTACAGGGCTGACTGAGATGAGAAGGAGGATGGAGATCAGAGGTCCAGCAAAGGGAGCAACCATGCAGTCCATTGGCTGAGCCCAATGATTCCCCATGTTTCTGATTCATTTTTTCTGGTTAATATTCTTTCCTTTAATTGTTTGACTTTTGGGGTCACCACACCTGACTCATTTACATAATAGCAACATTCTTCTCCTAGGAATACACATGTCCCCCCTCTTTCAGCTGTGAGTAGATCAAGGGCCCGTCGGTTTTGTAGGGCCACTGCAGCTAGGGAAGATATTTGGCTCTGTAATGAGAGGAGAGAGTCTGCAACCCTGTCCCTATCTTCATTTAGTTCCTGGGAAAGTTTGTAATAGAACTGGAATGGTGTACCTATGTCTGCTGTCCTGCTCCCAAGCCTGAAAGTACCCCTGCACCTAACAGTGTCACAGCTAGTGCTGCCCTTTTTGGTCTGCCTGGGTAGGGGCTGAGAGCTCACTTGACCTCTTGATCAGATTGGACAGAGATGTCAGGGGTAAGGAGGACAGGCATACATAGACCTATCCAATTTTCCTGGAGGCACCTGTAAGCTGAATTTCCACATAAAAGAAAAACTCTGGATGGGGTATAATAAGTCTCTGAATGGTTTGTAGTGTAATTACTGGCACATAGCTGAGCTGGGACTGAAACATAGCTAATATTTCCTGTTCTGGCAGTGGTGAAACAGGTAATGTGATCTCTACTTGGCTGGATCTGGACATTGAAAGCCACTGTACCAATTAATATTGTGGAGTTCTGGGTCTTGTTATAGAGGTCCAGCTTCTAATAGATAGAGGCAGGTACAGGGTCCCTATATAGGCTCTGCATACTAGAGGTAGACATAACCAGCATGCCTGCATGTTTATGCTCGAGTTTCGGATTAGTGCATAGGCTCCTGTAAGGACCTGGCCAACCTCATGGATGGCGGGGGCAGGACCTGGGTTAACTTTCAGAGCCTGGTGAGGTCGATCCCGCAAAAGTCATGTTTTGGGGTTACCAATGCCTTTAGGGCTCCTTGGCCTTTTTGTTTTTTTCTTTTAGTGCCTGATCCTGGGCCCCTCCTCCATCTGACATTCCAAAGTGGGTGAGATATGCCCAGTAGACAGTGGCGCCCTTGTTATCCCTGCTTTGGCAATCCCATTAGGTATTAGTTATTTGCAAGCCTAACATTTTTTCCCGTAATATATACATAAGGTGGACCTTTGGTAACATTTGGCTGGCATGTAAGTATAGGCACTGAACCCGGTGCCCCATTGCTTGTTTTTACATAGGGACATTGGGCTCTCTGGAACTATCAGGGAGGGAGACAAGAGTAAGGAAACCCATAATTAGGTAAATGTAGCAATCCATGCTAAGATTCCAAAGGCGGCCCAGTAAGCAGTAACAATAGCAAGTCTCCAGGGGAAAGTCCAGTCAGAAGGGGCAACAGTGTAGAGTCCAACTCCTAAAATGAGGGATATCATGCTGACAAGAGCTAGGGACCACGGTGAGCAGATGTCCATTAGTTGGTGGGGTCCCGTTGAAGGCGAACCCAGAGCTGGTCTGTGGGGTCTGCTGGACTTTCCACTGGTGTGTCTCCTCATCCGAATGATGAGCTTTCTTCACTCTGGAGTGATGGACCCACAGAGTGACACTGTGACTCTGAGGGTAGTAGGGGAGGTTAGAACAACCATGTGAGGCCCTGTCCACTGTGGTTTGGGAGGGTCCTTTTTCCAATCCTTGACCCAAATGGAGTCCCCTGGTTGGAATGAGTGTACCTGCAATCCTAGCGATATCAGAGCTTTCTGGATGGTAAATCTCTTCAGCTTATGTAAGACAGCCCCCAGTGCCTGAAGCTGTTCCCTTATGGCCTTATCTCCAATCTGATGCAGTTTCCCTGGAAGGCTCCCTAAGCTTGGGGGAGGCCATCCATATACCAGTTCAAAAGGGGAGAAGCCTAGTGCTCCAGGCGTGCAACAAGCACGTAGGAGGGCTAGGGGTAATAGATCTGGCCATGGAAGGTTAGTTTCCTGGCAAAACTTTGCTAAGTTTCCCTTGAGGGTGCAATTCATTCATTCTACCTTCCTTGAGCTTTGAGGCCAATAGGCAGTGTGAAGCTTCAAGGTGATTTGAGAGATTTGGTTGAGACCTGTACAGTATCTGCTACAAATGCGGGTCCATTGTCACCATGGATTATTAGTGGCAGACTGAACCAGGGCACAATCTCTCACAGGAGGACTCTAGTTACTTCCTGGCTCCTTTCCGTTCTGGTCAGGAAGACCTCAATCCAACCAGAGTATGTACACACCATCACTAGGACATATTTGTACCCCCTACTTGGCTGTACATCTGAAATCTATTTCTAGGTCTTCAAAGGGAGTTGCTCCTATCCTCTGGACACCTGGTGGGGGCTGTGGTGCAGATCGAGTGTTATTCTTAGCACACATTATGCACCATTCACTGGTTGCTCGGCATAGTGCCGGCAGCTGGCTGATGTAGTAGTGCTTCTTGAGGAGGGCCTCTAATGCAGTTTTTCCTAGATGAGTGAGTTGGTGATACTCCTTAACTAGATGCCCTCTTGTTGCTTTTGGAACTAAGACACGTCCATTTGGCATCACCCACTATCCCTTTTTTAGTCAGGGTGGTCCCCTCAGTCATAGCCCATTTTCTTTCTTTTTCAGTGTAAGTGGGAGGGGGGGCTTCTTCCAGCGGCGTCAGGGCCATGTTGAGGGAAAGGACTTTGTTCATGTCCTTACTGACTTCAATCTTAGCTGCCTCATCTGCTAAGCAATTTCTCCACATCATGGGGTCATCTTTCTGGTGTCCCTTACAGTGCAGGATTGCTACTTCCTTTGGAAGCCAGACAGCTTCGAGCAGTTTTAGTATCTCCTCCTTGGTTTTGATAGCTTTCCCTGCGGCATTAATGAGGCCCTTTTCCTTATAGATGGCCCCTTGTACATGCACAGTAGCAAAGGCATACCGAGAGTCAAGTGTAAATGTTGACTCACTTGCCTTCACTGAGGGAGAGGGCTTGAACTAAGGCATATAGTTCAGCCCATTGTGCTGACGATCCAGCTGGGAATGCCTTAGCCTCTAGGACTTCACTGGTTGTGGTCACAGCATAACCTGCTTTCTAGGTAACTGCTGCCATTGTGGAACAGCGTGAGCTCTGGATTCTTTAGGGCTTGATCCCATAGATCTGGACGACTTCCATAAACTTCATCAGTTACCTCAAAGCAGTCATGGTTGGGTTCCCCTTCTTCCATGGGGAGAAATGTCACTGGGTTTAATGTCCTTACTGTCTCAAGGGTGACCCATGGGTTTTCAGAGGAGCCCTTGGTATTGTGCTAATCAGGAGTTGGAAAGGAAGTGATGCCCCTGTGTGTTCATGAGGGACACAACCACATGAGGGACTTTGACATTAAGTTCTTGTCCCAGGGTGAGCTTGTCTGCCTCCTTGATGAGTTGGACCATGGCTGCTAGCACCCTGAGACACGGTGGCCATCCTGCTGCCACAGAGTCCAGTTTCTTTGACAGATATGCAACTGGCCGTTGCCGGGGCCCAACAGTCTGGGTGAGTACCCCGAGCGCTATCTTTTCTTTCTCATGTACAAAGAGATTGAAGGGTTTTTCTATATCTGGCAGGCTCAGAGCTGGAGCCTGTTCTAGAGCAATCTTTATCTCTGTGAAGGCAGCTTCTGCTTCCTCAGTCCAGGCGGGGGGTTCCTGATCTGGACGTCCTAAGAGATCATAGAGGGGTTTTGCTATTGCTGAGAACCCAGGGATTCAGATGCAGCAGAATCCTGCAGCCCCTAGGAATCCTATAGACATTTGTTTTTGTCCGAGGCTGAGGCAAAGAGATGATGACTCTCTTTCTTTCCAGCCCTAATTCTCTCTTCCCTTGGGTGAGAAGGAAACCAAGGTATCAAACTTGTTGTTGGCAGATCTGTGCTTTCTTTATAAGACCCTGTATCCTGAGTCTGTCAGAAGCTGTTGGAGGGCCTTGGTGCCTTTAGTACAGTCTTCTTGTGTGTCACTGGCAAGGAGGAGGTCATCCACATATTAGAGCAGGGTACACTGTGTAGCCTCTCTTGGGAACCTGGTGAGGTCTGTGGCCAGTGCTTCCCCAAAGAGGGTTGGTGCGTTCTTGTGCAGGAGGCACATCCAGGTTAGTTGCATCTGATGCCCTGTGTTGGGTTCAGTCCATTCGAAGGCAAGCAGTGGCTGGCTCTGGGGAGCTAAGTGGAGACAGAAGAAGGCATCCTTTAGGTTCAGGCAAGTGAACCATCTGGTTGATCCTGGGATTTGGCTGAGGAGGTGTATGGATTTGGGACCGTAGGGTGCAGAGAGATGGTCACCTTATTGATGGCCTGCAGGTCCTGAACTGGTCGGTATCCCCCTCATCATTTCTTGACTGGCAGGAGTGGGGTATTCCAGGCCGATTGACACTCAACCAGAATGCCTGCTTCTTTGAGCTTGGTCAGGTGTTCTTGGATGCTGATCTTAGCTTCTTGCAGAAGGGGATATTGCCTTTGTCTTTGGGGTTGAGCTCCTGGCATCAGTTCAACAATGACAGGAGCCCAGTTCGGGGCTAATCCAGGTGGGTTGTCTTCAGCCCATACTGTAGGGAAAGCAAGTCTGAATTCCAGTGGGCTGTTTGGTTGGGCTTAAGCACAAAATAGCCTCCATTCATCTTCTCTCGGCATGGTGATCGCTAGTACCAAAGACCCTACTTCTTCTTGTCTTGGTTTTAATCGGAGGCTGGTATGCCCGGTGGATTCAAAAGTTATTTGAGCCTGAGCTTGGAGAGTATGTCTTGGCCCAGGAGGGGGATGGGGTAATCAGGCAAATAAAGGAACTCATGCTGGACCTTGTGACCCCCAAGTTCACACTGTCATGCCTGGCAGAAGGGCTGCTGTATTGCTTTCATCCTGATGGCCCCAAAGATGGTCACAGTTCTTGTGCTGAAGGGGGCCACTGGGGAGGTGACAACAGAGTGCTCAGCCCCAACACCAACTATAAAATTCATTGATTGGCCCCCTACTTTCATTCTGATCATGGGCTCATGGGGGCCAAGGAGGAGTGAGTCTGGTCCCCCTCAGTCAGAATCTACTTCTGCCAAGCCTATGAGGTCCCTTCCTTGTGGTTCTTCCTTGTAGCAACTGGGCTTTGGAGCCTTTCCCCAGTTGGGACATTCATTTTTCCAGTGTCCTTTTTCCTTATGGTAGGCACACTGGTCTCTTGTCAAGGGAATTCTGGGCTTCCCCCCTTTCGGTAGTTAGGGTTTTCCTGCCTTTGTATCATCCTTTCCCCTCAGGCAGCAACAAGGAGACGTTTTCTTCATCTTCCTTTCATCTTCCTTCTTGGCTGTGACCTCCCTATTCATGTAGACCTTATTAGCAACCTCTTTTAGCTGGGTGATGGTCATCTCTGCAAACCCCTCCAGTTTCTGGAGTTTCTTCCTGATGTCTGGGGTGGCTTGAGCCATGAAGGAGGTATTTAGCATTTGTTGGCTCTTTTGTGCCTCAGGGTCAAACGGAGTATACACCCAATAGGCTTCACACAGTCTTTCATAGTAGTCCGTGGGGGATTCCTCTGGCTGTTGAGTGACTGTGAACACTTTGGTCATGTTCATGGGTTTCGTCGCTCCTGCTTGGATTCCCTGGAGGGGGGGTCCCTTGGTATCAGTGGATGTGAGCCTGTCCTTCTTCTGTGGTGAAGTCCCATGTAGGATGCTCCTCGGGTGCTGCAATGCTAGCCCAGGCAATAGGATCGATAACTCCCACTTGTGCATGTTCTTCTAGATACTGTCTTGCCCCTCTTAATTCTTATTCTTCTTTCCTCTGTGTTGAACAGGATGTGGATTAGTTGCTGGCAGACCTCCCAGGTTGGCCAATGGGCTTGGAAAAGGGACTCCATTAGGTCTACCATAACTTGTGGCTTTTCAGAGTAAGATGGAGTGTTGTGCTTCCAGTTGAGGAGGTCAGTGGTGGAGAAAGGCTGATAATACATCATAGAGCAGCCGGGTTGGACCATTCCATTTTCACTGAGCCTTTCAGGTTCCCTTGTTTTCCGCACTGGCATCTGGAAGGTGCTTACGCCTGCAGTCTGACTGTGGGTCCCGGGGAAAGTGGATCCCTTGGGCCTGGGGGCATCAGTGGATTCTCTGGACCTGAGGGCTTTGGAGAGACTGATGGTGGTGGAGTGTCAGAAACTGGAGGGCCAGGTGAGGATGGTCTTGGGGATACATATGGGGGGGGCAGGATCAGATCATCCTCAGGATCTCCAGCAGGATCTTTGGAGGCTGGGACTTCTGTCAGTTACCTGTGAGCCCCTTAGATGAGGCTACTAAGACTCTAGCCTATCCCTGACTGTTGTGAATGAACTGCACCCTTGGGGGAAAAGTCTAGGCAATTTGAGCCAGGGATCGATGTATGGGAACTGGTCACGGTGTCCTGGATCCCCTGTGATGACTTGCCATACAAGACAGATAGTTGGTGGGACGCCTGGGTGGCTCAGTTGGTTGGACGACTGCTTTCGGCTCAGGTCATGATCCCGGAGTCCCGGGATCGAGTCCTGCATCGGGCTCCCAGCTCCACGGGGAGTCTGCTTCTCCCTCTGACCTTCTCGCTCATGCTCTCTCTCACTGTCTCTCTTTCAAATAAATAAATAAAGTCTTTAAAAAAAAAAAAAGACAGATAGTTGGGACATCCAATGTCCCTTCTGATGGCCATCCAACCTCAAAAGTTGGCCACTCTAACTCACACAGGGTTCTCAACTTATCTTAACTCCATAATAGTTATCTTAACTCCGTAATCTCCTGAGAAACCTTTTTTGAAATTCTTGATCATGATCTCCAGGGTTGTAGGTTTGCTCTGTCATGATACCATGGTGGTGTTTCCCATGTTCGGTGGCACAGAGACAGACAAAGCACAGGTGTCCCTCCCAAGGAGGGACCCATCAGATGCCCGCCTGTCTGCTCTCCTGTAGGAGATCAGGGTGCCTCTTAGCCTTAGCAAGTCCATATAAACCCCAGACTGGAACCCCAAAGGGGCTTGCCTTAGACCTTATGAGGTCACCACAGAAACAGGCTTGGGCTCACTCAGACTCCGTAGGCTTCTGGGGACCCTAAGGGTACTCACCCGTGGAGCCACAAAATCAGTCCACCTGACAAGGAGGTGAGGGACCTCCCCCACTGGAAGCTCCTACCTGTGAGACCTCTGAGAAGTCTCTCGGAAGTGATCAGTTTCCCCTTCCACCCTCAGGGGTAGGCCTGACCTGGTTCTGGGACCCCAGGCCTTACCAGAATCTGACATCGGGACCAGGTCCTCACCTGCCAAATCTTCTTTGAGTCTGGGTGAGAACAGTGGAGCAGGGCCAGTCCAAAGCGACCCAGTGGGAGACGGCTGAAGATTTGGCAGTGCGCACCTTCCCTGTTACAATCCCTCATTCCGTCACCACCCTACCGTTGCCCCAAACCTGTGGCAACAATGGGCCAGCGCTGTTGGGTTTCCCGGTCAGGGAACCAAATGTTACCGAAGCTGGACTGGATCTTGGCAGAAGAACCAAGCGGCACTCAGTGACTTTGGAGAATCAGAGGTTCATGTAACACTGGCAGGCTCAGAGGAGACCATTCTCCAAGGGTCTGAGCCCCAAGCACAAGCAGGGAGGGGAATTTATACCCTTCTACTTCTGCATACTTGGTACTTTTGGCACTAGCGGGCAACAGGGTAAGGAAAGAAGAACCCAGGAGGGCTTTGAGACAGGGACTGGAATTCCCTTGATTTGGTCAGCCATCTTAGAGTACAGTTTCTCCCATATCAGCTCAGTCACTTTAGTGTCTGCCTTCTGCTCAGGTCACAATCCCAAGTGTCCTTCAGGATGAGAGTTTAAGGAATATTCCCAAGCAGCTGCCAAAACTCCTTTGTTTTGGGGAAATTCCCTGTCTCCTCTGGCCCAATATGGATTGTCTATCCTCCTCCTTGTTGGCAGGAAAACATGGTGTCTGCTCCTCTGGAGCTGATGATCTCTTGAACCAGGAATCCTTTCTCTGCCCTCTGGCAGCACTCTGTCTCTTTGTCCTTGCCATCCCCCTTTTCCTGTTTCTGTACCACCCTGGGTACAGCTGCATTACTGGCTTTTAGACCATCCTCAGTGCCTCAGGCACCATGGCTCCTCCCTTCACTGTCAAGGAGCAAGACGAGCACCCCCAGGACCTAACACCACCCACTCCAGATTTCCCCATGTGTCTCAGGTGAAAATTGACCATGGGGAGATCCTGGTGGAACAGAATTCAGCATTTAAACTGAATTTGTTGGTTTAGTTCAGACAAATGTGTCTTTTAAGTTATCATTAGTAAATGTGAAACTTTTGTTCTATGAAGGTTTACTGAAGGCCAAATAACCTCGTGTTACCTCTGTTGGGTTGTTAGTAAAAAGATGGCTAAAATGGTTAATTGTCTCATCAAAGTTTTCATGGGTAATTGTTAAAGTAGCTTTCAAAGTCTTTGGTAACCTGAAACTTAAAGTTTTGGTTGGATGACAAATGGAATTAAATTTGTTGGACATCTAGGTCTTTTCTAAATGGGATAAAGTGCTAAGGCATTAATTACTGCACATAGGTTTGTGTTTTTTTACTTACTGCAAAGAACTAAGGATATTTAAATTTAAATTTTAATTTTAAGGAAATTTAAACCATGTAAAAATTTAAATGGTAAACATGGTTTGTGCTTAACCGATTCACAGATTGGCCATTTAAGAATTCTAGTGTAACAGTTCACAATTGGTTACTCCTTAGTCTTCACTGAGATTAAGGTTTCTAAAGAGTGCAAAATTCTGCTAACTATAACTAAGACTGATGGAAATAAGGGAACCAACTCTGAAAAATAGGAGATATGTAAGAAAGATAAGGAATGGGAATATGTTTTATGGACTGTAAGAGAAGGTAATTTTGTCCTAAATGAGATGGTTCTTTAGAAAGAAATGGCTTGGGACAAAACCTGAATGCAAAGGAAAGTTGTAGAAGATTTTTGACAGGAAATCTTTGGAAATGAATTTTAGGTGTGGTCAGGATGGACTAAGATTGAAATGAATTTTAAAAAGACACTGGTAGAGAAAGCTGGTTTTCCCTCTGTTCAAAAAGACAAAATATTCTCAATTGTTGGTCTCCTCTTGATAAGAAATTGCAAATAGTAGTTTTCCCTTTGCCTGCTTAGAAAAACCAGTTTCTATGTCTTCAGTTTATCAGGTCTTTAACATCCCTAACCGAAAAGTTTGTTGTGGATACTTCACAGTGAGCTGAGGCTTTGCCCAGAGAAAAGGGCTAGGGCTGTGAGGTCAGATACAAGTGGGTTGAATCCTGCCTCTCCCACTAATAATTATGTGGCCTTGAGCACATCACTCAACCTCCTTCAGGGTCCACATCTACAAAATGGGAATAAAGAAACCTTCCCTATAGAGCTGTTCTGAAAATTAGTGAAAGTATATTTTAATCTTCCAGCACAGTACCTAGCACAAAGTAAGTGCATGATACTTGATAAGTCTTAGTAACATTCCATCTCCATCCATCGCATGTAGCTTTGGAGGAAGGTAGTACCCCCAGAGTTTTCCCTATTGCCTCAACAAACTCAGCTTCGCCATCCTAGGCCAGAACCCCGCCCCCTTAGAATATCCTCTCACACTTCAGCATAACCCATCTTCATCCCTCAAATCCTGACACAGTATTCGCCTGGCTTGTTTGATTAGACGGGACGTCAGTCTGTCCTTAAGAAAGTCTCTTCTCCCTGCCCAAACTGACCACATCATGGTTTGAGGTCTCACCATAAGATCTACTAAGACAATTGATAGAAATTCAGTTTATTAGAGCAAAACTTGTTTTTAAAAACCAATTAAGTTAAGCTAAATAGAAAAAGACAATTGCAATCAAAAGTTGGTTTTAAAATATTTTGTTTAGTTTCATGTTTGCTTTCCGTTTCACTGAATATAGAATTAATAGTCAAAGCACCTGCAAGGAAAAAAATGCATTGAGAAGACTGGGCACACTCTAGATTATATATGAAAACAGAGCTCAAGTCCTTTTATGGAAAAAGTAACTTCAATATTTACTTTGGTTCATCTTTTGCCCATTAAATATTTCTATGTTTCTGAAGCGCCCTGTGCTGAAGAATATATATATTTATCTTTGGGTGAAATTTTCTGTAACTTGACACATCACACAGAATTTCTTCCCACATTGTTAAATATTTCTATGAACGAACCTCCAAACAACTGTAAAATAAATGGCTTGAAGTATTTTCTGCTCTATTACACATCTGGAAAAATTTAAGCTTGTTTTCTTTTAATCAATTGGAGTCACTTTTGGAAAGAAGACTAAGCACATTCATATTATATTTATGTAATATAAAACAAAGGAGGAATTTACTTTATTTATCTATAATGTAGTAAACCAAGTTAGATAATTCAGATTAAAAGTCATGTTAGGTTTATCTGAGTCAGTTGTCTACACTGATGAAATCCAACAGTTAGTTGTCAGATTGGGACATTACCTTCTATTTTAAAATCAGTCTAAACACTGCATTTTGTAATTTAAATGTTCTCCGTTGGTGTAAGATACATGCCCTGTTCTTAAGCAAAAAACACGGCATCAGAGATTTTCTTTGCAAAATGAGGGATTTTTTAATGATTGCATTTCTTGTCCCTTGGACATTCCACCATGCCATGGATTGTGGTAGAGCAGGCCAGCTGTTCTGCAAGATTTCATGCCATCTTTCCTTAGTGGGGAACAGTTGCTGGGAAGTGGGTGCACCACTTGAGACCTTACTCCCTACTCCCCTCCTCCTTTCATCTATACCTGGGCATGTGACTGACTTGCCCCAGTGATGTACATCACTGCTCTGCTCAGGTGAGTAAGAAATTTGTGTCACTTTGCCACCTACTCTCTTCCCCTAGCAGATGTCAACATGCAAGGAGATCTGGGAACACACATGTTGAAGATGGCAGATCCCCCATCCACTTGAACATTGTATAATTGAATGGGGTAAGACACCCCACCTTCCCACCAGGAACATCTGCACTGAAATGTTATGAAAGAAATGTATTCTGAGAAATGACTAGAATTTTGAGATTTGTACCTGATAGCGACTAGCATTATCATAACTAATAGCAACTAGCTTTATCATAACTAATACATGAGAGACATGTTATAATTATTCAAAGAGAGAAATTGATCTATAAAACAAATTAATTATACAATGTACTTACAATAGAAGTCAAAGCAGATAGATAAATGGGATTACTACCAACATAAGAGAACAATGTCAAAGAGGTCAGCTGGGACCTCAGGCAGAGCTTCTCATTGTGTGGTGTTTTAGTAGATTCATCATGATACAGGTTCTGGCCCTTTGTATTGTGGGTCCAAAATTAACTTTTCTCAGATAACCAAACTCACATTAGTCAAACTCATAGGAGATGAATTTATAAGCCCACATGCCACTATATTAATTTACTAAGACACCTATAACTAATATCATCTTGAGTACCCAAGATAACTACTCCTAGAGACTAAGTACTTCTAGAAACATACTCATCAATATTAGCTTTTCAGTTCTTCCCTCCACCCTGCAATTCAATGGATACCACAATTCTCTTAACATAATTACTTTAAATAGTCAAGATACAGCACAAAAGAGTAGATAAATGTTAAATCACTATCTCCCTACAAATAGATCTGAGTCACGTGGTTGACACCTGGAAGGAATTTTTGTGGAAACCATTTCTTTTTTTTTTTTTTTTTTTTTTTAAGATTTTATTTATTTATTTGACAGAGAGATCACAAGCAGGCAGAGAGGCAGGCAGAGAGAGGAGGAAGCAGGCTCCCTGCTGAGCAGAGAGCCCGATGCGGGGCTCGATCCCAGGACTCTGAGACCATGACCTGAGCCGAAGGCAGCGGCTTAACCCACTGAGCCACCCAGGCACCCCGTGGAAACCATTTCTTAAAGTAGATTGTTCCAAGTGACTACGTGAATCTGTTTTGTGTGAGTATTTTCTAGTTTTGTTCTAAATGATTGCCCTTATCCTCCTTTTTGGGGACCACATTGTGCTAAAAAGAGATACATATGACTTAACGTCATAGAAGACTAAGAAGTGGGAGGGAAGAAAGAGAATTGAGCAGTTAGGTAGTGAGAGATGAAAAGCCCCTGAAGAGAGATGTACACATTAAGGTAGCCATGAAACTTGAGAAGATTGTATTGTTTACAGAATCATTGTGTTTATTCTTTTGATCTGTAAATATATTGCTACATCATCCTGCCTGCTTGAAGCAAATGGACCTCCAGGATGTAATTTATAGAACACCTCAGAGTCAAAATTCAAGCAAAAAGTATCCATCAAAAAGTAAAATTTACTGAGCCAGGGGATTCAAAGGCCAAGTTTAAGTAAACAAATTTTTCAGAGTAGAAGAAAAAGAGAAAATTTAACATGATAAAAGTAATATTTAATATTAAATTTAATATTAATTTAATATTTAATATTAAATTAATATTAATTTAATATTTAATATTAAATGAGGGTGGAGCATCTGGGTGGCTCAATGGGTTAAAGCCTCTGCCTTCCCCTCAGGTCATGATCCCAGGGTCCTGGGATGGAGCCCCACATCTGGCTCTCTGCTCAGCAGGGAGCCTGTTTCCCTTCCTCTCTCTCTGCCTGCCTCTCGGCCTACTTGTGATCTCTGTCTGTCAGACAAATAAAATCTTGAAAAAAATATTAAATGCGGGTGATTGTAAGAGAACAGCGTGTATCTACTGCAAAGATCTAAGTGTGATTGAACTCATTTGAGCATAAGAAATATTCTACTACAAATCAAAGGTTGTAGAGATTGTATTATGTTTTAAATTTTGTGTTTTCAGGAAAATTTTGTTCGGGATTCTCTTCTAGTACACCATACCATAAAAATACCTTCTGTATTACTGTATTTTTTCATCTGGTCTACCAAATTAGATATAAGCTCCCCAAAGCAGGGACTGCATTTTATTCTTCTTTTACCCCTTGTAGCCTAGTCTCCAGAAAGGAGACAAGAAAGGTGAGCAAGATAATCTATTAGAATACAGGAATAAAAATATTAGAACTTCTATTAACTTACTTAATCTCCTTCTTCCACTTATTAAATATGTTTTATAACATAACATAATGTTTTATTTATAAAATAGCTATTTAGGGAGTGTATGCACAAAACTTCCTCATTAATAGTGATGTAGGACTAAAAATTGTATAGACCACTGCCTATGGAAACTAGCATAAGAAGAAAAAAATTATTAAAATAATGTGCTGACCGGGCTGTTGCCATGCCGATGGTGTAGCTGCAGAGAAAATGAAATGGATGCCCTTGAGATTGAATTCATTCTTTCATTCAGCAATTATGCATTGGGTATCTACCATATGCCAGAGGCTGTGTTGGGCAGCAGCCACCAGAGAAGTGATTGGGTTGTTAAAAATAGAGTGAAGTGACAGTAAATCCATGACCGTTTCCCCCACCTGGGATTGTCCTTTGCTTTCCTGAAAAGTGCTCTGATCCCTTATCTTCAGGTAAGAACATCCCTGGAGGAACAGCACTCTCCCTGTATGGCTGAGAAACTGTGATCTACACTGTGGTCACTTAGTGAATACTTGCTCATCTTGACAATGGGATTGCCAACACAGGGGAAAAAAACACATAAATTAATTCAACAATTCTGGTGCTGCTCAGGATTGTCAGTGCATACACTTTTCAATTATATAGGCCCAGGGTCCCAAGGGAGTAAATGTGATCTATATATAGTTGTTGTGAGTGGTAAAGAATAATTTCTCACTATATCCTCACAACTTTCCTAACAGATACCTAGGGAGCTCTCTGCTGCATTCACATGTAACCACATAATTAAATAGATATAAATAAATAGAACAAGACTCTGATGCAAGACCAAAATTACAGTGATCCCTGAGTTCAGTACCCGAGGGGAAGGTCATAATTGACAAATTACAAACATAAGGCATCCATATGATTTGAAATAATGTGCAGCAAAAAAGGAAAATCTGACGCGTTTGCTTTTCCTTTTCTATTTTTCTCTCCTTCAAGAATATTCACATGGCTTGCTTAGTCATGTGATTTTCTGTCTTGCATACATCTGGCCAAACATATCATAATGTTGTAATGCGTGTTGTTTCTCTCAAAGTAATAAATCTCCAGAATTCAGCCCCTATATAAATGAAAGTAACTTTCTTTCTCCATATTAAAATTAAGACCCAAAGAAATAGTTTGGAGTAATATAATGGCCACCAGCATTTCCCATGTCTGTAAGGAAACTTAACAAGATTTGCTTCTTCTTCACTACTTATATAGTGATCACAATGTTAAAACATGCACTTGATTTGATTACTCCAGTAGATGGAAAAGTAAGAACCAGCCAACCAGACATCTGAAGGATGAGGACTCACAGCAGGTTGTTGCCTTTCTTGGCTCACAAAATCTGTCATTAACAGGTTCAGCTTCTGTCATTTTGAATGTCACTGTCTTTCCTCATTGTCCTTTATTCAGCATGTCTGACAGAAATTTTCAATAAATTCTTCTTCACCCAACAGTGTTATTTTATTTGATCCCTAGAAATAGGATCTGATCTGATTTTAACTTCTGTATTAATATTCAGAGATATTGAAATAATCTCATTTGTAAAGTAATTAGGAATTGAGCTCTTAAATGTAAAAGAAGGCATTTATAAAAACATAAACCTATTTTTCAAAAGTATAAGCATAGATTTCAATACACCCCGATGTGCGTGTGTTGTATGTATATAAAACAGTGATTGTGTGTGATGAGAATAACATATAGACAGTATACCCAAAGTTATTTCATCTTAAACTTGCAGCCACGAATAAAAAACAGCATAGTCTTGAAGAAAGGAAAAGTGGAAGCAAGCCAACTTAGGAACTGATTGAGTATTCAGCAGAGAATTTTCTGTGGCTCTGTCAAAAGACTCTGTGAGAGCATTTAACTATCTGGACAAAAGGTTGTTGAAATCACACAAAGGATTTTCCCAATTCAAATGCTGCAGATGAAATGATATTCACATAGAAGGACACCAGATCCTCAAAGGCCATGTCTATTCATTTTATGACTTTAACTTGCAAGTGGAGTAAAAAAGTGATATAAAACAAGCATAAAGAAATCTCTTTAGGAATGGAATTCCTATTTTTACTTTACACATTTACTTCAAGGCCCACTTTCAGGAAGAGGGCAAGTGCTAGGTCAGACACAAAGAAGAAATGTGAGCAGGTTATTTTGCCCCAATGTAAGAATAGCATCATTTGTATCAGGCCTAAAAAGCTTCATTATGTGGAAAGTGTGCAAACACTTTTGTGTTAGAAGAGTCATAAAGAGACGGGCAGAGTTTAGCAGAACAGTCTAAAAACTTACATCCACAGCAACCACAAATCAAGATCTGGATAAAGCCTGAGAAGTAGACAAAATGACTTCACATATTTAATGGCTCTCTGATAAAAAAAACAAAACAAAACAAAACAAACAAACAAAAAACAAAACAAAAAAAACTCCTTTCTTGGGTCATTGGGGACAATAGCTCATTCAGTATTAACTCAACAATAAGAGGGAAAAAACAACCATCCTGATTGCCTCCATGAGTTAAGTGTGAATTCTGTGATCTTCCTGCTAAGATTCTGTGCTCAGCCTGTCTTGGAATCATCTAGAGTTCCAATCAGAAGGAACTTGGTAACATTTAAGAGTGAATTTCTCTCTGTCTTCAGACTTGTCAGTTGCATAGGGGCTGAAAGAAGGATGAAGAGACAGGCAAGCTACAGGGACCCCAGGCTGGACATTGGATCCAGGACCAGAGCAGCTCTTTTTTTTTTTTTTTTTTTAAACCACTTTACTGAGATATAATTAACATCAAAAAGTTGATAGTTAATGTATACAGCTTGATGAGTTTAGGGATACATATATGCTGTGAAACCATCACCATAACCAAAGCCATAAAGATCCACCAACTCGGAAAGTTTCCTCCCATTCCCTTTATTTATTTGTTTGTTTGTTTGATTTTTTTTTCATTGTGTGGTAAGAGTACTAAACATAAGATTTACCCTCTAGCAAATTTTCAGGTGTGTAGTACAGTATTATTAACTGTAGGCCCTGTGTTGTACAATGAATCTCTGGAACTTACTCATCTTCTGTAACTGAAATTTTGTACCCTTTGACACCTTTGCATTTTCTCCTCCCATCCATCCCTGGCAATCACCATTCTACTTCTGGTTCTATGAGATTGACTATCTTAGGTCTGTCATTAAAGTGGGATCATGTTATATTTGCCTTTCTGTGTCTGGCTTACTTCACTTAACATAATCATACCCAGTCCCTCATGATACCATAAATGGTAAAAATTCCTTTTTTTAAAAGCCTGAATACGGGGCGCCTGGGTGGCTCAGTGGGTTGAAGCCTCTGCCTTCGGCTCAGGTCATGATCCCAGGGTCCTGGGATCGAGCCCCGCATCGGGCTCTCTGCTCAGCGGGGAGCCTGCTTCCTCCTCTCTCTCTGCCTGTCTCTCTGCCTACTTGTGATCTCTGTCTGTCAAATGAATAAATTAAAAAAAAAATCTTAAAAAAATAAAAGCCTGAATAGTATTCTACAATATAAATATACCATATTTTCTTTATGTTTTCACCTACCGATGGGCATTTGGAGTTTCCATATCTTGGCAATTGTAAATAGCATTTCAGTGAACACAGGAGTACAATTTCACTTTGAGATCCTGATTTTAATTCTTTTGAATATATAACCAGAAATAAGATTGCCAGATCAAATGGCAATCTTACTCTTAATTTTTTGAGGAAACTCTGTACTGTTCTCCACAGTGGCTGCACCAATTTTACATCCCCACCAACATGCCCAAGGGTTCCCTTTTCTGCACAACCTGGCCAATAATTTATTTTTGTTTGTTTGTTTGTTTTTGTAATAGACATTCTGACAAGTGTGAGGTGATATTTTATTGGTTTTGAATTGCATTTCCCTGATGATTAGTGATGTTAAACACCATTTCACGTTCCTGTTGGCCATTTGTATGTCTTCTTGGGAAACATATCTAATCAGTTCCTCTCCCCATGTTTTAATCAAATTGGGTTTGTTTGTTTGTTTTGCTATTGAGTTGTATGAGTTATTTATATATTTTGGATATTAACCCCTTATCAGATATATGATTTGCAAATATTGTCTCCCATTCCATAGGTTGCCTTTCCATTTTAATTTTTTTTTCTGTGCACAAGCTTTTTAGTCTGATGTAATCAAAATTTATTTTTGCTTTTTTGCTTTTGTTTTCAGAATCAAATCCAAAAAACCATTGCCAAGATCAAAGACGAATTGTGTCCCCTTCACTGTTTCTTCCAGGAGTTTTATGGTTTCATGTCTTCCTTTCAGGTCTTTAATTCAATTAACATTAATTTTTGTGTATGGTGTAAGAATAGAGGCCCAGTTTCGTTCCTTTGCATCTGGCTGTCCAGCTTTCCCAACACCATTTGTTGATGAGACTGTCCTTTTTCTCATTGTATATTCTTGGCTCCTTTGTTGTAAATTCATTGACCATATAGGCATGGATTTATTTCTGGGCCCATTTATGCTCCGTTATCTCTGTTTCTCTTTTTATGCCAATAACATGCTATTTTGATTACTATAGCTTTGTAATATATATAGTTTCAGATCAGGAGGTGAGATGTCTCTACTTTGCTAATCTTCCTAAAACTTTGGCTACTCATGGTCTTTTGTGGTGTCATACAAATTTTGTTTTTTCTATTTCTGTGGAAAATGCCTTTGGAAGTTTTATAGAGATTACATTGAATCTGTACATGGCTCTGGATATTATGAACATTTTAACAGTCTGGTACTTCTAATCCATGAATATCCTCTATTTATTCATCTCTTCTTCGATTTGTTTTATTAATGTCTCATAGTGTTCACCATATAGATCTTTCAACCTCCTTGGTTGAATTTATTCCTAGGTATTTTGTATTTCTTGATGCTCTTGTAAATGGTGGCATTTTCTTAATTTCTCTTTCTGATAGTGCATTTTTAGCATGTAGAAACTCAGCAGATTATTGTGTATTGATTTTGTATATTGCAACTTTATTGATCCTTTATTAGTTCAGACAGTCTTTTGGAAAAGGCTTTAGGGTTTTCCATACATAATATCATTTCATCTCAAATAGGGACAATTTTACTTCCCCTTTTATAATTTAGATGCCATTTCTTTCTTTCTTTCTTTCTTTCTTTCTTCCTTTCTTTCTTTCTTCCTTTCTTTCTTTCTTTCTTTCTTTCTTTCTTTCTTTTTCTTTCTACCTAACACTTCTATGTTGAATAAAAGGGACTAGGGTGGGCATCTTTGTCTTGTTCCTGATCTTAGAGGAAAACTCACTGAGTGTGGTAGCTGTGAGCTTGTCATATATCGTGTTAAGGTATACTCCTTCTATACCCGTCCTACCATGGTTAACATATGTTCCCTCTATAACCATTGCTGAGTTTTGTCAAATGCTTTTTCTGAATCTATTGAAATAGTTATATGATTTTCATCTTTCATTCTATTAATGTGTGTTCACATTGATTAATTTGTGGGTACTAAACCATCCTTGTATCTCTGGAATAAATCTTACTTGATCATGATGAATGACCCTATTTATGTATTATTGAATTTAGTTTGCTAATATTTTCTTGAGGATATTTGCATCTGTGTTCATCAGGCATACTAGTCTGTATTTTTGTGTCCTTGTCTGGTTTTGGTGTTGTGGAAATGCTGGTCTTGTAAAATTAGTTTGGAAGACTTTCCTCATTTTTTATTTCTTAGAAGACTTTGAGAAGGATCTGTATTGACTTTTCTTTAAATATTTGGTAGAGGGGTGCCTGGCTGCCTCAGCCAGTAGAACATGTGACTCTTGGTCTTGGGGTTGTAAGTTTGAGCCCCATGTTGGGTATAGATGTTATTTAAAAATAAAAACTTAAAAAAATAAAATAAAAATAAATACTTGGTATAATTCACTGATGAAGACATCTGGTCTTGGGCTTTTTGTTTGTTGGGAGTTTTTTGTTTACTGTTTGATTTCCTTATTTGTTATTTATTTGTTTAGGCTTGCTATTTTTTCTTGATTCAGTATTGTTAAGTTGTAGGTTGCTAGGAATTTATCCATTTCTTCCAGGTTGTCTAATTTATTGGTGTATAATTATTCATAATAGTCCCTTATTGTCATTTTTATATCTGTGGCATCAGTTTAATGTCTTTCTTATTTGAGTCTTTTCTCACTCTTTTTTTAGTCTGAGGATTTGTTGATTTTATCTTAAAAATAACAACTCTTAGTTTCGTAGAAACAACTGTTAGTTGTTGTTGTTGTTTTTTCTATTCTCTGTTTCATTTATTGCTACTCTAATCTTTATTAAATCTTTCCTTCTATGAAACTGGGTTTAGTTTGCTCTTCTTTTCCTAATTTTTTGAGATATAAAGTTAGGTTGTTTATTTGAGATCTCTTCTTTTTTGATGTAGGTGTTGTTGCTAGAAAATTGGTCTTAGTTTTGCTTTTGCTTCCTCCCCTAACTTTTGACATGCTGTGTCTTTCCTTTTAGTTTGTCTCAAAATAGAAAAATTTCCCTTTTGACCCAATTATTGTTTAAGAGTGTTATTTAAATTTCACATATTTATGAATTTTTCCATTCTCCTTATATTATTGATTTCTAAATTTAGTCTAGTGATCAGAAAAGACCCTTGGATTGATTTATTGTCTTAGTAACCTAGCATATGATCTATCTATTCTAGAGGATGTTCCATGTGCACCTGAGAAGAATAAGCATTCTGCTGCTCTTGGATAGAATGTTCTATGTCTCTTTGTTGGGAACATTTGGTCTATGATGTTGTTTGATTGTGTTGCTGCTGTTTCCTTACTGATTTTCTGTCTGGGTGATCTATCCAGTGATACTTATAGTGAGCTATTGAAGTTTCCTACTGCATTATTATTATTATTATTATTATTATTATTATTGCCTATTTTCCCCTTCATATCTGCCAATCTTTCCACAGCAGCTCATCTTTTTATGGGTCTAAGTTTGAGAGTTCCATGTAATAAGCTATTAAAAAAAAAAAAAAGAAGGGAGAGCTCTGACAATTTCTTTTAAAACAAAAATTTCCTCATCCTATTGAGAAGAAAATAGTAACTTTAAAAAACTAATTTCTCAAAGACCCAAAGCTAAATAGCAACAGAACCAAAGCCTAGATTTGGTTCCTTTGCCCAAGCTATTCTCAGTGAGGAAGCCTATGTGATGAAAAGACCACTTCCATTTAAAAGCATAAAGATTTAGAATCATAGCCATTAAGAATTAGAAGCATCCATCTTATCCACCCTCCCAGCCAGTAGACATTCTTTCCAGAACGTGCATGACAGATAGTTAATCAACCTCCACTTGGGTATCTCTGAAGACAGAAGATCACTTTCTCAGGTAACAACACTTTCTAGAGTAGGGAACACCTCTAATCAAAAGTGTTTCCAGATATTAGAAAAAATCTAATTGGATTTTTTAATTCCAATTTTTTTTAAAGTTCCAATACTAGTTGGAACTTTCCCCTGTAGCCTAAACTCGATTTTATGAGCCAAGCAAAAGGAGAAACCATCACAGAGGTGATTATTTTAGTGTTTGTATCTAACACATTCAGGCAGAGCATATATCTTCTGCACATTCATGAAGTTCAATGTGTTAGGAAAACTTTGAGCCACAAATCTTAGAAAATTCAATTAGCAGTGACCCCCCCCAAAATCAATAACAGCAGCAAACCAAAAAACCTCAATTAACAGTGGCATAAAACATAAATATAATTTTTTAATTTTCTTTTTAAGTGGTTTGGAAATAAATGGTCCCTAGATGGATGCAGTGGTTCAGTGATACTACTGGGAACTCAGGTTCCTTTGCTCTGCCATTTTCAGGATCTCAGAAACATCTTTCCTTACGTAGTCTGAAGGACTATTGGTTTAACAAAAACAGGGAGCCCGAAGAGGAAAAATCTCAAAGTATTTCAAATGCTGTAGAGGTAAAAGTGTTCTCTGACTTATAAAACTAAACACTGGATTTCCTTGGTAGATATATCTCTTTAGACAAAATAAAATTATTCATCTAAGCTGCTCAGTTTCAGTAGCCCTGTATTGGATCATTCAAGGTATCTCTTGCTCTGATTTTTTCTATTTTTTTATTAACATATAATGTATTATTTGCCCCAGGGGTACAATTGTCAGGCTTACACACTTCACAGCACTCACCATAGCACATATCCTCCCCAATGTCCATAACCCAACCATCCTCTCCTCCCCCCCCCCCCCCTGCAACCCTCAGTTTGTTTTGTGAGATTAAGAGTCTCTTATGGTTGAGAAAGAAAGAAAGAAAGAAAGAAAGAAAGAAAGAAAGAAAGAAGAAAGAAAGAAAGAAAGAAAGAAAGAAAGAAAGAAAGAAAGAAAGAAAGAAGAAAAAGAGAGAAAGAAAGAAGTCTCTTATGATTTGTCTCCCTCCGAATCCCATATTGCTTCATTTTTTTCTTCCCTACCCTCCAAACCCCCCACGTTGCCTCTCAAATCCTTCGTATCAGGGAGATCATATGATAATTGTGTTTCTCTGATTGACGTATTTCGCTCAGCATAATACCCTCTGGTTCCATCCACATCATTGCAAATGGCAAGATTTCATTTCTTTTGATGGCTGCATAGGATTCCATCGTATATATATATATATACACCACATCTTCTTTGTCCATTCATCTGTTGATGGACATCTAGGTTCTTTTCATAGTTTGGCTATTGTGGACATTGCTGCTATAAACGTTCAGGTACTTGTGCCCCTTCAGATCCCTACATTTGTATCTTTAGGGTAAATACTCAGTAGTGTGATTGCTTGGTTGTAGGGTAGCTCTATTTTCAACTTTTTGAGGAACCTCCATGCTGTTTTCCAGAGTGGCTGCACCAGTTTGTATTCCCACCAACAGTGTAGGAGGGTTCCACTTTCTCCACATCCTCGCCAGCATTTGTCGCTTCCTGACTTGTTAATTTTAGCCATTCTGACTGGTGTGAGGTGGTATCTCCTCATGCTTTTGATTTGTATTTCCCTGATGCCAAGTGATGTGGAGCACTTTTTCATGTGTTTGTTGGCCATCTGATGTCTTCTTTGAAGAAATGTCTGTTCATGTCTTCTGCCCATTTCTTGATTGGATTATTTGTTCTTTGGGTGTTGAATTTAAGTTCTTTATAGATTTTGGATACTAGCCCTTTATCTGATATGTCATTTGCAAATGTCTTCTCCCATTCTGTCAATTGTCTTTTGGTTTTGTTAACTGTTTCCTTTGCTGTGCAAAAGCTTTTGATCTTGATAAAGTCCCAATAGTTCACTTTTGCCCTTGTTTCCCTTGCCTTTGGTGATGTTTCTAGGAAGAGGTTGCTGCAGCTGAGGTTGAAGAGGTTGCTGCCTGTGTTCTCCTCAAGGATTTTGATAGATTCCTGTCTCACATTGAGGCCTTTCATCCATTGGGAGTCTATTTTTGTGTTTGGTGTCAGGAAATGGTCTAGTTTCATTTTTCTGCATGTGGTAGTCCAATTTTCCCAACACCATTTGTTGAAGAGACTGTCTTTTTCCCATTGGATATTCTTTCCTGCTTTGTCAAAGATTAGTTGAACATAGATTTGAGGGTCTATTACTGGGCTTTCTATTCTGTTCCATTGATCTATGTATCTGTTTTTGTGCCAGTACCATACTGTCTGGATGATGACACCTTTGTAATAGAACTTGAAGTCTGGAATTGTGATGCCACCAACTTTGGCTTTCTTTTTCAACATTCCTCTGGCTATTCAAGGTCTTTATTGGTTCCATGTAAATTTTAGGATTATTTGTTCCATTTCTTTGAAAAAAATGG
>NW_019154099.1:32788191-33135271 GCF_002288905.1 Enhydra lutris kenyoni | reverse complement strand
ATTTGGGTCCTTTCTCTTTTCTTTTGGATAAGTCTGGCCAGAGGTTTATCAATCTTATTAATTCTTCCAAGGAATTAGCTTCTAGTTTCATTGATTTGTTCTACTGATTTTTTGTTTTGGTTTGGTTTGGTTTTTTGGTTTCTATTTCATTGTTTTCTGCTCGATTTTTATTATTTTTCTTCTGCTGGGTTTGGGCTTTCTTTGATGTTCTTTCTCCAGCTCCTTTAGATGTATGGTTAGGTTGTGTCCTTGAGACATTTCTTGTTTCTTGAGAAAGTCTTGTATCAATATATACTTTCCTCTCAGGACTGCCTTTGCTGTGTCGCACAGATTTTGAACTGTTGTGTTTTCACTATCATTTAATTCCATGAATTTTTTCAATTCTTCTTTAATTTCCTGGTTGACCCATTCATTCTTTAGTAGGATGCTCTTTAGCCTCCATGCATTTGAGTTCTTTCCAATTTTCCTCTTGTGATTGAGCTCTAGCTTCAGAGTATTGTGGTCTGAAAATATGCAGGGAATGATCCCAGTGTTTTGGTACTGGTTCATACCTGATTTGTGACCCAGGATATGATCTATTCTGGAGAATGTTTTTGTGCACTAGAGAAGAATGTGTATTCTGTTGCTTTGGCACAGAATGTTCTGAATATATCTGTGATGTCTATCCGGTCCACTGTGTCATTTAAGGCCTTTATTTCTTTGTTGATCTTTTGCTTGGATGATCTGTCCATTTCAGTAAGGGGAGTGTTAAAGTCCCCTACTATTATTGTATTACTGTTGATGTGTTTCTTTGATTTTGTTATTAATTGGTTTATATAGTTGGCTGCTCCCACGTTAGGGGCATAGATATTTAAAATTGTTAGAGCTTCTTGTTGGACAGACCCTTTGAGTATGTTATCATGTCCTTCCTCATCTCCTTTTATAGTCTTTGGCTTGAAATCTAATTGATCTGATATAAGGATTGCCACCCCAGCTTTCTTTTGATGTCCATTAGCATGTTAAGTTGTTTTCCAGCCCCTCACTTTAAATCCAGAGGTTCTTTGGGTAAAATGAGTTTCTTGTAGACAGCATATTGATAGGTTTTGTTTTGTTGTTGTTGTTGTTGTTTCCATTCTGATACCCTGTGTCTTTTGTTTGGGGCATTTAGCCCATTTACATTCAGGGTAACTATTGAGAGATATTAATTTAGAGCCATTGTATTGCCTGTGAGGTGACTGTAATTGTATATTGTCTCTGTTCCTTTCTGATCTACTACTTTTAGGCTCTCTCTTTGTTTAGAGGGACCCCTTTCAGTATTTCCTGAAGGGCTGGTTTGGTGTTTACAAATTCTTTTAGTTTTTGTTTGTCCTGGAAGCTTTTTATCTCTCCTTCTATTTTCAATGATAGCCTAGCTGGATATAGTATTCTTGGCTGCATGTTTTTCTCATTTAGTGCTCTGAATATACCATGCCAGTTCTTTCTGGCCTACCAGGTCTCTATGAGCACGTCTGCTGCCAATCTAATAATTTTATTATTGTATGTTACAGACTTCTTGTCCTGAGCTGCTTTCAGAATTTTCTCTTTGTCCTTAAGACTTGTAAGTCTTACTGTTAGATGGTGGGGTTTGGACCTATTCTTACTAATTTTGAGGGGTGTTCTCTGTGCCTCCTGGATTTTGATGCTTATTCCCTTTGCCATATTAGGGAAATTCTCCACAATAATTCACTCCAATATACCTTCTGCTCCCTTCTCTCTTTCTTCTTCTTCTGGAATCCCAATTATTCTAATGTTGTTTCGTCTTATGGTGTCATTTATCTCTCAAATTCTCCCCTTGTGGTCCAGTATTTTTTTGTCTCTCTTTTGCTCAGCTTCTTTATTCTCCATCATTTGGTCTATATCACTAATTCTCTCTTCTGCCTCATTTAGCCTAGCAGTGAGAGCTTCCACATTTTTATTGCACCTCATTAATACCTTTTTAAATTTCAGCGTGGTTAACTTTTAGTTCTTTTATTTCTCCAGAAAAGGTTTTATTTCTCCATACAGGGTTTCTCTTCTATCTTCCATGCCTTTTTAGAGCCCAGCTAGGACCTTGAGGATCATCATTCTGAACTCTAGATCTGACATATTACCAATGTCCATATTGATTAGGTCCCTAGCCTTCTGTACTGCCTCTAGTTCTTTTTTTTTTGTGGTGAGTTTTCTGCCTTGTCATTTTATCCGGATAAGAATATATGAAGGAGCAAATAAAATACTAAAAGGGTGGCAAAGACCCCAGAAAAATGTATGTTAACCAAATCAGAGAGACCCCAAATTGGGGGGAGATGAAAGAAGGGAAAAAAGAAATCTAAAAGAATTAATAAATAAATAAATATATACGTACATATATATGTACACACACACACACACACACACACACACATATATATTAGACTGGTGAATAGAACAGAGCTACCCACTTGATTTTGGGTGTATTTTGGTCTCTTAGAAGAAACTACCTCCCAAAATTTTAAAGAAAAAAAATACTTATATATATACAAAAATAAGGGTAAACACAATGAAGGGATGGACTATGACTATAAAGACAAAAATTTTAAATTTTTTTAAAGATTTTATTTATTTATTTGACAGACAGAGATCACAAGTAGGCAGAGAGGCAGGCAGAGAGAGAGGAAGGGAAGCAGGCTCCCCGCTGAGCAGAGACCCCAATGTGGGGCTTGATCCCAGGACCCTGGGATCATGACCTGAGCCGAAGGCAGAGGCTTTAACCCACTTAGCCACCCAGGTGCCCCTAAAAATGAAAATTTTAAAAAATTCTAAAAATGGAATTGATAAGTTGGTTGGAAAAAGAAAAAAAAAAGTGGAGAGAATTTGCTTAGGCTGAAGACTAGAAGAAAGTGCTGTGCTGGGTTTACAGTATATTTTGATCTATTAGAAGAAATTATATCCCAAAATTTTTTAGAATAAAAAACCCTCTATGAATACAAAAAATAAAGTTAGATACAATGAAGGATAAAATATGACTATAATAATGAAGGTTTAAAAAGATCTTTTTTAAAGAAGGATATTGTTAAGATAAACTAGTTAAAAAATGTTAAAAGAGGAAAGAGGAAAAGTTTAAAAAAAGTAGAATAAGAAAAAAATAAAATTTAAAAAATTTAATTCACTTTGCAAGACTAAAGAATCATGGGGAAAAAGCCACGAATTCCATGCTTTGCTTTCCCCTCCTCTGGAATTCCACTGTTCTTGATCAGCGACTTGGTCTTGGCTGGATGTTCTTGCTGATCTTCTGGGGGAGGGGCCTGTTGCAGTGATTCTCAAATGTCTTTGCCCAAGGTGGAATTACGCCACCCTTGCCAGGGGCCAGGCTAAGTAATCTGCTCAGGTTCACTATTGGGAGCTTTTGTTCCCTGAATGCTTTCCGTAGAGCTCTGGAGGATGGGAATGAAAATGGTGGCCTCCCAATCTCTGGCCTGGAGGAGGCAGAGCTCGGGGCCTCACTCCGCAGTACACCCTCGGAGAAAAGTGGTCAATCACTCCCATCTCCCTGGTCTCTGGCTGCACTCTGAGCTCACCCAGCCTGTGAATTAGCATTTCTGTCTCTGGCGCACAGACCCATTTGGATGCTCCAAACCCAGTAGATTCCTGCTGTGCTGCTCTTCCAGTGGAGGAAGGTGGGTCTCCCCGGATCGGCCACTTGTGGTGTCCCTGCTTAAAGAGCAGTGGTCTGACTGTGCTGAGGATCACAGTTTAAGGTAACCCCAAGCTGAGAGCTCATTCCTCAGCTCCATCTCTGTAGTTGGCTTCCCTGCTCTGATCCCTACAAGCTCTGCTACACTCAAACAGCCCCGATCCTTCTGTGACTCCACAGAACCTGAGACAACATTGTCCCCGTGAGGGCTCCACCCCCGCTTAGCCTCTGCAGCAACATTCCTAGTAAAGTAGACTTCTAAAAGTTCAGATTTTGTGCTGTGTTTCTCCACCACTTGCCGGGAGCCAGCCCCTCTCCCCATGGCCTATCTTCCCATCGCTTCAGATTCACTTCTCTGCACATCCTACCTTTCAGAAAGTGGTTGATTTTCTGTTTCTAGAATTGCTGCTCTTCTTCTCTTCAATCTCCTGTTGGGTTTGTAGGTGTTCAGAATGGTTTGATAACTATCTAGCTGAACTCCTGTGACCTGATGACATCTCAGTCTGCTACTCTGCCATCTTGACTCTCCCCCTGATTTGAGCATTTTTAGAGGCTTCTCATCAGCAGTTGAAGGACAAGCAGATCTCTATGCCTGTCCATCAGAATCTTAAAAGTTTACATGGAGGTCTTATCAGGTTCAGTCAGGGATGGAGACGTTCCAAATTGCTTTTTCAAGGCTGAGTCATTGAAAATGGCCTCTCACTCTGATTCCCGGTTATAATACAGTTCTCTATAAAGATAATCTTATAGGGAAAGAAGGCAGTTAATTGACCAGAAAACAATGTTTTTCAGTGTCATAAATATAAGTAAATAAACCAACAATAGTAAATTTGAAGCTACACAGACTTCAATTCATGGCTTAGACTGTACTATATAAATGAGCTGTGTGTGTTTGATCAATATTTTTTAACCTCAATTTCTTCATCAATAAAATGGGGATATCAGATACAAAAGAGATTATGTAAAGGTTCAAATAATAGGAATTTACTAGATGGGTTAGGAAGGAAAGTCTAAATATATTTTTCCATTATTTAGTTGTTATTCTGACTTATATTTGAGCATCATATGAGATTGGTAAGGGTAAGTCAGTTAAAAATTACCTCTGAGGGGATTAAGGACACTTGTGATGAGCACTGGGTGTTGTTTGGAAGTGTGAATCACTATATTGTACACCTGAAACTAATATTACACTTATGTTAACTAACTGGAATTTAAATTAAAAAATTTTTAAAACTTATCTCTAAAATCAGGCAAATGTATATTTGGGACTTAGGGGCTACCCTTAAGCTCTTGTGCCCCAGTGAATAAGCTACCCCAAGATTCTCTTTTCAAGTGGCCACAAGCATCTCAAATGAGAGCTCTGGACTGAAAATTCTAGACATCACATCCACTAGCTTTAACAAGTGCTTCATTGTTCTTGCACAAAGAGTGACATCAACCAGGTCCCTGCCTTCCAGCAGTTCTCCTCTGAGATAGTCAACAAAGACAGGCCCATAAGAGGCATGAAGACAGCAAAATAAAACCGAGATGCAAGTAGCTCTAACATGATTTAAATTTAAATAGAATATTCTTCCACCCACACATTGGAATCTTATTTTGCCTTCATGGCAGGATACAGATTAGGAGTCCATTTCTCTTCCTTCATTTTGTTACTGACTGTAGTCACAAACAAACAAATTCTTTTTCAGAAATCCCTGAATGTGATCAACATGACTCAAGCATATGGGAGCTATTTTTAAGTGTGAGAGAACATAAAATATTTTTCCTTAAGCTAAAGAACTTTACCAAACATCATTTCCAGGTTAAAACAACATACATTTTGATTGAAGCTTCAAAGAGCATATTTTGTTTACAATCTGGCTGGCAGGAGGTGCGTAAAAACTGCCCATCATCGGGAGGAAAAGGAGGGCAAACTCTTCATTCAGCCCACAGCACTCCTGCAAACAACTATCAACCAGGAGCTGGGACAGTACGTTCACAGTTTACTAGAGAAATGGAATTACTGCGCCCTAAGTCCCTAAATAAAATGCACCTTTAAAAAAAAGGAAATGATAATTAGTAAGAATCAAAATTATTTACACAAAGGAGAGTTTCATTCCAAAATGAAAATGACTTTAGCATGAATTCAATATTTTACTAGTTAAAAAAATTATCAAAGTTGCGTTCTTCTTCAAATGCTTTCTCGCATTAGGGGAAAAGTAACAAATGGCATTACAAAGAAATAGTAGAAAGATCCTTGTAGGATATAAGCTTTAAGAAAGAGCATGCATTGTTGCACACAACAGTAGTTTATTATGTCTAAAAAAGTATCCTTTGTAAATTACAACCAGGACTAAAGCATCATGATTTCACCACCGACTCCTCTATTTAATCTGTCATGTCCTTGAAACTACATTTGGGTCTGTGGCTGTCCATTTCTTTCCCCTTAAGAGTTAACATTTAGCAAATATCAATAAATCTATCAGCCTGTGTTGGGTTTCACCTTCTTAATATACTCATAGAAAATATCAGTGCAAGTCCATTCCCAGAATTCAAACTTCTTAGAATGAAAAGGAAGCTGAGTAAACTTTCAAATAAAATCGGGAGGTTTCAGCTAATTCTGCAACAAGAGTTTTTCACGACAAACATCAGAAACCATTGTTCTCTATTTCTGAAAACAGTATTCCTGTCTTTAGGCATATTTAACTGGAATGTTGAGGAGTTTGAATATAGCTGGAGCAAGACACTCCTCTGATTTAGAAAACTGCCACTTGATTATGCGTGTTCATTTGTCCATCCTCTCCTGACACATTTAAATATTCAATCTATCACCACCCACCTCCCTGAAGCAATGCAAGTTGGTGAGGTGATTTTTTTAATTTGGATAAAAAGAGAGTGGGCTAGCCACACATCTCCTCTTATTTTCATTTATGAGATATGCTTGCTTAATAAAGTAGAAAGGCTAAGAGAGATGACAAGTTCAAGCTGCATGGCAATTTGGCCAAATCTCAACTTCAAGGGGAAGGTGTGAAAAGGTGGTGAATGAATAAACTGGATGGGTGATTTGGGGAGAGTGCTTTGGGGGCACCTCTTGCTAAACACAGAAATCTATAGAAACATTGCTCATGTGGAGAAAGAAGGAGGGTAACCGTGGAGAAGAATTAAGAATTGTAGATGAATCCACTGGTTGGAGACAGTTAACAGAGGGAATACACTGAAGTTACCAAAGTGAGGACAACTGTCTTGTTAGCACTTAATTAGGATGATAGGTATATCCCTGGTACCCCATCAGGCCTCTTTCTTACTTTTAAATTGTAAGAGTTGGGTTATTAGGCATGGTCTCTTTAATTACCTTTATATTCACTTGTCCAATAAAACTGATAACAGTCATAGTGTCCTTCAGACTCAAAACATTAACTTTACCAGCAGTGCAAATGAGTAAGAGAGAGAGGACCCTGTTCACCTCTAATGGGGCTTTTCCACCAGCTTGCTCATCAATGCTACAGCCTGCCTTTTGCTGTGAGTCCTGAATGTTGGTAACAATCACATGAATGCTGGAACGAAGACTTTACTTTTTGTCTGTTTTGCCCATTTGGAAGCCCAATCTCACCCAATACCACATGTGTAACCTATTCAAGAGACTTCTAGAAAAAGAATGGCTTCTAGACCTGGATTCAGTATCCAACATCAGTACCCCATATACATACCTTAAATCAAAGTCATCAGTTCTTTTTGCAGTCAGCATCATAGGGCTACACTAAAATTGCCTCATAGCTCTGGAATCCTAGAACCAGAGAGATCCTAAATATTCTAACTTAAACCTCACCCCACAAGTACTGTCCTCCTCAATTACATAAAATGGAAAATGTTTTGTGCTCAAAAAGAGAAAAATTGATTCCATTTATTTCTGCCGGCATTAATGTCTACAGTGTAACCTTGACTAATTATGAGTCATTTATGAAAAATACATTCATCAAGCCCCTTGTGAGATGCCATGGCAAATTAAAATAAAGACGTAATTCCTGACCTCAAGAAATACACTGTGGAAGCAGAGAGGCAGTGAAAACACAGAAAGCTGGACACACCAGTCATAAAAAGAACTTGCTACCCTCAGTACTGAGCTACTGATCTCATTAGGTACCCCACTGTTATCCTGTGGCCAGGTGGCTAGACACTTCACCCCTGCCCAGTCCCTATTAACTGATATTGGGTTATTGGTCATGTTTATCTCTCAGGATGAGCCCTGTTGAAGCCCGCAGCCATGCCTGGCCCAGAAAATGTATTGAGATAGAGAAATGAAGTGCTTGGGTATGAGAAATTCCAATCGAGGGATCAGAGAGAAGCTGAAACAGCAGAGTTTTAACTCATGTTATTCCCACAGTGGAAATGAACAAACAGTACTTGTCATCCCATCAAGCATTTATTTATTGACCCCTCAATCTGCTATTTTCCTTTTATACTATCCTAATTCTTTTCAGGATTCCAGGAAGTTTTCCTACTTCCAGGCATTTTTTTAATATATTACCATTAGACTTTTTTAAAGGGATTGATTCTTAATCATTTTCAGATGTTTACTGAATGTTTGCTAAACTGAGCTAGCCAGTACATGCACAGTCTGAATGTGTAACTGAGTACATGATTTTTAATCCTTATTAAAAAAATACTCTTTAAATCTTCTATACAACTCTAACTGTATAATAACATATTTTTATAGCAGAAAAATAAAGGTCTCGCTCTCTCTGACATACTTCTTGATTGATTAATGCGTTGAGTTACATCATGTTTTGAGAAAATCCAAATGAATAGAAATCTAGAAATGCATTCAATTAGGCCTCTGTCTTTAATTCTATGGGGGAAACACTTAATTAGATTAAATAAGATGAGTAATTTTTTTACAATAACCATTATAGAAAAATATTGGGTAAGCCCGTGCCTAGCTGAAAATCTGACTTCAGTTCAAACAAAGTGTTAGTACATCATTAAAAGTAAATATGTTAATCAATGTCTGGGTCACTAAACATATGTCACTGAAAAGATCTTTGAGATTTTTAACCATCCCATCTGATGTTTGTTGAGTGATTATATTGTCAAATAAGGTAATTAACTTTTATCTCAGACACAATGTAGTTCTCAAGGATACTCTCACCTTCCTACAAGTAGGAAATATAATAGTAAATCTGAGTACTGTGTTAGATGACCTAAACCTATATTATCAAATTTTAGAGCCCCTTATATCAGGGAGTAGTTTCTGTTCAAATCCTGGACTCCTATGGCTGTGAGATCTTCTTTGGAGATAAGGGTATACGGGGGGGGGGGGGCGGATGGGGGGCAGTATCCATCTGTCCTTGGGACAACTGTGCCAGTCAAGGTTCCAGCAAGAAATAGAAGTCACTCCCCAGATTGTTCAAATGAAGGTACTTAATAAGGAAAATAATTACAGGGGTGAGGGAAGAGTTAAAGGAACCAACAGGGGATACTGAGGCATTGAGATATTAGCAACAAAAGGAAGTCTTCATTATCATCTTGGTAAAAGAAGCAAAGAGAGGAAATAGTGTTATCAAAGCGCGATAAAGGCTGGAGCAGCAGAGGAAGACATGCAGGGCAAGAGCTGTACTTCAACTACTGCCAAAGACACGCTACCAAAGAATAGAGGGAGTGGAGATGAAATGCCCTGATTATAGCTCCTTCAACCCTTTCATCTCTTGCCAGTGTTTTCCACTAGCTGAACTCAACCAGAATCCAGAAAAGGAGCAGTCCTTAGGCATTAGCCTTCTGTGGCACAAAGCAGGACAGAGAAGAGAATAGGTTGCAGGAAGGACAGACGACTGGCATAACCACCAAGAACCAACAAAACCCAACAAAAGGTAAAAAGCTGTGTAGAACCTCCCAGTCTGTTTCCTCCAAATTCTTAGAAACTTCAGAGTAAGTTCTGAAGGAAGCTGTAAATGCATCCAGTTTTCAATAGAAAATTCATCAGGCTCTGGTTTGTACAGGCTGGGAAAAAAACAGCCGTATGTTATAGACAGAGTGTTTGGAGGTGTCGGTCAGGACTGACAAACAGAAACAAGCAACAAATCTAGTTTACTGGTGGCTGAACATGGAGCTCAGACTCTTAGGGAACCTTTACCAATAAGGACCTAGATGAAGATACAAGTGAGGTGAGGTGAACCATCAGCATTTCAAACTCAACATGTACCAAAAACTATTTCCTCTACCTAAATGCTCTCATATCATGCCTGACCTAAGCTGACCACCAAATCTACACACACATACCACCAACCAAACACCTGTTCTTCTTTCTGTCCTCCTCATTCCTAATAATGGACTTCATAATACTATTGTCTGAGGAATGTATTGTCACACCATCATCCTGGATTCCTCCCTATCTACTACATTTGAGCCAAATACTTCTCAGAGACAACCTGACACTGCGCAAGCACCCAACAAGAGTTAGCACCACACACTGTGTTTGCTCACTCCTTTATCCTGATGAGGTTTTGCTCTTCTCACCTAAAAATTTCCCTCATAATCCCTCTGGATCCCATGGCTAGTGCTGCATCCATTAAGGTAAGACCTTACTTCTTTGGCAGTGACTTTGTCTCAACTGAAGGCATCATTTACACCTGCCATCTGACTACTCTTTGTTTACAGCATCTTCATAGAAATAAACACCTTGTCTGATACTGCCTAATCCAGCAACCAACTCGACTGATTGGTCCTTGCGCCAATTTTGCCCTAAGCTCAGATAAGCAAAACTGAACAATTGCCCTCCACATCCACTAACTCCTAAATTCCACAGAGTCTGCAAGTACTCTATCCATTTTTTCTGTATTCTCACTAATTATTCTTCTTCAAGACTATGTTGCTGTAGTTCTAGACTTTTTCTGACTGGATCCAATCATCTAAAATCATAATACTTGTGTATAAATCTTCTCAAATGAAGCCCAGCTATGAACACTGAATCCTCTGCTCAAATATCTCTGAAGTCTTCTCAGCTCCTAAAAACAGTAGACAAACTTACTTAACATGGTGGTCAAAGCCTGGCCTCTACTTTCCTCTCCAACCTTATTCTTTATTGCTTTTCTTTCATCCACATAATATTCCAACCAAATTCATTTTCCATTTATTTCTAAAATACACCCTGTACTTTAAGACTTTTGCTTTTAAGACTTTCTTTATACCAACTTCTTTCTTATAATGAATATCTATCATTATATGTCCAAGTAACTCTATTTCCTTTTCCCAAGGCATCATTCCTGGCCGTGCTGCAATGCCACTTCCTTTTCAAAACATTCTTCACTATCCTTAGATTTTATAAAGTTGTAAGGTATCTGGCATATGGTAGGCCATAAATGTTAGTGTCCCCTATCCTCCACCACTTTCTTCTATCTGAACAAAGGACGTTATATGTTCCTCTTGTGGAATTCATTACTTTCTAGATTACATGATAGTAACTACATATTTCATATTTCTCACAAGCTTATGTTCATAAGAGCTAAAAAATAGATGTTATTCAATTGTATATATTTCATAATATCTAAAGGAGAAAAACGTTTAATAAGTGAACTTTATACTTTGCAAACATCAACAACAGCAACTGATATTATACCCCCCATTTTATATACCAGAAACTTATCTCAGAATGGTTAATTGGCTTGCACAATTTGGAACCAGGACTACAATCAATATCAGACTGCGTAAAGTTCTCGTTCTTTTTTTTAAAAACTCCACAGCATTATGTGGAAGGCCTCTTCATGGTACTGTGATGAGTTCTAAGGAAGCTTAAGGCCATCTGGTCTGAAGGGTATTTCAACTTACGAATTTTCTTCAGATACAATTCATCATCAAAGAGTTTAACCCTTTTATCAGTCCTAATGGAAGCAACATCAAGATATATACTCAGAACCAAAACCTGAGTGAAAACATTATAGACTTCAAAAGATATACTTTTTAAAAAATCATCCTTATTCAAGAATAACATACACACAGAAAAAAGCACAGATCATAAGTGTCCAACTTGGTGATTTTTCACAAAGTGAACTCATCTATTTGCCAGCACCCAGATCAAGAAACAGAATGTAATGAGCATCTCTGAGTCACCCTTGAGCCCACTTTCAGTCTCTACTGTCATCCTCCAGGATAACCACTATCATGACTACTATCACCATATATTAGCTTTAACTACTTCAAAGTTTATTCAAGTTAAAAAAGAGCATTCACTCTTTTGTGTTTGTTTTCTTTCCTTGAACACTGTGTTTCTGAAATTCATGTGTGTTGTTACATATAGATGTACTATATTCTCATCGCTGAGTACTACTATACTACATTGATATACTTCAACTTATTATTGATTCTACCGTTGAGGAATAATTGGGGAAATTTCTAGTTCAGAGTTAATATAAATAATTCCACTAGGAACAATTTTGTACCTGTCATTTTATGAATATATATTTGCATTTCTTTGGAAGAATATAAGTAGGAGTGTAATTTTTGCATCATAGTATATGCATATTGATATGCCAAATATATTTTTTCCAAAATACTCCAGTGGTTATTCCTATTGACATTCTAACCAACAGTGTACAAACATTCTGATTGCTTTATTTCCTCATCAGTACTTTTTATTTCTGGCATTTTTTCTTCTCTGCTTTCATTTTAGTCATTCTGGTATGTATATAGTGTGTTATCATATTATGGTTTTAATTTGCATTTTTCTAATGACTAATAAAATTAAGCACTGTTTCACATACATATTGACCATTTGGATATTTCTTTTGTGACATGTTTATTCTACTATTTTGTCCATTTTTCTATTGGTTTTCATGCTTATTTCTTATTAATTTGTAGGCTTTCTTAATGTATGATTGCAAATATTTTTCTCCCACTCTGTAGATTGCTTTTTTACTTCCTTAGTGGTATCTTCTGATGAACAGAAGTTAATTTTAATATAATCTAACTTACCAGTCTCCCCTTTACGTCCTAGAGTTCTGTTTTTGTGTTTTTGGTTTTTGTTTTGTTTAGTTTTTGGTTTAGACATTTGCCTCTGCTCCAAGGACATAAGGACGTAGTCCTATGTTTTCTTCTAAAAGTTGTATTATTTTTTCTTTCATATTTAGACCTTGGTGTGGACATTGATTTTTTTGTAGATGTGAGGTAAGGTCAAGGTTCCTTTTTTCCCATGTGGCTATCAGGTTCATCCTGAAATATTTATTCAGAAAATCATTCTTTGCCCATTATATGGCAGTGTCACCTTTGTCATAAGCCAGGTGACCATATGTAAGTAGGTCTATTTCTGAACTCTATATCCAGTTCCATTAGTCCTTTTCTTTTCAACCTTATGCCAGTAACACATTCTATTAATTAATTTTGGGAAGCATGAATGTTTAAAACTGAAAATGCTTTTTCTTTTAAACAGAACAAATAAGGCAAACATCTGTGTCTTTTTTCCCATGACTGTGAAATCTACATTCACCAATGAGTTAGTGAAATCTACATTTGGGTATTATTTGCTTAAAGGTTAGCATAGAAGGACCACCGCTGGAAATTGTAACTCAAAAGCCAGTCTTGTTCCTCCTTGTCAGAATGATATTGATATGCTAAGTCAGTGTTTTTCTTTTTCTTTTAATGACTATTGATATAGATCAAAGCAGACAGACTGATAAAGAAGGAGTTTTTACATAAATATTAGAATCATTTCCAAGATAAAAGAACACTGTATAAAGATTCAAGTTTCTGCTATCTTTCTAAAATATTGCCACAGTAAAATTTTCCAAGAGAAGACACACATAGAACTTCAAAAAAAATTTTTTTAAATAAAAGAGAGAAAAATAAAATCATTAGTTCTGCAAAGCAGCAAAAACAGGATTGGATCCATCTATTGGTCATTGTTGTATCCTTAATGCCTTCAAAAATGCCTGGTACGTAAGAGGAACTGCATTAGTTTCCTAGGACTGCTGGAACAAATTATCACAAGCTTAGTGGCTCAAAAAACACAGGCATTTCTACTCTCACACTTTTGTAGGCCAGAAACGCCAAATCAAGGTGTCAGCAGTGTTAGTCTCTTCTAGAGGTTCTGAGGGAGAACCCATTGCACTCCTCTCTCCTAGCTTTCTGGTGGCTGCCAGCAATCCTGAGTGTTCTTTGACTTGTGGGCACATCACTTCAGCCCCTGCCTCCGCCTTCACATCACCTTGTCCTTTACATCTTCTCCCTTTCTCTTCCCACATAAGAAACTTGTCACTGCATTTAGGGCTCACTCTAATCCAAGATGACCTCATATTGAGATCGTTCACTTAACTACGTCTGAACATACTCCTCCTCCACACACACCAAATAAGATCAAATTCACAGATTCTGAGGGAACATATTTTTTTTGTAGGATGGTTGGGGATGAGTCACCATTCAACCCACCACAGGTGTCTTCAAATATCTGTGAATCATCAGGTAGACATCCTTGTATGTTTCATTATTATTAAAACATCCTTGTATGTTTTACCTAACATGTTAAATATTTCAATAAAATTTGATTTGTCTGTTTTTTAGTCTGAGTATAGGGGTATATGTGGAGATGAGCCATGCTAACACTAGATGGCAAGTTTTTGTTTTGTTTTGTTTTTCCATGACTTGTTTTTCTTTTCTTTTTTAATGAGTGAAGACAGGCAAAAGTGGTATTTAAAAGCTGCAGAGAAAATTAATTTGATAACATTCTACACCCATAATGATAAAAACTTTCAGCAAACTAGGAATAAAAAAAATTCTTCAACACAATAAATATCATTTATGAAAATCTTATAGCTACTGTCATATTTAAAGAAGACTGGATTTTTTCTCCTTAAAATCAGGAACAAGGCAAAAATTTTGCTCTCTTTATGGCTATTCCACAATGTTGTAGCCAAAGAAGTGAGACAAGAAAACAAAAGAAATAAAAATGTTTATTTTCCATAAACAACATGACTATTTTCGTGTAGCAAAAAACAGAAAGAATCTACAAGAACAAAAAAGAATACACAAGAGTTACAAAAACAAATAAATGGAATTAAGAAAGCTGCAAGATGAAGGTCAACATAAAAAAATTGATTGACATCTACATATGCAGAATATGACATTATATAGCCACTTTGGAAAACAATAAACATTTGGAAAATTATTTAAAATACCACTTACAGGAGTGCCTGGGTGGCTCAGTGAGTTAAGCCTCTGTCTGTGGCTCAGGTCATGATCTCAGGGTCCTGGGATCGAGCCCTGCATCAGGTTCTCTGCTCAGCAAGGAGCCTGCTTCCCCGTCTCCCTCTGCCTGCCTCTCTGCCTACTTGTGATCGCTCTCTCTGTGTCAAATAAATAAATAAAATCTTTAAAAAAATAAATAAATAATAAATAAAATACCACTTACAATGGCTTCCCTAAACATAAACAGCTTAGGGACAAATTTTTAAAATATGTGTAAAATCTGTTCAATGTTACAAAGTATTGCTGAAAGAAATTAAGGAAGACCTAAATAGATGGAAAGGCTATCATGCACATGGATCAGAACATTCAGTATTGTTAGATGTCAATCCTCCCCCAAAATAAGCTATAGATTTGGGGCAATAAAAATCCCACCAGTTTATTTTTTAGGAATTGACAAGGTGATTCTAAAGTCTATTCTTACAGATAGCCCAAATGATTGTGATAAAAAGAAGAACCAACTTGGACTGCTTACGGTGCCTGACTTCAAAATGAACTCTGAAGTTACAGTAGTCACGACAAGTTTGATATTAGTATAAGGATAGAAATTTATATCAATCAAACCAAAAAGAAAGTTCACAAATAGACCCATCCATATAAAGTCAATAATTTTTAAAAGGGATAGATAGTGTGGGTCGCCTGGGTGGCTCAGTCAATTGGGCATCTGCCTTCAGCTCTGGTTATGATCCCGGGGTCCTGGGATTGAGTCCCGCATCAGGGTCCCCACTCTCCCCCTGCTTGTGAATGCTCTCTCTCTCCCTCTGACAAATAAATAAATAAAATCTTAAAAAAAAAAAAAAAAGAAGAAGAAGAAGAGATAGCTAAGTAACTCAATGGGGAAAGACAGACTCTTTAAAAGAAATGGTATTGAAATGACTGGATATTCCCATGGAAAAAGAACACATGAGCCTTGACTCTTAAACTCAAAGCAATCAATAAACCTCTGTGTAAAGCTAAAATTATAAAATTCCTAGAAGAAAATACAGGTGAAAGTATTTTTAAATTAGAGGTAGGTAAGATATCTAAGAAATGACAAAGAAACCATGACCCATTAAAAATGATAAATTAGGCCTCATCAAAATTCAAAATACCTCTCTAAAAGAGACCAAGAAAAAAATGAAAAGGCAAGACACCAACTAGGAGAAAATATTATGCATTATGTAAATGTGAAAATGAGTTTTAACACAGTTTCTCATCTGAAACACAGAGGACAGAAATTTATTTGTGTGAGTATTTTCTCTATTCTCCCAAGATGTTCTCCCAAGAATTGTGCATCTCTTGCACCATTATAGAAGTATTAGAGTGTAGTTAATGTGTTACATATAGTACATGCCTTTGGGCAAATAATTTCATTCTTTCAGGGAAATCCTATTGAGAAAGAATGCCAACTCAGTATTAAGAAGACAATTAACCTAACTTAAAAATAGTTAGAAGACATTTTATGGTTTAAAGACAATATTAATATGAGAAGTTGCTCAACATCATTAGTCATCAAAGAAAAGTGAGTTGAAATCACAATGAGGTAGCACTGAGTAGCCAATAGAATGGGTAAAATTAAGGGCCTTGATTATACCAAGTATTTAAAAGGATGTGGAGTGACTGGAACTCTCATACATTGCTGGTGGGAATGCAACATTGTACAGCCACTTTGGAAAAGTGTTTCTTATAAAATTAAACATATTCCTGCTATATTACAGTGCTATCCTATTCCTCGGTATTTACCCAAGAGAAATGAAACCGTATGTCTACAGGAAGACGTGTATACAAATGTTCTCTGTAGCTTTATTCATAGAACCAAAAAAATTGGAAACAATCCAAATGTCCAATAACAGGTTCATCCTCAGCACATATGTATCTATTTTGACAGGAACCTAGCAATTCATCTGCACAAAACTCTGAAACACAACCCTTCTAAAATTCCTAAGTCAATAATTTTATGAATTCCTTTTCTTTCATATTAAAATATGAAGGCTAGAGTTTATAAAAAGTACCATTTATATCAGACAGATGAGTTTGCTGTCACACTTCCCTTGTAAGGCAAGTATAGCAAGGATATGAGATCTACCTTTAGATCAGTGGTTCTCAACCTGGGGTCCACATTGGCCCCACCTGTGAAGCATTAAGGAAAAACCAATACCTGCCCCACCACCACCAGGCTGCAATTCCATTGTGTCAAGAGTAGCATAGGAAAGGGATTTTAAAAATTCCCTCCACCCCCAGGAAATTCTAATGTGCAGCCAAGGTTAAGAACCACTGCTGTAGGGGAGCCTGGGTGGCTCAGTGGGTTAAAGCCTCTGCCTTCCCCTCAGGTCATGATCCCAGGGTCCTGGGATGGAGCCCTGCATCAGGTTCTCTGCTCAGCCGGGAGCCTGCTTCCCCCTCTCTCTGTGTCTGCCTCTCTGCCTACTTGTGATTTCTGTCTGTCAAATAAATAAATAAAATCTTAAAAAAAAAAAAAAAAAAGAACCACTGCTGTAGGCTCAGCAAGCATCTCTATCTCTTCACAGTAGGAAGGATGAACTAGAAGAGTTCATGGATTTATTGCAATAATCAAATAAGTTCACAAATATAAAACTGATTTGCACAAAGCATGGCACATGGTAGATACTCAACAAATGTCTTTTTTCTAAGCTTCTACTTCCCTTCCAGTTACCCCTCTAAAATTGTCAGTCTTTCTGGAGGAGGTCACATTCTTTCTAAGCAATGCTTCATTATCAAATAATACTCAGGCAAGAACCAACCACTAGAAATAAAAATCCTTTAGGAGTCAGAGGAAGAGCAACAGCAAAAATGAGAAGAGGGTTGTTCAGAGGAATGGTGGATAGATACCAAGAAGGGTTTGCCTAATTCAGACTCCCTATCTCTTCAAGGAAGCCAACAGTCTGATGCACAGAGATCCTTCCTTGGTAGTCGTTTTGTTCCTCAGAGAGTCTACCATCATGGACTTAACATTGTCCATTAATGGAAACACTTCTAAACTGTTGTTAAGGAGTATCAGAAGATCCTTCTTTCTATATCTTTCCCACCTGCCAGCTAAAGTCCCCTTTCACCTACCAGGGCCAAGTCAAACTTCAGGTCTTCCAAGAAAATCTTATAGATCCTCTGGGGTGGAATTACTCTCTCCCTGCACCTTCCCATTGTAATTGTTCACTGATGAACACAATGTGACTTATCATTAAATTTGTTTATGCGTGTAACCATATCTGACAGATCACCTAATTCTAGAAGGCGGGACCAAAATGGCCACCATTGTATCCTTCACCATGTATGCAGCATTGCCTGACATAACAAGTGTTAGTTAACTATGGAGCTTAAGAGTGTGATAATCCACATGCCATGTAGGGTTCTTTTGTAATGGGCTATATGCCTTCCTAGAAATCACTGTACTATGTAATATCTTGCAACATAAACCACAGACTGTATGGAAAACCTTGGGGTTAGGTGTACAACATTTATCAGAGACACTTAAAAACAAGATAAGAAACTTTGTACAAACAGCAGCACACATTTAAGAATTGAACAGTTTACTCATGTTAAATAGTTATGGATTATGTAAATACTACAATAAATATGTCATTTTACTTGAAAAAGACTTAAAGTTGGCTTGCAGGAGTTATGTCTGGAAGGACTGCAGATTTTGAGTCATTGTGGAGTGATGGAAGAGAGGTTTTCTAAAATTGGTGGGGACGTCACCATAGCAGATGTAGATAGGACCCAATGCACTCAGTGACCACACAGCTGGTAGATGTTTGAGGTGTATGGGGTGAGTTCTGTGTATTTCTATGCTGCCAGGGCCTGCTGAGTGCAGTTTTCTGTGTTGACCTAATGCTTCTGAGGGCAGAATTATACCTACAGGAGTGTGAAATTCATTCATGTTCCAACTGTTCTCTAATATACTAATATACTAATTACATTGGAAGCAAATTCACATTTGCAGAGTAAGTGTTACAACAGAATTGACTTCTATATTATATATACAGTGTGAAATATCATTAATTTATATTTGCAAATAGGTAGAAACTCTACATGAAGACACATTCTTTAATGTTTCCAAAGAAGGTGGGAATAAAATGACAGTGTGAGATTATGAGCCAGAAATACAGATTATGATCTCCTTGCTGGATGTAATGTAGGCAAGTCACTTAAGTTCACACGGCCCTTCTTTTACATTCTCTAGAATGGGGATAATATTTTATCTCCTTACCAGACTGTACAGAGTAAAGGTTGCATAATATTCCACAGACCACTCATGATAAAGTTCATTCTGACAAACTGAGGAATGAGCTCTTATGAACTTCAAAACAAAGTTATATTCTTCACATATCAAAGATTGACCTTTGTCCAGAGATAAATTTTGTAATCTCTAGAATAAGCCTAGTACTTGAGTGAAAGTCAACATTTTCATATAAAGTGTACCAGGCTGGTGGTGCGATGTTGAAAGACATATCGTTGGGCATACAGGAGTCAGTGTTGCTTATGTCTTCACAGTGACCCTGAAGTGACTTGAAGCCATTTGCTTCTCTAGCAGTAAAAAACTTAGAGATTGGACTATCATTTATATATTAAATTTGCCTTTTAAGACAAATGTCAGAAAGGTAACATCATTTTCTCTTACTACACTGAGGAGATGACCTGATGTTCCTCAAAAATGACTCAAGGCAAAAGACATTAATGGCTCTTCTATTTTCAGATTAGAAGAAAGTAGACCACATGAATTCCACATGAAATCAGCTGGTCATTTCCTGAAATGGTGGCTTAGATTCATGAATGATAAAATGGGAAATAACTATATTTTTTCATTTATTGACTATGATGAACCCATTTGTATATATTTTATATAATTTACCATATATCTACCAGGAGGTTATTTCGTACTGAAAGATGTGACATTTATAATTTTCTGACAATTTACTGTTTGAAAACTGAGCCCTTCTTTTGCTGTATATTCATTCTGTATTCCTGAGACACACATTCTGTACTTACTAAACAAAGCTGGAAATTTTATAGTGGTTCTTAAAATCTTTAATTGATATATGTTTCAGAAGTTATTAATTTTGATACTTTGAATTGCTACATAGGGTCAATATGTTTATATTCAAATTTTCATATGACTCCTCACCAATTTTGCAGAGCTGTAGTAGCAATAGTAAATAATGAGATAGTGCTTACTAAGTATTGTACTTTTCTTGCCATTGTATTATTATTTATTTATTTATAAAATCTTTTTATTTGAGTGTAGTCAACACACATTGTTATATTAGTGTCAGGTGTTCAATGTAGTAATACGGCTTCCCTACTTAATGAAACTGAGGTTCAAAGAAGTTTAGTAAGTTCAAGGTCCAAAAGTTAGAAGTTGCAGAACTGGCATTTAAACTTAGAAGGTCTGTCTCCAGAGTTCATGCATTTAACTACTATGCTATGCTGCCCTCGTATACATTGTAAAATAGTGTATCTGATTAACCTTATGAGAAGAAAGAAATTTATAAATTTCTCTGCTGCCAATTCAGGATCTCCACCGTGTTCCAAATCAGTTTCAACTGCTCTTGCGTCAAAACCTACCTACCCTCACCCCTTCTTGCACATGCTCTAATTTTATAGCTCTTGTTTCCCTTGCACTTTAGTTGATTTTGATGATTAAAGAGAACTGCTCATCTGCAACAAAAGCAGACATTTCTGCCGATAGCAATAAATGACAGCTGAAACAGCATTTAAAGTACATCTTGAATAAATGTTCAAAAGCATGGCCTTAGGGCAATTTCCTGTTTTACTGGAAAATCTACTTTGCTAGTGTCTGATAAAATTGAATGAACAGTGGAAGCTTAATTCTCCAAGGCATGTTCTATGAAGCATTTGACAGCTTATCTGATGAAATCCACTCTACCACCAGTTCAGAGACCATGTGCCCCTCACGGAGGAAGCCCAGTCTGGATGGTTCTTGTAGCCTTGGGGCTGATGTTATTAGTTCCTAAATGAACTGATTAGTGTTTCCTTGACTTATTTCCCAGCAACTGTATGGATGCTTGACACACCAAAGGTTTTCCTTCTTGTATAATCAATCCACTGTTGAAAATTACTTGCTTGGGTGTGGAAATCTCATTAGAGCTATTTAATATTTTGAGCCATCCAGGTGATTCGATCAACTTCGCCAAAATTAAATCACTGTTTACATGAGATTAGATGAAGTGTCAGTTCAGGCTCACGGTTAAAGGTTCCACTTTCCCTAAACTAGGGCAGGAATAAGCAACCATTCATAAGTGGAATACCAAGTGGTTGCCCCCAATGGCTCAGATCTGCCAGGAGGTGGTAAAAAAGAGTGTAACACAGACATTTGTTATAATATAGTCTCCATTGCACAAGCAAATAATGCATTAACATTAATAACTCTTCAAATTAAAATACAATTCCCAAGATTCCCTACCCCAGATACAATTATCTATGCCAGGGCTACTAGCCTTTTCTGAGTTTCATAAACAGTCAAACTTTATGATTACACACATAACCAGTATCAGAGTTAGAGTCTTTGCACTCCCGATAGTTGCCAGAAGTTGTGTGTGTGTGTGTGTGTGTGTGTGTGTGTCCCATCCTCCTTCCATCAAATGCTGATCAGCCTGGTTAGAAAACAGTATTAATGACCCGACATAAACCTGATACTTCCAACATGGCCCAAAGCATATCCTTTGTGTTAAGCCATCCAGCACTGAGCTGGACACCCCAACAACATTATTTTGGGGGTCCCTATAGAATTGCTTTTAGGGTCCTGAAAGGATTATTTTCTTTCCTCAGTTAGGCTTTGAAAATTTTGGTTATATCTACCATATAGATGCTGTAAGAATATCATTCCTTACATAACACAGTGTCTTATTATGAGAAAAACCAAGGACACTTCTCTGGGGTCTCAAAATTCTTCTGCTTTTGAATCACCCATTAATTTTTGCTTACAAGAACACTGAAGAATGTAATTGTTCTTTCTCCTCTGGACAATGTAAAGCCAAAGTTGTGAATGACCCTTTCAACATGCACCCGATTCTGATGAGCATTTTAGGTACTGATCTCGTTCCTGGCTTCATCCTACATTTTTAATCTCCTCTACTTTAGGGATGTTTTTCCTCTTTCACTTATTTGACCATGGATAGTATCTTGCTTCAGGGCACGTGTTTCTGAGCCACCTGAAATTTTACTAGAGCATGTCAGAGCATAAATGAATAAATGAATAAATATACTAGGGGTAAGCACATCAGTCATTCACTCTCTAAGGTGATTCTTGTGATGCTATGACAAGGGCAAAGATGAGAAGAAGGATACCTTTATTGATGCTGATGAAAATCTGAAAAATTCAGTGACATAGAAAATTCCATTTGTTGGCTCTGCATCATCAAGGAAATTACTTAACTTCTCTGATTCCCAGTTTCTTTATTTTTTTAATGAGATAATATTTCATATAATTGTTATAAATATTTGATGAGATCATTCATTTATTCAACCAACAGAGGAGCTGCTATACCATATTTGGTCTACAGAAACAGTACCGCACAGACTACAAACTGTTCTGCATGTTGAGGATGGAGGAGAAAACAAGTTAGGCAAGTTTCCTTCTCTTTGGAAGTGTATAGTTTCAGGGGAAGCAGAAAATCAGTATGTAAGCCGATAAAAAAGATCATTTCAGATGATGATGCATGCTATAAATGTCACAGAGAAGTTCATCATCCAAGTCTTCTTGAGAAGGTAACAGTGAACTGAAACCTGAGTGATGGGTAGCATCAGGTACATGAAGCAGAGGGAAGAGCATCTCAAAAGTGTCCAGGCAAAGTCATGGACAAATTCAAAGGCTGTGAGATGGAAACCCACCTGTTGCCATCAAAGAACAGAAAGGTCACAAGGCTGAGCGCAGAGCATGAGGACAGAGGGGTCAATAAGGAAAGAGGATACATATGGCACTTGCTCTGTGCTTGGTATATAGTCAGCTTTCTTCCAAGGCAGCTCTTACTTACTATGCTACAATATTTGTAAGCAAATGCTAGAAAACAGTGATTCCTTCAGGTTATTTTTGCCACTCTTGAAAGAAAAAAAAAATCCTCCATTTATTCCCACTGTGAGCCAAGACATAAAACAGAAAGGAAGAAAGGTGACAAAGTGTGGCAATGTGAGCTTCCTAAAGAGACAGCCAGGGTTGGGTCTCTGAGTACAAACATAAAACAGGAGCTGTGCTAAAAAGGCCCAAAAGCATCACCAATACACTCCCAGAGTCCACGCAAAGTCCTGGATCTTGATAAGGGTACAGAAGCAGGAGTGAGAGCTAAGGAGGGTTCGTCCTCAGCCCCACAACCTCAGTAGTAACCAAATCCCCAGTATGGAGCCAACAGAGCTCTGTTTCCCCTTCTGAAAGAGGTAATAAAAAAGAACCATAATACAACTTCTGCTTTTCCTGATAACTACTGAGACAAGATAAAGGCACAGAAAAAAATGAGAAATTACTACAGTGCAATAGGCACGCTTACTATTCTGCAAAAGCTGAATAATATGCAGCATATGCCATGTTTTACTAAAACCCTAATTTGGGGGGATATACAGGGAAAATGTCTGGAAAATTCTATGTAAAATAATCCTTTAGGATAGCAATAGCTATTTATTCCATCAATTAACAATTATAAAGGAGCTTTGGGAGAACAGGAAGCCTTTTGATCATTTTAATCTATTTCAACTATAGCCAGCATCCTGAATAGCCTCAAATTCTCCAGAGGCTTCTCATTGTTAAGTGAGAGAAGTCCAGCATCCAGTGACTAAACTTTCAGAGGCATTTAGAATTATGTTGGATTCTTTCTTTCTGCCAGCAACAGGGTGAGCTTACCCAATGATGAATATGCTCTGTGTCAGAACATTTCTGACCTCAACCCAGAAAAATGAAGTAACAATTAAAATGTTGCTCCTCACATATGGTTCTACTTCAGGTTACAGAAGCTTGTATCTCCCTGAGATCCCAGAGAAGTTCATCATAGAGAACACTCCTAACACTGCTTCCTCAACAGTGTCTCAGGGGCCAAAATCAGCATTTGCTGCTGGTGTTTAGTAGAATTTGATGCCCTGAAATGGAGTGTTTTCATCAGCCTTCACATTTCATAGTTGCAGGGGGAAAAAATGGCAGAATTCCTCTCAATTCCTAGAGTAGATACAAATGTGGAAGGAAGGATCCTATTTATTTCCCACTCTACAGAAAATTTATAGTTAAGATAACAAGTGATAGAAACAGGACAAAGAACAAAAACCAACAGGCCTGTCTACTGATGTGACTTCTTGAGATCTCTGTGAGTTTTTATGAGATAAGAACCATCTGGCAGTTGTTAGACAGTTGGGTTTGAGATTTTGGTCTTATTTCTCTGTTGTTGTTACTGAAGTTCATTTTATGTAGAAAATTAGCAGCCAAAGTGACCCTTAAAATCTTGCTTTTAACATTCTCCTTTAAAATTTTAGGACTTTTGTTATGGAGGACACGAAGTTGATTTATCATGGAGTTCTGAAAACAGGCAAGCCTTTGTTGATTAGCATGCCATAAAGAGTTGGGTAGATTTGCTTTGGATCCTTAAAACTATTGGTATTACCTTAAAAACACCAAACCTAGTTTTCAAGTACTTCATGTGACCCAGTGATACACCTAGGAAAATAAATACATTTGTTTGTCTCTGCTACAAAATATTAAGAGGCTGATACCATCAGGGTCATGTTTGTCAAAGGATGTAACTTTTTAAAAAATTCAAAATATTTCCTAATTTGTTGTGGTATTAAAAAAAATAAAGTTATTTCCTCCAAAAAATATAACTCATCTTGCAGAAACGGGGCTTTCTGATAAAACTTGGTGGAAATCATGAAGTCAAGCGTTTGCCACTTGGATTTCCCTCACCATTCAATCTGATGAGAGCTCCAGGATCTAGTAATGTGGATGGGTTTCCATAGCTGATACCACAGATACTTCATTTTGAAGCTTAAATGAATAATGACATGAAGATTTTTCAGAGTTCACGAGTTTCTCCCAGCCAAATCTGCTCCATAGCCAAGAATTTCAACACTGAGTATCTGTTTCTAGAACTTCATATTTCCTTCATTTAAAAACAACTCAGAGCAATTACACATCATCCTACATCGTGTGGTTTTCAAGCGGTCTTCTGATAGGTAAACTCACAATTTCTCCCATAGACTAAACCAAAAGTGTGCTGCACAAACTTGGGCAAGATTCAAAATACAAATCACAGGTGCCTGTCAAGTTTATATAAGCACTGAAAAGCTCCCTGGGAACACATGCACGGAAAACCTGTTTGGCTCCAAAAAGCAGTCCAGCTCTAGTCAATGTGCAGGTCCCTTTTCCTCCTGTACCTCTGAATCAGTCCTGAGCAAAGTCAGTCTCCTTCCTCTTTACAGAGCGGCAGCTGAGTGGGACAAACACAACTTCAGCAAAAACAGGGGCTTGTAAACTTGTTCAAGGGACATCTAGATCTAGTAACACATTTTGTCTCTCAGATTCATTTACCTCCATGAAACAATAAACAAAAGAGGCAGGCCAACCCACAACTCTCTTAGGAGATGAATTGCTTCCCCAAGTGCTCCAGGACTCAGCTTCCTGAAAGCTGAGTCATTTGTCATCATTCTCCACCAGGCACAGAAGTCTTCTTTCTGCCTCCTGGGCAATGACTCTGAAGGAGCCGTACTGGGCAGAAGGGTTGGCTCCTGGGAAGCGTCTGGGAGCTGGGTATGGAGGACTAACACAGCTGAATGACACCCCCTGGTCAATCAGGCAAGAAGGGTAGGACTCCATAAGCAGTTTATGACTCCAATTCCCTAATTACGTAGACACCATGCAAAAAGAAAAATGTGCTGGGGGAAAGGGATGTGTCTGAAGTATATCATGAAGTTAAGATCCATAGACGTTTCCATGGGCGTCCTTTATCATGCTTAGTCACTCTCTGCCACATGAGAACAAGAATGAGTTCCCCTTGCCCTCAACATCATGAAAGCGGGAGCAGCCAAAGGAGAGTCAAGAAGTCGCCTGTTGGGAAATTCCTAGGGAAAGATTACCTGGCACTGCCATCACTAGTTAAAACCATCTCCTTAAGAATTAAAAAAGTATCTCCTTTTCCCCCAAAATAAATAAGTGTTATTTGTAAAATCAGAAAATAAAACAAAATAGAATACAGGAAGAAGAAAATAGAAAGGTACAGAAGGACCAAGAGAAGAATGAGAGAAAGAGAGAGGAAGGGAGGGAGAGAGGCAGAGGTTGCTTCTCTTCAAAAAGGAAACAGAATAGCTCCCTCCAGGAAAGAGTTTGAGCACAGTAACGATCAGCTTTACCCACACTTGGATGAAGCTGGAGCTGTCTTTTTTTAAATTGAGCTATTTTTATTTCTCTTTTTTTAAATTGAACTATTTTTATTTCTCTAAGATAAAAGAAATCCAAGGAAATAGAGGCCCTTTGGTGTGAACTTCAGCATTCAATGACATAGAATGTTCATGAGACTTTTCAGTAAGTCCTTAGAGAAGGAAACTAAGTAACTGTGCTACTAATCCCATTGCATATGTTATTCCAGTTAATTCTTGCAGCCATTTCTTGATGTAGTTAATATTATACCTACTTTGTATAAAGAACCCAAACTCAAGAGGTCCATTGAGGGAAGGTTGTGCAGCTGGAAGAGCTAGGATTTGAATTCAGATCATGAGGTTCTGCGAACTGCGTACAATCTCTTTATCCCACCCTGTCTGTGCACCTGAGCACCCATATCTCAAGAACCCTTCTCCTGTGTTCATTAACTTTATGAACTCAAGTTTCACTCACCCTAACAAAGACCTTGAACTCTGACAACCTTGGCTATTCAAGTGTTTACATTAGAATATTGCTAAATGTAAGAAGACTATTGGGTTTCGTGGAGGCTTTTTCACTCAGTGTATTTCTTAGTCAGCTGCTAACTTGCTAAATAATATCAACTGGCTCAGTTTAACCCCAACACTACACCTAGGTTACTCTTGTCAAGGTAAACACTCAGTGGTTCCATCTTGCCAACTCCAGTTGTCAGGACAGTCTTCTCACTTGATATGGTCCACAGCATTTGGCACTACTGATTATTTCTTCCATTCTGGAAGTCTTTATTCAGTTGGTTTCTAGAGCATTACACAGTCCGGTTTTCCTTCTGCCTCAGCTGATAGTCTTCTATAGTCTCCCATGCAGACTGTTTCTCTTCTTCTGCCCTCTTCTTTAGCCACATCAGCTCTCTAGTGGATTTTATCCACTGCCTCAGCTCAAATACCATCCAGATACCCCACTTGAAAAGTTTCCCATAAGCTCCAGATTTACATTTTGAATTGCCAAGTCATTTCCAATGGACATCTTTATCTAAAAGGTAGCTCAAACCCCACGTATCCAAAACAAAACTCTGCCATCTCTTCAAATCATGACCCTCCCTCAGTCTTCCCAATTTTAGTAAATGGAACTTTCATTTACACAGTCGCCTGGCTAAAAATTCAGAAGTCATCCTTAAGATCTTGTTCCTTTTACACTATCAAATCCAATAGTAATACTTTCCACTCAACCTTTAAATTTTATTTCCAGAATTCAAATAATTTTCCAGAATCTATAGTTTTTTTTTTCTAATCCAAGATCCTGTTATCCCTCATCCATACAACTGCAACAATACCCACATGTATCTCCTCCCATTGGCTTCCTTTCTTACAATTTTAGAGTCTATTCCAAATCAAGACTACAAGTTCTTACATGATCTTGCCCTACCTGTCTTTATGATCTCATCCCCTGTGATCCCCTCCCTCATTCCTCTCCACTAGCATTCCTCTTCCTGTTGTCCATCAAACTCACACACTAATTTCTACCTCAGGACGTTTGCATTTGCTATTTCCTCTGCCCAGAATGCTTTTCTACCAAATCTCATGACTCATTCTCTCATTTCATTGATGTTTTTCCAAGATGTTATCTCCTTAAAGAGGTCTCCCTTAACCAGCAAGACAAAGATATCTTCTTCCATCTTTGCCCTGCAGTACCTATTGTATTTGGTTTCACTGGATGTATCTCTGATATATTGCATATTATTTTGTGTATTATCTCTCCTCCACTGAAGTACTGATCCCATATGGGCAATACCCTTTCTCAGTGGTATTTACAGTGTATAGAACAATGCCTAACACAGATTAAGTCCTCCAAAAACAATTGCCCAAGTGAATAAATAAATCAATGAGTCAATGTAAAAGAATGTAGTAAGCAAAGAGAAATCAGTGAAAGATAACATTGCAGATGTGATCTAGAGTCAGATGATACTGGGTTTTAAAGGCCAAAAGAGCAGTTTAGATTCTCTTCTAAATACAATAGAAAACATACATAAGATTTTAAAGGGAGACAAGAATCATCTAATGTTTTAAAAGATGACCACTTTGTGGAGAATGATATGCATGATTTCACACCATTTCTTAAAACTCTGTGTACAAATAAGATTTTGGTAAATCAAGTAATATTCTTAAGGCATTATAGTAATCATCAGTTGTATAAAAAGTCTTGAGGGCAGTGGAACTGCTACCTGATTTATGGGCATAGATTTTCCCCTTGAGGTGGGATAAGAGCAGAAACAATTCCAGGTATGAACGAAGTAGCTTTAAAAAAAAAAAAAAAATTCTTGGGCACCTGGGTGGCTCAGTAAGTGAAGTGTCTGCCTTCAGCTCAGGATGTGATCCCAGAGTCCCAGGATCTAGTCCTGTATTAAGCCCTGCATCGAGCTCCCTGCTCAGCAAAGAGCCTGCTTCTCCCTCTGCCCTTCACGCTGCTTGTGCTCTCTCTCTCTTTCAAATCAATAAATAAAATCTTTAAAAATAATAAATAAATAAATAAATAAATAAATGAGAAAGTCTTAATATAGAAAGAGTTACCCCTCATTTTTATCCCTTGAAATTTAGGGATCTAAGTATTTTTTATTATTTGTTGGAACAAGGAGAAAAACTTCACTGTCAACTTTGGAAAGTTACTTTCCCTGTGAGCAGGTAGAAGGACTATTTATATATCCATATATATAGATATATGGATACAGAAACAAAGCCCTGATGTAAAAGGAACAAGAGAAGAAATCATAAGGCATGGGAAGTTATCTCCACAAGTTGGACTTGTTTAAGTTTATTTTATCTCATCAGAGTAATATAACCTCCCTCCAGAATGAGAATGGAGGCACAAAGCTGATAAATGAATTCAAAACAAACAGTGAACTACACCGAGCATGAAACATTGCATCTTCCTGCTCTGTAACATGGCAGCAGGGAACATATTTCATGACATTGCACAGCCTCAAAAGCAGATGAAACCTAGATGGCAACTTTGCATGCCTAGATGTGTAGTCTTTTCTTCTCTCCAACGTCCATGAAATAAACAGAACCATTACTTGACCCAATTTAGGAAACTGAGGCAAAAGCATGCCTGAGTACCTGGGATACCCAGCCAATTAAAAATAAAATGAGAGGGGCACCTGGATGGCTCAGTGGGTTAAGCCTCTGCTTTCGGCTCTGGTCATGATCTCAGGGTCCTGGGATTGAGGCCCAAATCGGGCTCTCTGCTCAGCAGGGAGCCTGCTTCCTCCTCTCTCTGCTTGCCTCTCTGCCTACTTGAGATCTCTGTCTGTCAAATAAATAAAATCTTTTATAAAAATTTTTTAAAAAATAAATAAAAGTAAAATGAGGCCTGGGGTGCCTGAGTAGATCAGTCAGTTAAGCATTAGATCTCGGTCTTTGGCTCAGGTGGTGATCTCGGGGTCATGGGATCCAGCTCCCCCTTGGGAATCCATGCCCAGTGGGGAGCCTGTTTAAGATTCTTTCTCCATCTCCCTTTTCTTCTGCCCCTCCCACCCTCAAATAAAAATATATATATATCTTTTAAAAATAATATATATATAATATATATATATCTTTTAAAAATAATAAAAATAAACAGTCTTCACACTCAAAGTCCTTACCTTCCCTTGCACAATCCACATTTTCCTTCAAAACGTTTACGTGCAGAAGATGGATTCAATGAAGGTAATGGATGAAACCAACTCTACCCCCTGGAGTGGTGCACACAGAAATATAAAACAGATGAGACGTTCACTTGCAGTCAGCTGTATTCCAGGCGAAAGGAAAAGGAATGTTCTCCACAAAAAAAAAAATGGGTGGGTTTGAAGCAGACTTCCAAATTAAGGACGAAGAAACTCAACCCAAGGATGACACATCCCTCTGTGAACAATTAAAGGGGGATTGGACAAATGTGGGTGGCATGTGAATTGTAAAAAATAAATTTTGAGGACTTGTGTATGATGACGACAATGTTTTTTTTAAAGATTTTTAAAATTTATTTGTTTGAGAGAGAAAGCACATCAGGGGAAGGGGTCGAGGGAGAGAGAGAGGGAGAAGCGAACTCCCCACTGAGTTGGACCTACTGAGCAAGGGAGCTGGACATGGGGCTTGATCCCAGAAACCTGGGATCATGACCTGAGCCAAAGGTAGACACATAAACTTAACCATCTGAGCCACCCAGCTGCCCCGATGACAATATTTTTGCGCAGAGATAAAGTGGAAAAGAGCACAGAGGGTACAATTCTAAATGCAGAGGAAGGTGAAAAGTGAAAATCTGGGCCTTTTTGAAACATTTTCTCCTCTCACCTAAATAACAGCCTCTGAGTAAAAGTTATTGTATTGACTATAAGCTCCTTGAAGACAGGAACTATGTCTTATCACTTTTTTAAAAAATATCAAATATCAAGGACTAAATGTATGAACATTAATAGTTGAAGAGGATGGGGAGCCTGGGTGGTTCAGTGAGTTAAAGCCTCTGCCTTCAGCTCGGGTCATGATCTCAGGGTCCTGGAATCGACCCCCACATCAGGCTCCCTGTTCATCGGGGAGCCTGCTTCCTCCTCTCTCTCTGCCTACTTGTGATCTCTGTCTGTCAAATAAATAAATAAAATCTTTAAAAAAAAAATAGTTGAAGAGGAGAAGCAGGACGAAACAAAAAAAGTGAAGGAAGAGAGGGAGGTATTATTATCATAAGTTTATCCCTATCTTGCAATAAGAAGTAAATCCACAAAGACAGGAATCCACAGAATTTGGGGCATTTCTTCATTTAAGTATTTTGCCTGAATTGCTCAATCTAAACCACTCTCTTTATAGTGAAGACAACAGTCTAAACCAAAGCAGAGATGTTAAAGTGTATATTCAAAGAGCAGCTCTGCAAATTGGCACAGGATCACAATTCCTTTCGGATGTCAACAGAATTGGGATTGGGTTTGCAGCTTGCAGACCTAAGCAAAGGTAGGAGACAGGAGACTCGCTCTGCTCTCTTAGGCCCTGCAAGACTTCCCAGGGTCCTTACTGGTGCCCTGGATGCATCTTTTCCTGGCCTTCCCTCTCCACCAAACCCCTGCAAGGTGATAGAGGGGAGCTGTCCCCTTCACCTCTGATGACCGTCTTCACATCTTCACCGCCTTCACCAAAGATGCTTTACACACCCCTAAGAAAACAACCAGAAGGAATTTTTGATCCCTGTGAGCCAAAGACGGTCCCCTTTCGCCGAACTGCAAACATACACGAGAGCAAAGAGTGTAGCTGCCTGTTTTGTTTAAGCAGGATTTGGCAGTGTAACCTTCCAGAAGGTCGATTAGTCTGGCTTCTGCGTTTAAACACAGATAAGTGTAGTCTTCTGTAGTGCATGTGGATGCTTTGATGGTAATAATCACTCAGAGGGTTTGGTTAGGCTGGAATAATAATTCTATCCAATGAAGCATTACTCGTGTCAGGAGAGACAGGACTGATCAAAAGATTCTGAAAGTAGGAATCCAGTTCAACAGGTGAGCCTGGCAGATACCACAAGTCCAGCCCGCCATGGCTCATGATACGCAGCCAGCTCATATGTGAGGGAGGAAGGTTGATCCGTGTAAGACGGCTGAAATGAGTTCTGTGAAAACAAGGAATATGGCGATCTGGGCTAACATCCTCAAGCAGAGATTTCCAGCTGAAGGGACAGGGTTAAATAGGTGCATTTATCTCTAGCACCCACTAAGCCCTAAAATTTAGAATGAAGGATAAAAATGTTATCAGTTAATTACAACAAAAAGAATCGTAGATGAAATGATAGGAAACAACATATGTTAATAACATTTTGGAAGGTGGCAATCCCAAGGACTAATTACAATGGACCCGGCAGAGCCCAGATAACACTTCTCTCTGACTGAAAACAATCCCCACCAGACTGGTGGGGATACTGGAGGGGGCTGGTCAAACAGGATCCATTGAAATCCAGGTAAGAAAAGGTCAGACTTCCAAATCTACTTCCCAGCTCTTACAGCTGGCTGAGGTTTCCCTCCAAAACAATGTGAAACAGGCTTATTCTCTGGTAGTGTTGGACTAGAAAGGCTCTGCCAGGGGCAAAAGTGAAGCACCTCACTGAAAACAAGTGGATTGTATTAATTTTGTATATTGAATGTTTTCATCTTTTTCCCTGTGAGTGAACAAAAGTTCCCAGGCCTGAGCTTGCAACCTGGGGGCTGGGAGAAGAATAATTTATGGAGACCAGTAGATATAAATTATCATATAGGCAGAGGGCTCTGTTCTCCTGGAGATCATACAATGAAGCAATTATACCTCATTTTTCATAGTCAATTATAAAATAAAATAAGGAAAACAAAAATGTAACATCCAAAACTGTTTAGCAGGCGATTTTGCAATAAACATTTTATTATGGAGAATTTCAAACATGGAGAAAAGTAGAGAAAATAATATAATAAACCCATTACCCACATTTAAGAATAACAAACTTCATCTTTTATTAACTATGGTCTATTGTTTCATGTTTTCTCCCTTCTTTTCCTGGAGCTTCCTTCTCTCCCTTATTATTTTGAAGCAAATCCCACATATCATGGCATTTGATCCTCAAAGAGTTCAGTGCATGTCTCTAAAAAGTAAGATGTATTTTAAAACTTCACAAATTAAGAGCCAGCATATAAATAGTCACACATATCAAAGACAGTGTTTGGTTGCATTTTCTATGCTCTCCTCTTTTAAATTAAAAAAAAATAAGAAAAAGGTAAATCTTAGAGTCGGGACATCATGGTGTTGGAAAGCCACTTAGAGATACGAGCTCAATGCCCTTAATTAGCCAATGTAGTATCTTAAGGTCGAGGTGGTTGAGTGACCTCCAAAAGAGAAAGTGGGGTCAAAGGTGAAGCCCTGAATAGTACCCAGCTCTTATCTGGAATCAATGAGCTTCAAAGAAATACATATTTTTGTCTGTGTGGATTATATCTAGAGCTTAGTAAAATCTACGGCCTAGAGTGGTGACTTAGTATTGCATAAAATCAGCTAAGCCAGAACTGTTTTCCAGCACGGTTTGAGTTAGGACTGGCCAAAAGAAATTTACTCAAGACTTAGGAGGTGGAAGAGAGGCACCAGCCATGTTTACAGGAAGGGTTGGTTGAGGATAAGGCATTGTCTCGGCTCACGTCATACACATTGTCATGGGTCTTCTGGGTCACCTCCTTGGCATGGAGCAATATCTAGGCTTTAATTCTTCCAGCACCTTCTAGATTTCTCCATGGCCAAGCACACCAGCTCTTTTCCAGTCACCTACAGCATCAAAGTCGGAAGTTTGGAAGCAGTCAGGGACCACTCTGAGTTCCAGTGAGAGATGACACAAGTTCCAGCTCATCCTCCTGGTTTCCCTCTGTCTGTGGCCTTCCGTGTCCCTTGCTCTTCTTCCCATTCTGACTTCCCAGCCAACTTGGCCCCAGCACTCAGCTGCAAGGACAGCATCCTCACGGAGCAGCTTCCCCAGCTCCCATTGCCGCACAACCTTAAATCCCTACAAGAAATCCTTTTTAATCATTCAGTGGGGTTCTCCACTGATCACACCCTTCCTGACACACCTGCACAACTAATTACACTGAAATCAATTAAAAATGTATGATTTACATACATTTGAAAAATTGTTATTGACTACCATTTTGTATCTTCCTAACCTCTTTTAAAGTAGCACAATTCTCAAAATCAATAAAAAAAGATGTCTCTCAAACCCACATGTGATCTTAACTTGCCCAGTACTTTAAACTTTTCATGGGCTGCTCGCTTCCATTTTTCAATTTGATGCATCTGTAAGGATATGCAAGCATTTAGCAAAGAAAATTTTGGAGGCTCCTCATTAGTAATTGTGGAAACCTTAATGGTATGGAAGTTTCTGTTAGCACTTTAGAATAATAGGACTATTGAGTTGAGTTTTCTGTTTGTAGAGATGTGGTAGATCTTGATGCCAAAGTCAATTTAGGGGGTTTTCTGGAACGTGTAATGTGAAATCTGAGGCTGGACTGCAAAGATGAATGCAGGAGCACATGGAGATAAAAAACGGATGGAAGAAGTAGTGGAGAAAACTAGCCGTTGCCTCATTATTCAATCAATACTTTACCCAGAAGTATTTATTGAAAACATATCTCTATTGTCTGAACATGAAGCAGTGAAGACAAATGAAGTTCGCTTCCATGGAACTTCCTCTCATTGGAAAGTGGATGTGAATAAATACATGAGTAAATTATAAGTAAATAAACAAATAAAATGGCATAAATGGTATAAATCACATATATTCAAAGAGTAGTAAGTGCTATGGAAACAATAAAATAGGGAAATTGGGGAAAGAGAATGAGCAGTCCTTGGGGATATCTATTTCAGCTAGGGTGGTCAAGGAAGACTTCTCTGAGGAGGCCTCATTTGTGCTAAGACATGGCTGATGAAATCGAGGCAGCCGCACAAATATCTTGAGGAAGAGCTTTCCAAAGATGAGCAACTGCCAAGATCCTGAAGTAGAAATGAACATAGAAGTCCAATGGGGCTAAAACCCGGGGAGCGCAGAGTGTGGAGAAGCAGGCGGAAGTCAGATTTCACAGGGTCTCATGAACTCTAGTTATTGCTATAGGGAACTAGGAGAGATTTTAATGAGGGAGGAAATACAATCTGACTTATGCATTGAGGGACCTGTCTGGCCGGAGCGACAAGAGTGGAAAAAGTGAGACCAAGGACAAAATGGAGCATCTTCTGGGAGACATTCTTCATGGTGTGGTGAGTCTTTACAAGAATGATAGGGAACGAGGGTAGTTTTTCCTCAAGGTTGTTCAAACCAAAAGCATGATAACAATCTGCGGGCATCCTTAACGTCTTAGGAGCGGCCGCTGGGTCAGCCCCACCTCCATGTAACACCGTAGAAGAATCGGGCAGCACCGCCGTGTTTCTCGGAACTGATTGGACCGTGCAAGCGGGCGTTCCCCTATTTGAGGATCTTGACAAGAGCCGGTCCGGTCTGGAGTTTCGACGCAAGCCATGGTCTCCACCGAGTAGAGGAGTCACTGTGGTGGGGAATGATTAATCGCTGATCACTGTACACTGAGAGCGTTCACAGCTCTTAGCAACGCCTCTGTCCTGTGAGGAACTCCAGGAGGAATTGGGGTAACAGCAGCAAGATGCTTCATTCTTTGAGAAATGTTGTATCTGTGACTGATTTATCTCATAAAGTGGTTTGTTCTGTTACCCTGCTTATTTCAGATATTTGAAGCTCATATTTTACTGCTCAGGAAGACTGCAGGCAAAACGCTTCTGCTTTGGGGGCGCCTGGGTGGCTCAGTGGGTTAAGGCCTCTGCCTTCGGCTCAGGTCATAATCCCAGGGTCCCGGGATCGAGCCCCGCATCAGGCTCTCTGCTCAGCGGGGAGCCTGCTTCCCCCCCCCCCCCCCCACCCCGCCTGCCGCTCTGCCGATTGTGGTCTCTGTCTGTTAAATAAATTTAAAAAACAAAAACAAACAAACAAAAACCCAAAAAAAAAACCCTTCTGCTCTTATTTGCAAGGCAAGCTAGGGACCCAAAATGGACTGTCAGAGGAACGGAATTGAGCGTGGATCTGAAAAGAATGTGCTAGAGGCTGAACTAGCTATGAGGTTTAAGTCTTGCTGGAATGTTTCTGTGTGCAGAATGGCTGGGGGAGAGACACCATACAATTAGAACAGGGTATTTGCACGTATAAGGTCATGCCTCCCAGTTACGAAGTAGCCTCAACCCTAGCTTAGTAGATTGTGGTTGAAGCTTTATCCCAAAGGGGTAGCAGAGAATAAATCTGGACCCCAGGCAGACCAGATCCTAGAATTACTCCAGAAACTTCCTGTTGGTGGGGTTGAGGCCACATTGGTCAGGACTGACTAAGGGCAACTAGCAAGCCTGAGCTCACAGCTGAAATTCTGAACGTCCTGAGGCTCAGTAGATTGGAGGGGATGTGCAAGAGAGCCGTGCTCAGGCAGGTAGAAGCAGGCTGGCTTTTACAGAAAGTATCCTTTTTTGTTCATTATTATACATTTCCCTTTAGTTTCTCTGAGCTGATTCTTCAGCCAGTTCATCATGACCTATTTTACAAAAATAGGTTGCTAAGGTGCAGGATTTCAGGCAATGGCATATCAAGCACTAACTAAAAAGTTGATTCATGATCATTGAGATGAGACAGTGGGTTCTATCCACTTCTAGGCAGTGCAGTGATTGAATACCAATTTTTTTTTTAAGATTTTATTTATTTATTTGACAGATAGAGATCACAAGCAGGGAGGGGGGGGGAAGCAGGCTCCCCGCTGAGCAGAGAACCTGATGAGGGGCTCAATCCCAGGACCCTAGGATCATGACCTGAGATGAAGGCAGAGGCTTTAACCCACTGAGCCACCCAGGCGCCCCCGAATACCAATTTATATTTAAGGTCAAAGTTTTGTTTCAAAACTTAATCGTCTACTTCTGCTTCGTGGTAAATCTGAGGTTGGCAAACTTTTTCTGTACAAATGACATGGGAAACATTTTAGGTTTTGTGTGCCATATGGCCTGTGATGCAACTACTCAGCTCAGCTATAGACAATGTGAAAGCAAATGAGCATGGCTGTGTTTCATTAAAATTTACACAATCACGTGATGGGTCAGATTTGATCCACAGGCTGTAATTCCCAAACTCTGGCTTGTATCAGCACTCTCCAAACATTTTAAGCATGTATCTCATACATGCACAAACACACAAGCACACACATCATATATCTATACATGTATTATATATGATATAAATAATGTATGTAATATAGTAAATGTACTACAATATATATCCAAAGTGGTAATTTTAAAAAGCTGAGATAAAAGTACAAATGGAGGTTCTCATGTTTTCTTCCCATACTCTCAATTGATCAGCCTGTGTACCCCTTAGGGAACATGCAGCCCATTTGGGAAATCTCTTGTGTAAACACAATGAAAACACGTAAGTGAATGTTGTTTTTGCACGTGGATGCTCTCATCTGTGTTATAATCCACTTTATGGTCCAAACGTTCTGTAGTAGAATAAACATAGCTTGGAACTCAAGTACAAACCTAGATTTAAATTCTACCTCCCCCATTCACTAAACATATGACCTTAGGGAAGGAAATCTCTCCAAGTCTGGTTTTCTCCTCTAAAAAAATTACCATAATAATATACAATCACATGTCTGGCAAGTACATTTAAAAAAAATTTTTTTTTTAAGGATTTGTTTACTTTAGAGAGAGAAAGAGAGCCAGGGGTGGGGTAGGGGCAGAAGGAGAAGGAGTCAAAGAAGCTCAAGCAGACTCCACATTGAGCACAGAGCCTGATATGTGATTCATTCCCACAACCTGAGGTCAGGACCCCTGACGAAATCAAGAGTAGGATTCTCGGGGCACCTGGGTGGCTCAGTGGGTTAAGCCTCTGCCTTCAGCTCAGGTCATGATCCCAGGTTCCTGGGATCAAGCCCCAAGTCAGGCTCTCTGCTCAGCAGGAAGCCTGCTTCCCTCTCTCTCTCTGCCTGCCTCTCTGTCTACTTGTGATCTCTGTCTGTCAAATAAATAAAAATCTTAAAAAAAAAAAAAAGTAGGATTCTCAGCTGACTGAGCCGCTCAGGCACCCCTAAAACTTTTTTTTTTTTAATATTTTGTTTATTTGACAGAGATCGCAAGTAGGCAGAGAGGCAGGCAGAAAGAGAGGAGGAAGTAGGCTGCCACTGAGCAGAGAGCCCGATGCATGATCCCAGGGCCCTGGGATCATGGCCCGAGCCGAAGGCAGAGGCTTAACCCACTGAGCCACCCAGGCACCCCAGCCCTAAAACTTATTTTTAAATAGTCAAGTGCCAAGAGATCATGAGAGCTCACAAACGAAGTCACTTTCTCTTTCCTCTCAATGAATATCAGAAGTCAAGTCTGACGAATGTCACATCTGGAGGCATGAGTGACAGTGGACATCTCCCATTTTCTTCCCTCCTGGTCCCTGCCCACCAGGCCACCTGGCCCCCCCCATCCCTTAGCTCAGAAACCTCACATGGTCCTGCCACTACAAGGGCTCTGGGGTTCCACTCTTCATTTCTTCCTCCTTTGCCCCCACTCTGTCCCCACAGAGATAATTTCCCGCCACCCACAAAGAGATGGATGAGTTTAATTTCTCTGCATTCTTTAGAATCATTATTTGCTTAATGAGGTAGCAGGGCCTACAGTGTAACCCACATCTGCATGACCACCATCACCAGCCTCAACAAGCTTGACAACTTGCATTATAATACCCAGGGTGTTTTTCTTTATCCTTTGGGAAAAAAATCAAGCCATGCACTATGAATCAAAAGATAGTTATCAGAAATGAGGCAGAGAATGACAGAACTGTCTCTGCAGAGTACACAGACAGCACGCGGATCCTCTCTGGCTCTCTCATTTAATAGCTAATCTGGGCTATAAGTACTTAACTCTAAGGAGGCAGTGCTGAACTGGATGGAGCCTTGCTTCCCCTGCCCAGAAAGAATGAGTACCATGGGCCTGATGAGCCCAGATTTCTAGTTTCCCTGAATCAGCCTGAGGCCACTCTTCTTGCATCTTTCACGCAGAGAACCCTCAAAACCCCGGCTTACAGACAGCAACGATGAAAACCCTCAGAAACCTGATGGCAGGCCCTGAGAGAAAACGTGCTAAGCTCTGTCACAGTCAGAAGTAGCCAGTGCAAGTTTTTTTCCAATAAAATTCAACCGAGAAACACCCAGTCATTGTTCCTGACGCTCACCTGTCCAGTAAGGAGATAAGCCCAATGCAATCCAGAGTAACGGATCTTGGCAGGGCATTCCAGGTCATCTTTCTTAGTCCAAAACCCTTCTGTATCCACACTGAACAGGAGAAGACCACGGTGACTCCACAGAGTGGTGCGGGTCCTAGGATCGGAAACCGACTCCCAGGACCCCATGGAAGCGACGTGAGGAAGTGCATCCAGTCGGTATGAACCTGCTTCAGAGCCCCGCGGAGGAACCATATTACTGACTTTTTATTGGCCTTTTTGTCCCTGGCGCTCGGCTGGATGTGCCCCGATTGGTACAGGAAGATCGAAGGCTGTCCTTCCGTTGGAAGAGTTCCCATCTGGGAGGAAATAGAACACCTGCTGGTGGCCAGACTCGCATTGCCTAGGTCCTGCAGCCTCTCCTTTGCTCTGATTCTCCCCCCAGTAGAGGAGGCGCGGCCTCAGTCAGGCACAATTTAACACAATTTCTACCTGAAAGAGCTAAGAACTGGCAAACTGAGTATCTGGACAACAGTTATTATTCGAGACTGTTTTTAGATCTTTACTTTTGCATGTGTCCTTAATGTTATTTTTATATTTCAAAACCTCCCGAAAGAACAAAATACACTACAATAAATCTTTATGTGCCTATCATAAAACTTCAAGGAATTTTAATGTTTTGCTGGATTAGCTTCAGAATTCTATTTTTTTAAATATGACATTAGAGTTCCAGCTACACTACCTTCCCCTCCCACCCCCCAGAAAATTAATATCCTGATTTGGGGATTTATCCTTCCTTGTAAGTATTTTCAAGTTGTGTGATTAAATATATATAATTTATAATTTTTTAATATTACCCTTTATATAAATGTTCTCATTTTGTATATGTCCTTTGCCACTTGCTTTCTTCATTCAATATTATTTCCACTTTATGTTAATTATTTCTCGATAAACCTGAAAAGATATTATGTTTTCCAGACTTTTCCATGTTATCTCATATAATTTAGCTTATTCAGTTTAACCACCATATAGTCTTCCACCGTGTCCCATGGTTTCTTTACCCAAATTCCACATGATGCTCATCTAGGTTATTTCCTGTTTCTTACTATTATAAAAATACTTCAGTGAGTGTTCTTATATTTGGATCTTTTCACCCATCATACATATTCCTTGCTTTTTAGGTATTTATTTTATCACTCTCCTCCTTCCAGGTATAGGAAAATAAAATATAAAAGAAACTCACAGGAGAGAGGTTCTGGGCTTCTGGATGGCTCAGTGGGTTGGGCAGCCCACTCCTGATTCCCCTCAGGTCATGACCTCAGGGTCCTAGTGTGGAGTCCTGCATCAGTGGGTGCCTGCTTCTCTCCCTCTCCCTCCCCTTCTCCCATTCCCTCCTCCACCTATGCATTCAGACTCTCTCTCTCTCTCAAATAAATAAATCTTTAAAAAATAAACAAGAAGAAATGTTCAACTCATCCTTCATCCTGATGCTCACATATGCATCCATAAAAATCTGTCCTTTCCCACTTATTCAGAATTAAGAAAACCTTCGTTGGTTTATGTCAGCTGAAGTACCAGCTGTGATAGCAGCGTCCATTCATTAACTTTAGGATGGTTGATACTTTCTAGGGCTCTGCTATCCCATGACCAAAGGAATAGAGAATATCTGTATTTGAGATATTTTATCCAATTTCCAGAAGATGGCTCATTTCTGGGTTTTAGTAATGAGAGAGTTTGTTCCAAGCCATCTTTAAACGGCCCGGTTTAAAAATGGTTGATTCTGGAATTCGAACTGCGGTTCCAACAGTACAGTGGTTGCTTCTAACTCTAGAAATATATGCTGTTTTCTGTTCCTGTAGCAGTCCTGAACCACTCTCCTCCAAACGTCAGCTACTTCCATTTCAAGCACTCAAGTAACAGTCTCGACACACGGGTTGCTCAGACACTCAGGTTCAACAACCCTTGTCGCCAGGTCACCTCCGAGAAAGACTGAGGGATGGGCTGGGTCTGGCTGGGCTGTTCATGGAAACCAGCCTCTGCGTGACTGGGTGGGATGAGAGTCTGGGGTTGCCTTTTCAGGTTCCCGGACCTGGGAGAGTGTGTGTAAAGGGAGGGATGTGAGACTGAAGAGTTACAATAACTTTATTATTTATTTGTTATTTGAAGAATGTGGAGTTTTATAATGATATTTTTAAAAGAAGAGAAAAGAAAAAGGAGCATGCATTTCGGAGTACAATTGAAACCAGAACACCGAGCTCTAACATAACTGGTAGTTTTGGGTTTTTTCCACCAGGCAGAGTTTTACTCCCCATCTCTTTCAAAATATGAGGCTCCCCCCTCCAGATTCTGCTCAGGGTCCAGGTCATGCGCCGCTGGTGCAGTGTGAGCCCTGTGTGTTCTTCCAGTGCTCATACCACCACACTGTAAATAATTCACTTAAAATTCACACTCAGAGAACAGCACGGCTAAAATATACCTAGAATACATGCTGCCCTCCTGTGGACGGTACTGGTATTGCCATTTGTTTCGGGATTATCAGCAAACTTGAAGATTATACATTTGCTTACCCATCCGCACGTATTAATTTATTCAGAAATAATTATTTTTGCACAAATATACTTGAGCGTTTCTTACTACAAAGAAGACTTTGAAGATTACTAATTAAAATAAAATATGTCGATTAAGACCATGTTTTTCAAATCATGGATCATGAAATCTTTTTGTGAAATCCATTTTTTGAGTTATGATCAGCTTTTGCTAAAAAAGTTATAAAATAGAACAAAAAGAATAAGAAAATATTAGGGAGGACTGCACGGATCCTTAGCAAGACCCGTGCACACTAAGAAATGGTCAATTGTGAGGTGCAAGTGATGTAAGTTTCAACTGACAGAATAATGTGGTAAAGCCATGTCTTATCCAGGGAAGGTCATTTGATCTTTTCTTCACTAGTTTCTCACTGGATGTTCCGGGCATGTAATAGTTAATTTGAGCGTCAACATAAACCAAGGTGGTAAGCAGCATTCCACGGTGGCCCTCCAGAACTCGGCTGCCCCCTAATGTACAGGCTTGGACTAATTCCCTCTTACTTGCGTTCCAAACACTTGAGAATCGCTCCGGTAATTTGACTGCTAACCTTTTGACTTTTGAGCTAATCGACAGGGAGATTATGCAGGTGGCTCAGGTCTAATCCAGTTAGCCCTTAAAAGAACCTGAGCCTATCCAGCAAGATCTAAGGCATAAAGAGGGAGCCACACGACCAGGCAGGACCTTCTAGCTAACCCTAGGCTGACAGCCCACACGCAGAACAGGGGCCTCAGTCCTATCAGTGTAAGAAAGTGAATTCAGCCAACAACGTGCATGAAGGTGCGAGACACCCTGAGCTTCAGAAAGGAAAAAACAAACCATCAAACACCGTGATTTCAGCTTTGAGAAACTCTGAGTGAAAAACCCACTTCTTCCCAACTTGGACTTCTGCCCCGGACAAGCGGTAAGGTAATAAACTTGTGTTGTTCTAAGGTCCTAAGTTTATGGCAATTTGTCATGCCTGCAGCAGTAGAAAACTAATGCAGTTAATGCAGTTAATATCCCACGACTTAATTATATATTTTATAATTAATTGTGAAGGGAAATGCAACATAACTTTATCTTGCCTGAAAAATGTCTGGACTTGCCGCTGAGTTAGGGTTATTTCAGAATTACTTTGGGCTGCTCACCCCATGTTCTAAGTTCTTGACAGTTGTATCTTTGTCGTGAAGTAGTCTAATTGTCCTTTAAGATGATCATTTGTTTTTAGAAGGTAAAAAGAAACATGGCGTGTAATATACAGAGGTCTGATCAAGGTCAAACATCATTGCTGGATCTGAAAGTATAAACAAGGTATTATGAGAAAAATGTGGACTCTAATCAGCAAATTATTATTTCATGTGTGTCTCCTAAAAAGATAAAAAGTGGAATATTTTATAACATTATCCTGTTTGTTTTTTTACTGAAGTATAATTAACATACAACGTTATATTAGTTTCAGGTGTAGAACATAGTAATTCACCAATTCTATACATTGTTCAGCACTCAACACAAGGGCAGTCACCATCTGTCACCATTTAACGTTATTACAATATTACTGACTATATTCCCTGTGCTGTGCTTTTCACCTTTGTGATTTATTTTATAACTGGAAGTTTTACCTCTTAATCTCCTTGATGTCCCCCATCCTCCTACCACCTCTGGCAACCGCCAGCTTGTTCCCCGTTTTTAGGAGTCTGTTTCTTTCTTTCTTTGTTCATATCTCCTATTGCTTCATTGTGCAATGAAAATAACAAATCAGGGTGTGTAAGCTTTAAAATAGTCTTAAAACTGAAAGCTTACCCACTTCAAAATTAATGAGACACCTGGAAACACAAAATGTGAATTTATTGAGTCTCTAAAATGTTGCTTAAGAAAATAAAAATAAAAATAAATTAAAAATAAAAATAAATTAAAAAAAAAAAAGAAAAGAAAAATAATTAAGCTCCTGGAACTATTTCCTAATTACAGATATCAGAAAGCCTCCGTTTTACCACGTAGCAAAGGAAGACATAGCAGCTAGCAAAATAAAATTATTTTGACACATATGGATGTATTTTCTATGACTTTCCATGCGAATATGTGAAAATCTGTACCTCCTATTAGTAAACAAATATAGTTGGTTTGTACTATTGAGTAATAGTCATCAAAACCTATTATGCTGTTGCAGTCTGCTCTAGATTTTTGGAATTCAACTTGACGCTTTCACTGAAAACTGCAAAACTTTGAGTTTATGTCAGATAAGTGTGGCAAGATTATTTTGTTAAGAATTTGTTGTGTTATTTAAATTTTACAGTTAACAGAATTTTAATGTATTTATAGAGTTGGAAGCGAGCATTGTTGGTCAATTTAAATAAATTTTAAAGGAATTGCAACTGATAGAGTAGTAGATACTTCTGTACTAATTTATGATTTCAGTAAAATTGCTCTAATAAGAGTGCCATTGGGAATCACTGTCTTATACAGAGTTACCATTCCTTTAGCATCTAAAGGAATTCTGATTGTCAAGGTCTTTTGAAAGCCAACGGAATTTGTTGATTTTATTAAAAGAGAGCCACTGAATAGCTCTCCTTCCCTTTTTCTTCAGAGATTAGCACTAACCATAACCATTTGCTGGTTATGGACCTACCAGGTTTTGCTCATCACAAGGGACAGTAGAGCATATGATCTCAATTTATGATGCATTTTTTTTTTATGGAAAAACAAAATATTTGGGTGACAAAATGGACATATTTGATGTCCTTAATGAATTTAGGAATAATATCCTTAATGAATAAGGAATGATGTCCTTGATGAATTTGATGTTCTTAATGAATAAAATTTGAAACTGCAAGAGAGAAACGTCTAACATGTTCAGTGGTTCCAAAAAAGTTTATGGTTATGTCAACCAAGACTTAGAAAGTCCTTGCCCTACATACTCCCATTTCTCAACACTATTGCAACATATCATGAGAACATTAGGAATGAGGAGAAGTTAAGCAAAATGACACAGTGTCCAATCTCACTTCTCAGTCTCAAACTTTCAATCCTTACTTTTCAGGACAGAAATCTAATACTAAGCTAAAAATCCATTTTCCTTTTCAAAATCTAAAATCAATTATTGACTTAAACTTAAGTTTTTTCAAGGAAGAAAATAAACCATGGCAGCTTATTTATTCATTTTCGTGGCATCACTAGGTTATTCATTTATACTGAATAAATGTACCTCATAATTATTATAACAGTAAGTTTATCATAATTTTAGGTTAAGAGTAAGGAAAGTTCTGCTAAATTCAAAAGACTATAGTTACCTTATTAATAAAGAAATCAGTATGAATGGATTGGAATAAAGTTTTGAACGGTCCTATTTCCCTATTAAATCAAATATCTCCTAATTTTTATTCTTATATTGGATATTTTATATTCTTGAAGTATAATTGACATAAAACATATTAGCTGCAGGTGTTCAATATGATTTAATATTTTATATATTGTGAAATAATCGCCACAAGAAGTTTAGTTAGCATTCCTCACCACACAGTCACATTTTCTTTTGTTGTGATGAGAACTTTTAAAGTCACTCAGCAACTTTCCTTTAAAAAAAAAAAAAAAAGATTTATTTATTTGTGAGAGAGAGAGAGAGAGAGAGAGCATGCGTGTAAGCAAGCACCAGGCAGGGAGGGAGAGAGGAAGAGAGACTCTTGAGCAGACCCCTGCTGAGTGTGGAGCCCAAGGCAGAATTCAGTCCCACCACCCTGAGAAGAAAACGCAAGCAACTGTGTTTATAATCTGGAGTTGGGAGGAACTTTTTTTAAATTCAGGTCATGTTTTTGTAGAACAGTATACTAGTTTCAGTTATACCACATAATAATCTGATACCTATACTACAAAATGATCACCACAATAAGTCTAGTTACCATCCATCATCACGCAATTGATCCCTTTCACTCTTCTCATAACCCAGCCTTCCCCTCTGATAAACACCAGTCTGTTGTCTATATCTACGGGTTTGATTTTATTGTTGTTATTTGTTTTGTCACATTGCACATATAAGTAGGATTGTGCCTTTCTCTGGTTGACTTATTTAACTCAGCTTAATACCCTCAAGGTTCCTCCATTTGCTGCAAGCTTTCCTTTTTTATGGCTAAGTAGTATTCCATTGTGTATATATACCACATCTTCCTTATCCTTTCACCCATCCATCAGTGGACAGTTAGGTTGTTTCCATATTTGGGCTATTGTAAGTAATGCTGCAATAAATACAGGGATGCATATATCTTTTCAAATTAGTGTTCTCATTTCTTTGAGTAAATACCCAAAATGGAAGAGCTGAATCATACAGTAGTTCTATTTTTAATTTTTTGAGGAACCTACTTACTGCTTTCCATAGTGATTGTACTAATTTGCATTCCCACCAACAGTGCATGAGGCTTCCCTTTTCTCCACATTCTCACCAACACTCATTTCCTGTCTTTTAAGAACAGCAATTCTAACAGGTATGAGGTGTCTCATTTTGGTTTTTATTTGCATTTCCCTGATGGCTAGTAATGGCAAGCATCTTTTCTTGTACCTGTGACCATCTGTATATCTTCTTTAGAAAAAAGTCTGTTCAGATCCTCTGCCACTTTCTTTTTTTTTTTTTTTTAAGATTTTATTTATTTATTTGACAGACAGAGATCACAAGTAGGCAAAAAGGCAGGCAAAGAGAGAGAGGAGGAAGCAGACTCCTTGCTGAGCAGAGAGCCCAAAAGATGCAGGGCTTGATCCCAGGACCCTGGGATCATGACCTGAGCTGAAGGCAGAGGCTTTAACCCACTGAGCCACCCAAGCGCCCGCTTCTGCCACTTTCTAATCAGATTGGTTTTTTGCTATTCGTTGTATGATTTCTCTCTATATTTTGGATAGTAATCCCTTCTCAAATATATGACTGTAAACATTTTCTCCCATTCTCTATGTTGCTTGTAATTTTGCTGATGGTTTCTTTTGCTGTGCAGAACATTTTAAGTTTGCCATACTTCCAATTTTTTTTTCTATTTTTGTTTTTGTTACCTTTGTTTTTGGTGTCTAACTGCCCCCCCAAAAAAATCAAGTATGATGTCAGTTTAGTGCCTAGGTTTTCTTCTAGGAGTTTTATGGTTTCTGGTCTTATATTCAAATCTTTATTTTTGTGGATAGTGTAAGATAATGATCCCAGTTACATTCTTTTGCATGTGGCCACTCAGTCACATGTATTTCTGGGCTCTATTCTGTTACATTGTTATCCCTGTTTTTATACCAATACCATATAATTTTGATTGCCATAGTTTTGTAATGTAATTTGAAATCAAGGAGCGTGATGCCTCTAGCTTTGTTTTTTTTCTCAATATTGCTTTGGTTATTTGGGGTCTTTTGTGGTTCCATATACTTTTAGAATTATTTGTTCTAGGTTCATGACAAGTACTATTGGTATTTTGATGGAGAATGCATTGAATCTGTAGATTGCTTTGGGTAATATGGCCATTTTAACAATATTGGTTCTTCTAATCCATGAGCATGGAGTATCTTTCCATTTATTTTTGTCTTTTTCTTTATTGTTGTTTTTCACATACAATCCTTTCACTTCCTAGGTTCAACTTATTCTTAGATATTTTTTTTTATGCCATTGTAAATGAGATTGCTTTCTTAATTTCTCTTTCTGGTAGTTTGTTATTAGTGTGTAAAAATGCAACAGATTTTTATGTATTGATTATGTGTCCTGCAACTTTATTTTTTCTGACCATTTTTTGAGGTAGTCTTCAGAGTTTTCTATATATAATGTCATCTGCAATTAGTTTCACTTCTTTCCAATTTGAATGCCTCTATTTCTTTTTCTTGCCTAATTGTTCTAGCTAGAATATGCATTATTACGCTGAAATCAAAGTTGTGGGAGTAGGCATCCTGCCTTGTTCCTAATCTTAGAGGAAACACATTCAGCTTTTCACTACTGAGTAAGATCTTGGCTATGGGTTTATCATATATGGCCTTTATTACTTTGAGGTAAGTTCCCACTATACCCACTTTGAGAGTTTTTAATCATTAACAAATGTTGAATTTTACTGCATACTTTTTCTGCATCTATTGTAATGATCATAGGATTTCATCATTTTATGAATTTGGTGTATCACATTGATTTATGAAGGTTGACATTTTTGTATCTCCAGAATAAATCCCACTTGACAATGTAACATGATCCTTTAAAGTATTGTTGAATTCAGTTTGGTAACATTTTATTGAGAATTTTTGCATCTTTGTTCATCAGGGATATTGACCTATAATATTCTTTCTTGTATCTTTTGTCTATTTTTGATGCCAAGGTAATGCTGATATCAAAAGAATGAATTTAAAAGTCTTTCCTCCACTGCTATTTTTTGGAATATTTGAGAAGGATTGGTATTAATTCTTTAATTTTTTGGTAGAATTCACAGTGAGGCCAACTCTGGACTTTTGTGGGGGGGGTTAATTGCAGATTCAATCTCCTTTTTAGTATTTGATCTATTCAAAGTTTCTTTTATGTTTTAGTCTTGGTAGGTTTATATAGCTAGGAATTTATCCATTTCTTCCAAGTTGTCCAGTTTGCAGTGATAATTATTCATAATAGTCTCTCTCTCTCTTTTTTTAAAGATTTTATTTTTTTATTTATTTGACAGAGATCACAGGTAGGCAGAGAGGCAGGCAGAGAAAGAGAGAAGAGGAAGCAGGCTCCCCGCTGAGCAGAGAACCCGATGCGGGGCTTGATCCCAGGACCCTAAGATCATGACCTGAGCTAAAGGCAGAGGCTTTAACCCACTGAGCCACACAGGTGCCCCTCATAATAGTCTCTTATGATTCTTTGCATTTCTGAGGTATCAGTGTAATGCATCCTTTTTTATTAATGATTTTATTTTAATCCTCTCTTTTTTCTTGGTGAGTATAACTAAGGCTTTCTCAATATTTTTTTTATTTTTTCAGTGACCCAGCTTTTAGCTGCACTGATTTGTTTCATTGTCTTTTAGTCTCTATTTAATTTATTTCTGCTTTAATGTTTATTTCCTTCCTTTTACTAACTGGGATTCATTTGTTCTTTTTCTTTTCTAGTCCTTGAGACATAATATTAGATTGAGATTCTTCTTTCTTTTTTTTTTTTAAGAGTTTAGTAAGCTTTGGTTTAGTTGTTTTTTTTTTTTAATCATTGAAGAATAGGTGAAATACAATGTTATATTACTTTTAGTTGTACAACATAGTGATTTAACAATTCCACATGACTCAGTGCTCACACAGAAAGTATAGTCAACATCTGTCACCACACAATATTATATTATTGATTATACTGCCTATCCAATATGAAAATTTGCATGATTTATTTTAGAACTGGAAATTTGTACCCTTTAATGCCTTCACCTTTTTTGCTGATTCTCCCACCCACCTCCCCTCTGTTAACCACTAGTTTTTCTCTGTATTTATAAGACTTTGTTTTCTGTTTATTGTGTTTTTTGATTCTACATCTAAGCAAAATCCTATCATATTTGTTTTTCTCTGATTTATTTCATTAAGCATAATATCTTCTAAGTCTATCCATATTGTCGTAAATCACAAGATTTCATTCTTTTTCATGGCTGAGTAATATTCCATTGTATGTTTATACTACATCTTGCTTATCCATTCATCTATTGATGGATGTGGGTTGCTTCCATATCTTGGTTAGCATAAACAATGCTTCAATAAACATAGGGTGCATGTATCTCTTTGAAATAGTGCTCTTGTTTTCTTTTCATAAATACCAATAGTAGAATTACTGAATCATATGATATTTCTATTTTTAATTTTTTGAGGAAACTCCAACCTGTTTTTCACAGTGGTTGTGAAATTTATATAACCACCAACAGTTTGCATGATGGTTCCTTTTTCTCTCAAACCTTGCCAACACTTGTTATTTCTTACCTTTTCAATACTAGCCATTCTCACTCGTGTGAAGTAGTCTTGATCTGAAAATCCCTGATGAGTAGTGATGTTAACTCTTCTCATGTGGCTATTGGCCATCTGTACGTCTTCTTTGGAGAAATGTCCATTTAGGTTCTCTGCCCGTTTTTAAGTCAGATTGTTGGTTTCTATGTGTGTGGGTTGAGTTGTATACATTCTTTATGTATTTTGGATATTAACCCCTTATCAGAAATATCATTTATCTGGTTATCAAATATCTTTCCCCATTCAGTAGATTGCCTTTTCATTTTGCCAATGGTTTCCTTTGCTATGCAAAACTGTTTTTATTTATTTATTTTGTTTGTGTGTAATTCCATATTTTTTGTTTGTTGTCTCTGCCTAAGGAGACATATCCAAAAATACGCTGCTAAGATCGATGTCCAAATAATTACTGCCCATGTTTTCTTGTAGGAGTTTTATGGTTTCAGGTCCCAGGCCCCACATTTAAGTCTTCAATCCATTTTGAGTTTAATTTTGTGTGTGGTGTAAAAGTGATCCAGTTTCATTCTTTTGCATGTAGCAGTCCAGGGTTCCCAACACAATTTATTGAAAAGATGGTTTCTCCCCATGGTATATTCTTACCTCCTTTGTTGAAGACTCATTGACCATGTAAGTGTGGGTTTGTTTCTGGGATTTTTATTCTGTTCCACATTGATTATATGTCTGTTTTTGTGCCCGTACATTAGTGTTTTGATTACTACAGCTTTGTGGTATATCTTGAGATCTGGAACTGTGAGTCCTCCAGCTTTGTTCTTCTCTCTCAAGATTGCTTTGGCTATTCAGGGTCTTTTGTGGTTCCATGACAATTTTAGGATTGTTTTTTCCCATTCTTTGAAAACTACTAGTGGTGTTTTGATAAGGGATGCATCAAAGCTATAGATTGCATTGGGTTATATGGTCATTTTAACAATATTAATTTTTCCAATCCATCAGCATGGAATAGCTTTCTGTTTGTTCCTGTTTTCAAATTCTTTCACTGATGTTTTAATTTTCAGAGTTATAGGTATTTCACCTCTTTATTCCTAGGTATTTTATTATTTTTGGTACAATTGTAAATGGAATTATGTTCTTAATTTCTCTTTCTGTTACTTCATTATTAATATATAGAATTACTATATAGAAATGCAATTATCCTCCGTATATTTTGTATCCTGCAACTTTACTGAATTTATTTATTCTAATATATTTTGGGTGGAATCTTTAGGGTTTCCTATATGTGCTATTGTTTCATCTGCAAATAGTAACTGTTCTACATCTTCCTTATCAATTTGAATGCCTTTTATTTTTTTCTGTTTGATGGCTGTGGCTGGGACTTCAGTACTAAGTTGACTAAGTGGCAAGAGTGGACATCCTTGCCTTGTTCCTCTCTTACAGAAAAGCTTTCAGGATTAACCCAGTGGGTATGATGTTACTATAGATTTATCATATATAGCCTTTTTATGTTGAGATATAATGTAATCCCACCTCACGGAGAGTTGTTTTTTGTTTTTTGGGTTTATTTTTAATCATGGACCGATGTTGAATTTTGTCAAATGCTTTTTCTGCATCTATTAAGGTAATAATATTGTTTATATTTTTCATTTTGTTAATGTGATATATCATGTTGTTTGATTTGCAATTTTGGGCTATCCTTACACCCATGGAATAAATCCCACTTGATCATGGTGAACAGTTCTTTTACTATATGGTTGAATTGGATTTGCTAATATTTTCTTGAGGATTTTTGCATCTATGTTCATTAGGAATATTCGCCTTTATTTTCCCTTTTTTGTAGTGTCTTTGTTTTTGTTATCCAGGTACTGTTGGCCTCATAGAATGAATTTGGAAGTTTTTCTTCTTCTCCTATTACTGGAATAGCTTCATACAGATAGGTATTTTTATTTAAATCTTTTGTAGAATTCACTTGTAAGCCATCAGGGGTTAGATTTTGTTTGTATATTTTTTTACTACTCTTTCATTTTTGTTACTATTAACCAGTCTGTTCAAATTTTCTGTCTTTTCCTGATTCAGTTTTGGAAGATAGTATGTTTCTAGGAATTTTTCCATATTTTTCCCTAGGTTGCCTGATTTGTTGGCATATAGTTTTTTGTTTTTTTTTTAAGATTTTATTTATTTATTTGACAGAGAGAGATCACAAGTAGACGGAGAGGCAGGCAGAGAGAGAGAAAAAGAGAGAGGGAAGCAGGCTCCCTGCTGAGCAGAGAGCCCGATGCGGGACTCGATCCCAGGACCCTGAGATCATGACCTGAGCCGAAGGCAGAGGCTTAACCCCCTGAGCCACCCAGGCGCCCCGTCATATAGTTTTTAATAATATTCTCATAATCTTTTGCATTTCTGTCGTGTCAATTCCCCTCTTTAATTCTTTAATTTCTAATTTTGTTTGAGTCCTCTCTCTTGTTTTTGTTGTAGTTGTTGTTGTTGTTTTAATGAGTCTGGGTAAATGTTTATGAATTTTATTGATTTTTCTCAGAGAACCAGCTCCTTGTTTCATTGATCTGTTCTATTGTTTTGTTTTTGTTTTTGTTTTTGTTTCTGTTTCATTTATTTCTGCTCTAATCTTTATTTCCTTCCTTCTGCGGGTTTGTTTTGCTTATTCTTCTAGCTCCTTTAAGTGTAAGGTCAGGTTGTTTATTTGAGATTTTTCTTTCTTCTTGTGATGGGCCTATATTACTATAAACTTTCCTCTTAGAATAGCTTTTGCTGCATCCTAAAGATTTTGGACCATTGTGTTTTCATTTTCATTTGTCTCCATGTATTTTTTTATTTCCTCTTTGATTTCTTGGTTAACCTGTTTATTGTTCAGTAACATAGTATTTGACCTCCGTGTATTTGTGCTGTTTCCAGAATTTTTTCTTGTGGTTGATTTCTAATTTCATAGCATTGTGGTCAGAAAAGATACATGGTATAACTTTGATCTTTTTGAATTTGCTGAGCCTTGTTTTGTGGCCTAATATGTGATGTATTCTGGGGAATGTTCCATGTGCTCTTGAATAGAGTGCATCTTCTGCTTTGTGATGGAATGTCTTCAATGTATCTGTTAGATCCATCTGGCCTATTGTGTCATTCAAAGCCATTATTTCCTTGTTTATTTTCTGTTTGGATAATCTGTCCATTGATTTAAGTATGGCATTGAGTCCCCTACTATTATCATATTACTGTTAATTATTTTCTCTATATTTGTTAGTAGTTGCTTGGGTATTTGGGCACTCCCACATTGGCTGCATATATATTTATAATTGTCATATATTCTTGGTGATTGTTCCCTTTATGGTTATATAGTATCCTTCTTTGTCTCTTCTTACAGTCTTTGTCTTAAAGTCTGTTTTTTCCCTTACAAGTATTGCTATCCTGGCTTTCTTTTCACTTCCATTTATATGATAAATGCTTTCACAGCCCTTCACTTATAATCTGCATGTGCCTTTAGGTCTGAAATGAGTCTCTTGAAGGCATCATATTATTAGATAGGTCTTGCTTTTTTATCCATTTCATCAACCTTTGTCTCTTAATTGGAGCACTTGATCTATTGACATTCAAAATAGCTTGTGATAGATATATACTTATTGCCATTTTGTTACTTATTTTGCGGTTCTTTTTTTTTTTTCTTCTGTTTCTCTCTCAATTAGTTGGCTTTCTTTAGTGATATACATGGATTCCTTTCTCTTTATTTTTAGAATATCTATTACTTTTTTTTTTAATCTGTGATTATCATTAGGTTTGTATATAACATCTTCTGCATACAGCAATCTATATTAAGTTGATGGTCACTTTAATTTTGAACCCATTCTTTCCTCCTCTCCCACCTATGTTTTAAGTCTATCGTGTCATACTTTACATCCTTGTATTTTGTGAGTCCCTTGACTGATTTTTACAGATATACTTATTTTTACAGCTTTTGTGCTTCCTACTTTTCTTATTCTTATTATGGTTTTTCCACTCAAAGAGCCCCACTTAACTTTTCTAGTAGGGCTGGTTTAGTGGTCATGAATTCCTTTAACTTCCATCTTTTCTGGGACACTCTTTATCTCTTCTTCTGTTCTGAATGATAAACTTGCTGAATAGAGTATTCTTGGTTGCAGGTTTTTTTTTTCCTTTCAGCCCTTTGAATATATTATGCCACATTCTTCTGACCTGCAAAGTTTCTGCTGGGATTTTCCTCATATGTAACTGTTGTCTCTCATTGCTTTTCAAATTCTCTATCATTACATTTGACATTTTAATTATTACATATCTTTGTGTGGACCTCCTTGGGTTAATCTATTTAGGGTTCTGTACTTCTTAGACCTGGATATTTGTTTCCTTACCCATATTAGGTAAATTTTCAGTTATTCTTTCAAATAAATTTTCTGCCCCTTCCCTCTCTTCTTCAATCCCCATAATGTAATTATACACATAATGTTATGTTTGATGTTACAGTTTCCTTAACATATCTTATTTTTTAGTGTTCTTTTTTCTCTTTTTGATGTTCAGTTTAGTTGCTTTCTATTACTGCCTTCCAGATTACTGGTTCGTTCTTCTGCATCCTCTAATCTGCTGTTGATTCCCTCTAGTATATATATTTCTTTAAATTTCAGTTACTGAATTTTTTTATCTCTCATTTTTTTTAATATTTTCTATCTTTATTGAAGTTCTCACTGAGTTCATCCACTCCTTTCTCGAGTTCAGTACCATTTATGACCATTAATTTGAGTTCTTTATTAGAAATATTGCTTATCTCCATTTCATTTAACTCTTCTGCTATGATTTTTATCTTCTTCTTTCATTTGGAACATATTCCTCTGTCTCCTCATTTTGTCTAACTTTGTGTTAAGGATGTCAGCTCTTTCCTGGTCTTGAAAATAGTGCCCTTGGGTAGAAAACATTCTTGGTGCCCTCTAATTCAATCCTCCCTGGTCACCAGAACCAGGCATTCCACAGGTGTCTCTTATGGGCCTGCATGTGCCCTATTGTAGCTGAGACATGATTGCTATGGGCATGCCGGTGAGTTGGGCTGGTTGAAATGACCTGCCTTGCCTATGCTGGGGCAATAGGCAGGGTTTTCTCCCTCTGCTGTTGAAAGGTCTGGCTGTAGAGGATTTTGGTTTGCTTGTGGGTGGGGCTGGCATTCAGCCTGTCTCTTCGCAATTAGCCTCTGCCACAACTGCATACACACCACAGGACAGGGCTTGCTCTCTGTGCAAATAGCTAAGAGGCCTGGTTGCAAGAACTGCATGTGTCAGTTATCTCCCCCATTCCATAAGGTAGGAGTACTTTGGAGTGGCACTGGTCCAGCCAGTGCTGCTTTACATGTGTGGCAGGGTAGGAGACACTTTGGAAGGATGCCTGCTATAATGGGCAAGTTTGTTGGGACAGATCCACAGGGGAATGCTGGGGTAGGGCAGAGAGAACTAACAAGGTAGATATAGAGTGTTGGAAATGGCTCTGCAAGCATCTGGTTATCTAGGCAAAGGGAGGGCACCCACAAGCACTTTTGTGCTTAGAGTAATCTGCAGATCCCTCGCCCCTCTAGTGCATGTTCTAAGATTAGTTAATAAATCTCCTTCACATATACCCCAGGCATTTTTCAAACTGCTGCTTCTGGGCTGTGTCAGGCCATTATTTGGAGTGCTGGCTTTTTAAGGCTGGTTACTCAGTTTCCTATATCCCTCCAGCTCTCCCAGAGTTAAACCCTACTTATTTAAAGCCCCAGGGCCAAGGATACCTGCTGTAAGGTCTGATCATCCATGCTTATGATGTCCTCCTCTCTGTGGTTAGTCATGCCAGGGACCTGTTTCCTAACTGCATTTCTGCCACTCTTATCCTTTAAGATGTGACCTTCTTTCTATAGGTAGCTGTGGAAGATGTGTACTGTTGGTCTTTAGGTCATTTTCAGAGTTACTCGCATAGATGTAGTTGTTGCCTTGATGTATCCACGGGTCAAGGTGCGCTTAAAATCCTCCTACCCTGCCATCATATCTATTTGAGAATTTTCTTGAATCTTGATAAAGACTTTTATTGCTATGAACTTTCCTCTTAAACTTGCTTTTGTTTTATCCCATAAATTTTTGTATGTGGTGTCCATTTTCATTTGTATCAAAGATTTTTTTTTATTTCCTCTTTTATTTCTTCTCTGACCTATTGGTTGTTGGTAGCATGTTCTTTGATGTCCGCATATTTGTAAATTTACCAAGTTTCTTCTTGTAACTGATTTCTATTTTTACCCCATTGAGGTTCAGAAATATAGTTGATATAATTTTACTCTTTTTAAATTTATTGAGATTTGTCTTGTGTCCTAACATGATCTAAACTGAAAAATGTTCCACATGCACTTGAAGAATGTGTATCCTGTTCCTTTGGATTGAGTGTCTCTATGTAACTGTTAAACCCATCTGGTCTAATGTGTCATTTAAGGTTGGATGTTTCCTTATTGATTTTTTTCTGTCTGGATAATCTGGTCTATGATGTCAATGGAATATTAAAGTCCCCTACTATTACTATGATATTATATTATTATTTTATTATATAATTATCTGGTCCATTAATCTACTGCAAAGGAAGCAAGAATATACAGTAGGGAAAAGACCATCTCTTCAATAAATGGTGGTGGGAAAACTAGACATCTACATGCAAAAGAATGGAACTAGACCACATTCTTATACCATGCACAAAAATAAACTCAAAGTGGATTAAAAACCTAAATGTGAGATCTGAAACCATAAATCTTCTAGAAGAAAACATAATTAAAAAATCTCTTTAAGTTTGGCCCTTAAAACATTTTGCTAGATAGGTCTCCTTATGTAGGGGAAAAAAAAGAAAAAATAAACTGTTGGGACTACACCGAAATAAAAAGATTTTGCACAGCGAAGATCATCAACCAAATGAGAAGGCAACCTACTGAATGAGAGAAGATATTTTCAAATGATAAATCCAATAAGGGGTCAATATCAAATATATATAAATAACGTAAACCTCAACACCAAAAAAACACAAAAAAATCTGATTTTAAAATTGGCAGAGAACATAAGTAGATATTTTGCCAAAGAAGACATGTAGATGACCAAAAGACACATGAAAACATGATTAACATTACTAATCATGAGGCAAATGCAAATCAAAACCATAAGGAGATATCACTGTACACCTGTCAGAATAGTTAGAATCAAGACAAGAAATAAACGTTGGTGAGGATGTGGGAAGAAAGCAACCCTTGTGCACTTTTGTGTGGGGGTAAATTGGTGCAGCCACTGTGGAAAACAGTATGGAGGTTCCTTAAAAAGTAAAAATAGGAATGCCATATGATCCAGTACTTCCATTGCTGGGTATTTAACCAAAGGAAATTAAAACACTAATCCAAAAATATAAATACATCCTTATGTTTATTGCAGCATTGTGGACAGTAACTGAGATATGGAAGTGAACTAAGTGCCCATCAACTGATGAACTGATAATGTAGAATATGTACTAATATCATACACAGAGGAACATTACTTGGCCATGGAAAAGAATGAGCTCCTGCCATTTATGACAATGAGATGGACCTAGAAGGAATTATGCTAAGTGAAATGAATCAGACAGAGAAAAATTAATACCATATGATATCACTTATATTTGAAATTAGAAAAACAAATGAATAAACAAAAAGCAAAAACAGTTCCATAAATACAGAGAACAACCTGATGATTGCCATGGGAAATGAGGCAATATGGGTAGAGGGGAATGGAAAATACAAGCTTGCAGCTATGAAATGAATGTCACAGGGTACAGCATAGAAAATATAGTCGACGGTCGGGACACCTGGGTGGCTCAGTGGGTTGAGGCCTCTGCCTTCGGCTCAGGTCGTGATCCTGGGGTCCTGGGGTCCTGGGATCGAGCCCCGCATCGGGCTCTCTGCTCAGCAGGGAGCCTGCTTCCTCCTCTCTCTCTGCCTGCCTCTCTGCCTACTTGTGATCTCTGTCTGTCAAATAAAATAAATAAAATCTTTAAAAAAAAAAAAGAAAAGAAAATATAGTCGACGGCATTGCAATAGCATATGGTGAAGATGGTAGCTACACCTGTGATGAGAGTAGTCTACTGTATAGACCTGTCAAATTCCTCTGTTGTACAGTTGAAACTAATGTAGTATTGTGTGTCAATTATACTTCTATTAAAAGAAATCTGGATAAAAAGAAATCCTACTGGCTCAGTAGCTCTCAGTAGATAGCAATGTTTCAACATGTGAACTACAAACAGAAGTGAGAAATAAAAGAACTTTCCATGAGGGAGAAAATTCTGTCACACAGTGAAAGGGAGGCATGGGCGTGGCACCTGGGGCTTTGAGTGTGCCCACGGCCTGGTAGGAGGATCTTTGAATTGGCACCAGAGGTTAGTTGGCAGACTTCCTATTGAAATCCTGGGGCAGATGGCAGAAGACCCATTCCTTCAGTTCCCTTTTTTGCCTTTTTCTCTCTCTTCCCCTCCCTCAAAATCTAGAGGTTTCTCCTCAGAAAGAGCAGTGGTTCCCCTAAAATTGCAGCCCCTGTGGCCCAGTAGACTTTCACTCCCCACTTTCACTCTCCACTTCCTTGTTAAAGCTGTTGCCACCACTCTGGTTTCTTTGGTTCTGTAGCCTCTTCTGAGGTCCATCCAATCCATGTGGTTTCTGCACACAGACAGATGGTCTGGTGTCCTGATGTGCCAGGCAGAAGCACTTCTGCTCAATTATGGAGGTCCAATTTATTGTAGATCAAAAGGAAAGAAATAAGGAACCTCTCAGGCTACCATGAGGCGGACATTACCAACAGTCTTTGTTTTAAAGTATATTTTTCCGAAGTCTAGCAACCCTAGCTTTCTCTTAGTTTCCATTTACATGGAATATGTTTTTCTAGCTCTTCACTTTCTGTGTGCATTCTTAAATCTGAAATGAGTCTCTAGTAAGCAGCATATAGATGTTTTAAAAATTTATTCAGCCACACTGTGTCTTTTGATTGGAGAATGTAGGTCCTTTCCATTTATTTTTTCCTATTCAAGCATAGTGGACATGCTAATATTTCAGTTGTATAACATACTGTTTCAGCATTTTTATATGTTAGAGTTACAAATCTAGATACCATCTCTCACCATACAAAGTTGTTATACATTGTCATCCCTATACTGCATTATATTCCTGAGTCTTGCTGGAAGTTTGTACCTTTTAATCTAATTTACACTTCCCCTCCACCTTCCCTCTGGTAACCACCGGATTATTCTCTGTGTCTATAAGTCTGTTTCTGCTGTGTTTCATTTTTTAATTTCTACATATGAGTGAAATTATGTGGTATTTGTCTTTTTCTGATTTATTTCACTTAACATAATACCCTCTCGTTCCATCCATGGTGTTACAAATGGTAAGATCTCATCTTTTATATGACTGAGTAATATTCCATTGTATATATGTCTGCTACTTATTTTTTAAGATTTTATTTATTTATTTGACAGAGATCACAAGTAGGGAGAGAGGCAGGCAGAGAGAGAGGGGGAAGCAGGTTCCCCACTGAGCAGAGAGCCAGATGAGGGGCTCGATCCCAGGACCCTGATATCATGACCTGAGCTGAAAGCCAAGGCCCAACCCACTGAGCCACCCAGGCGCTCATGCTAACTTTTTTTATCCATTCATCTATTGATGGGCACCTAGGTTGCTTATATATCTTGGCTTTGTAAATAATGCTTCAGTGAATATAGGTGTACATACATATTTTTTGTGTTTTTGTTTTACGTATGTATTTTTGAACTAATACTTTTATTTTCTTTGGTTAGATACCAAGAAGTGGATTTACTAGATTGTATGATAGTTTTGTTTTTTAATTTTTTTTCAATGTGGAGCTTGAACTCATGACCCTGAGATGAAGATCTGAGCTGAGACCAATTGTCGGATGTTTAACTGACTATTTTTAATTTTTTGAGGAATCTCTCTATTGTTTTCCATAGTGATTGCACCGGTTTACATTTTCACCAGGAGTGCATGAAGGTTCCCTTTTCTCCCCATCCTCACCAATACTTGTTACCTCCTGTATTTATAACTGATAATTCTAATAGATATGAGGTGGTATCTCATTTTGGTTTTCATTTGCATTGCCCTAATGGTTAGTGATGTTAGCCTCTTTTCACAGAATGTGTTGGCCATCCATAGGTCTTCTTTGGATAAATGTCTATTCAGGATCACTGCTCATTTTTTAAATCAGTTGTTTGTTTTTTGACATTAAATTGTGTGAGTTCTAGATATATTTTAGATAATAATCCCTTATTGGTTATATAATTTGCAAATATTTTCTCCCATTCAGTAGGCTAATTCTTCTGTTTTCTTCACTGTGCAAAAGGTTTTCAGTTTGATGTAGCCTCATTTATTTATTTTTGCCTTTGTTACCCTTACCTGAGGAAACAGATCCAAGAAAAAATTGCTCAGACCAATGTCTGGGAGCTTACTGTCTGTTACTTTTCAGAGTTTTATGGTTTCTGTCCTTACATTTAAGTCTTTAGCCCATTTTGAGCTTATTTTTGTGTATGATGTAAGAACATGGTCTTTCATTCTTTTGCATGCGGCTGTCCAGTTTTCCCAACACCATATGTTGAAAAGACTGTCTTTTTCCCCATTGTGTATTTTTTGTTACATTGTTGTAAGTTAATTGAATATGTATGCAGCTTTATTTCTGAACTATATTCTGTTCCATTATCATGTGCCTGTTTTTATGCCAATAATATATGATTTTGATTACTAATGCCTCCAATTTTGTTCTTTCTCAAGATTGCTTTAGCTATTTGGTGTGCTTTGTGTTGCCATACACATTTTAGAATTAGACTAATTCTGTAAAAAAAAATCCATTGGAATTTGATAGAGACTATGCTGAATCTGTAGACTGCTTTGGATAGTATGGCTATTTTAATAATTTTCTTTTACTCCATGAACATGGTATTATCTTTCCATTTGTGTTGTCTTGAATTTCTTTTATCAATGTCATAGTTTTCAGAGCACAGGTATTTTCATGTATTAGGTATTCTTAGGTATTTTATTCTTTTTGGTGCAACTGTAAGTGTGATGGTTTTCTTAATTTCTTTCTCTGATACTTCATTATTAGTGTATATCAATGCAACAGGTATATTTATGTTGATCTTGTATCCTGCAAATTTGCTGAATGCATTATCATATATATAAGTAGAGTTTTACTAATTCTTTGGTTTGGTTTGGTTTTTGTTGTTGTTGTTATTTTTAATTTAAATCTTAGTGAACATACAGCATATTTGTTTCTGGAGTAGAATTCAGTGATTCATCACCTACATACAACACCCAGGGCTCATCACAAGTGGCCACTTTAATACCCATCACCTACTTAGCCTATCCCCCATGCTCCTCCCTCCATCAACCCTCAGTTTGTTCTCTGTTATTAAGAGCCTCTCATGACTTGTTACCCCCTCTCCATTTTTCTTTCCCCCCTTCCCATATGTTTATCTCTTTTCTTTCTTAAATTCCTCATATGAGTGAGATCATATTATATTTGTCTTTCTCTGACTTATTTCACTTAGCATATTACACTAATTCTTTTCAAATTTAGATGCCTTTATTTCTTTTTCTTGTCTGATTACCGTGGTTAGGATTTCCAATACTATATTTGGAAAAAAGTAATGAGAATGGGCCTCCTTGTTGTGTTCCTGATAATAAAGGAAAAACTTTCAGCTTTCTTTTCGTTTGTTTGTTTTTATTTTTTTTAAGATTTTATTTGTTTATTTGACAGAGAGGGAGATCAAAAGTAGGCAGAGAGGCAGGCAGAGAGAGGGGGGAAGCAGGCTCCCTGTTGAGCAGAGAGCCCGATGCAGGGCTCAATCCCAGGACCCCGAGATCATGACCTGAGCTGAAGGTAGAGGCTTACACCACTGAGCCACCCAGGTGCCCCTTTGTTTGTTTGTTTTTAAAGATTTTATTTAATATTTGTAAGAGAGAGAGAGAGAGAACACAAGCAGGCAGAGTGGAAGGCAGAGGCAGAGAGAGAATTTTGCATCAGTGTTTAACAGGGATATTGGCCTGTAATTCTCCTTTTTGTAGTGTTATGGTTTGGTTTTTATTAATTAGAGTACTTCTGGTCTCATGTAACTTGGAAGTTTTCCTCCTCTTCAATTCTATGGAATAGTTTGATAAGGATAAGCTAACTCTTCTTTAAATATTTTATAGAATTCATCTATGAAGTTATTTGGCACTGGACTTTTGGGGGGAGTTGGTTGATTACTGATTCAATTTCATTACTAGTAATTGGTCTGTTCAGATTTTCTATTTCTTCTTGATTCGGTCTTGGGAGATTCTGTGTTTTAGGAATTTATCCACTTCTTCTAAGTTTTCCCATTTGTTGGCATTTAATTATTCATACTAGTCTCTTAATGTACTTTGATTTCTGCAACATCAGTTGTTACTTCTTCTCCTTCATTTCTGATTTTATTATTTGAATCCTGTTTCATTTTTCGATGAATCTGATGAAAGGTTGTCGGTTTTGTCTTTTCAAAGAACCAGTTCATAGTTTTTTTTTCTTTTTGTGTTTTAGTCTTTAGTGTTTATTTATCCATTCTACTCTTTATTATTTCCCTTCTAGTAACTTCAGGTTGTATGTGTTCTTCTTTTTCTAGCTCCCTGATGTTTTTTCCCTGGTTTCTTCAGGTAGACCTGTGTCACTATAGACTTGCTTCTTAGAATTGTTTTTGCTACATTCCTTAGATTTTGGAATTTAAAGTTGTGTTTTCATTTTCATTTGTCTCCAGGTATTTTCTTTATGCCATTTTAAATTTAATTTTAAATTCTTGACGCATGTTGTTTAGTAGCATGTTGTTAAGCCTGCATGTGTTTGTGTTTTTTCCAGTTTCTTTTTAATTTAATTGGTTTCTAGTTTCATACCTTTGTAATCAGGAAAGATGCCTGGTATGATTTCAAAATTCCAAGTCTATTGTGATTTACCTGTGATCTATCCTGAAGAATGTTCCATAGCACTTGAAAAAGAATGTACATTTTGCTGTTTTGATGGAATATATTCCATTTTTGATAGAATATGTATCTATTAAGTTTATCTGGTCTAATGTATCATTTAAGTTTTATTTTCTTGTTGATTTTCTGTCAGGATGATCTATCATTGATGTCAGTGGGGTGTGAAAACCTTCTACTATTGTATTACTGTCAATTTTTCCCTTTATGTCTGTTAATATTTACTTTATGCATTTAGCTACCCCTATGATAGGTAAATAGATGTTTATAAGTATTATATCCCCTTGTTGGATGGATCTGTTTATCGTTATGCAATGTTATTCTTTGTCTCGTTTCAGTCTTTATTTTAAAATGTGTCTGATTAAGTATTGCTTTCCAGCTTTCCCTTTTTTTCCATTTGCATTGAACACCTTTTTCTGTCATTTTACTTTCAGTTTGTGTGTATTTAGATCTGAAGTGAGTGTCTTAAAGGCAGCATACATACAGGCATTCCGCTGCCCTGTTTCTTTGATTGGAGCAGTTAGTCCATTTACATTTAAAGTAATTATTATTCCCTATGTACTTATTGCCATTTTGTGAATTGTTTTCTGTTTTATAGTTCTCTGTTCCTTTCTTCCTCTCTTGCTCTCTTCTCTTGTGGCTTGATGGCTTTCTTTAATGTTATGCTTGTATTTCTTTCTCTTTATTTTTAGGTATTTGGTTTGTGGTTACCATGAGATTCATACATACCACGTGCACAGCAGTCTACTTTGAATGGATGATTGCTTAAGTTCACATGTGTTCTAAAAGCACTACATTTTTATCTTCCCCCTCAAGTTTTATAGTTTTGGTATATTATCTCTTATTATTTCATGAATCCCTTGACTAATTATTATAGGTTCAGATGATTTTACTAGTTCTGTCTTTTAGCTTTCTTACTAGCTATGTAGGTTGTTGATCTACTGCCTTTATCATGCATTTATTTTTGCCACTGTAGTTTTTTAAAATAATTTTCCAATTTCTGGTAATGGCCTTTTCTTTTCCATATAAAGAAGTTCATTGAACATTTCTCATAATGCTGGTTTTGTATGATGAACTCCTTTAGCTTTTGCCGTCTAGGAAACTCCTTATCTCTCCTTCAATTCTGAGTGATAACTTTGGCTGATAGAATATTATTGTTTGGAAGTTTTTTTTTTTTTTCTTTTCAGCACAGTGAGTATATTATGCCACTTTCTTCTGGCCTATAACGTTTCTGTTGAAAATGAGCTGATAATCTTTTGGTTGTTCCCTTGTACATAGTCTTATTTTTCTCCTGCTGCTATTAGGATTCTCTATTTAACTGTTGGCACTTTGATTATAGTGTGTCTTGATCTCTTTGCATTCCTGTTTCTTGGAATTCTCTGTATTTTCTGGACTTAGATGTCTGTTTTCTTGACCAGGTTAGGAAAATTGGCTTTTCTGTCTTTCTCTCTTTTCCTTCTGGGATACCTAAAATGTGAATGTGTTAGTAAACTTGATATTGTCCTATAGGTGCCTTATTTTCTTTTTTGTTTTTTGTTCTTTTTTCTTTTGGCTGTTCTGATTGGATGATTTCCACTATGCTGTCTTGCTAATCACTGATTCAGTATTTTGCATCATCTAATCTGCTGTTGATCCCTTCTAGTCTATTTTTCATTTCAGTTATCATATGCTTCAGCTATTTGTTGAAGTTCTTACTGTGTTTACCCATGCTTCTCCTGAGTTTGGTAAACATAATTATGACTATTACTTTGAATTCTTTATCAGGTAGATTGCTTATCTCCATTTCATTTAGTTTTATTTCTTTTTTTTTTTTTTTAATTTTATTTATTTATTTATTTGACACAGAGAGAGAGAGATCACAAGCAGACAGAGAGGCAGACAGAGGTTGGGGTTGGGTGGGGAAGCAGGCTCCCTGCTGAGCAGAGAGCCTGATGGAGGGCTTGATCCCAGGACCCTGAGGTCATGACCTGAGCCAAAGGCAGAGGCTTAACCCACTGAGCCACCCAGGCACCCCTCATTTAGTTTTATTTCTGAGATTTTTGTCTTGTTCTTCTGTTTGGAACATATTCTTCTGTCTTCTCTTTTTCCTTAATGCCTTTTTTTCCCTATGATCATTTACATCATTTTTTTCCCTAGATCATTTACATCTCATAGTCTCAAAGAGTGGCTTTATGCCAAAGATATTTTGTGAGGCCCAGTAGTGCAAACATCTTTGGTCATCTGAGCTCAGTGACTCCTATGTTGGCTGTGTGCACCCTCCTGTTGTGGCTGGCTCACGATTAGTGCAGAATAACTAGTGTGTGGGTTTGTCTGAGTTCTGGCTGTGACTTATATGACTGTTCTGGTGAACATATGTGGCCCCTGCCTCGCTAAGAGGCATATGAGCAACCTGCCTCACTAAGAGGCCCAGCCATGACTTTGTAGGCATGCTAGTATATCAAATTGGTTCCCCGTTTAGCTGACTGTGAGGCCCAGCTGTGATAGCTGCAGTTATGCTCGTGGGCAGGACAGACCTGTGGTGTGGCTTGCTGCAAGATCCCATTGTACTTTTGTAGGTATTTTAGAGTTATGTGGCTGGTCCCTCAAGACAGGAGAGCTTGGGAGGAGCTCTAGTTCCAACTGAGGCTGCCTGCCAGGAGTGGTGGGGTGGAGGGCTAGTTAGGGTGGGCACCAGCACCAGCAAGACAGGGGCCCACTTGGGATGGTCTTTGGGCTGGGTGGACCATTTGTCAGGGTCAGTTTGCAGGAGAAGGCCAAGTGGGGTGAGTGGTGCTGGCATACTAGATGGCGAGTGTCTGAAATGGCCTCCTCCAATATCAGGGCAGCTAGGTAGAAATGGTAGAAATGGGAAAAAATAAAACAGGTGTTCACCAATGCTTCCATCCCCAGAGAACATTCCAACAGATATCTCCCCCACAGACACACACCCAAAAACTGGTCAGTGATCTTCTTGTGTAACCCACAGTCTTTTCAAACTGTTGTCTCTGCTAGGACTTGCAGCCAGTGAGGTAGTGTGTGTACTCTGTAAGAACAGAGTCTTGGTATGCCATGGCCCTCCAGCTCTCCTAAACATAAGCCCTATTTGTTTTCAAAACCAGAGGTTATGAGTGCTCCTCTTCCTGGTGCAGGTCTCCCGAGCCTTGGAGCCCAGTGTGGGGCTCGGACCCTTGTTACTCATGGAAGGAACTGATACTCCTTCCACTTGTGTTTTGTTGTACCAGAATATGGGTCCTGAATAACCCATGTCTCTGTCCCTCATGCCCACCTCAATGTGCATTTTTCTTTATATTCTTAGTTGTGTATGATCTGTTAGGATACTTTTTTGATTCATTATCAGAGATAGTTGTTGTAGGTGTAATGGTGTCCATGATAGGAGAGGAGCTCAGGATCTTCCTACTCTGCCATCTTGATCCTGTCTCCTAAAATAATTATTTAAAAGTATGTGCTTATTGTCATTTTGTTAATTGTTTTCTGGCTATTTTATAGTTCCTCTTTTCTTGCCCTCTCATTTCATGATTTAATTATTCTTCCTGGTGGCATATTTAGATTCTAATGTGTTTTTTTGTTGTTTTTTTTTTTTTAAAGATTTTATTTATTTGACAGACATAAATCACAAGCAGGTAGAGGCAGGCAGAGAGAGGAGGAAGCAGGCTCCCTGCCGAGCAGAGAACCCGATGCGGGACTCGATCCCAGTACCCTGGGATCATGACCTGAGCCGAAGGCAGAGGCCTTAACCCACTGAGCCACCCAGGTGCCCCGATTCTAATGTTTTTATCTTCTGTGCATCTACTATAGGTTTTTGTTTTGTGGCTACCATGAGGATTACATGTAAAAACGTAAAACAGTCTTTTTTAAATTGATAACAGTTTAGGTTTGAATGCATTCTAAAACTCTACATTTTTATTCTCTCATGTTTATCTTATAATTATTAGAAGTTTTAAAGTTATAAATTTAAAAAATTAGTTTGTTAATAATTATTTTGTGTTTTAACCTTCATATTAGCTTTGTAATGATTAATTTACCACCTTTACAACATTAGATTATTCTAAATTTTACTATGTATTTGCCTTTACCACTGCGATTTATATTTTCATACATTTTCCTAATTGGCACCTTTCTTTTATTTTCTACCTAAAGAAATCTCTTTAACAATTCTTATAAGGATTATTTAGTGTTGATGAATTCTTTTACCTTCTGTTTGTCCAAAAACATTTTTGATCTCTCCTTTAATTTTGAATTATAGTCTTGCTGGGTAGAATATTCTTTTTTTTTGCAGAATTTTGATTAAGGACTACTTTTTTTTTTAAATTTTTTATTAACATATAATATATTATTAGCCCCAGGGGTACAGGTCTCTGAATTGCCAGGTTTACATACTTCACAGCACTCACCATAGCACATACCTTCCCCAAAGTCCATAACCCAAAACTGCTCCCTCTCCCCACCCCCCAGCAACCCTCAGTTTGTTTTGTGAGATTAAGAGTCTTTTATGGTTTGTCTCCCTCCTGATCCCATCTTGTTTTATTTTTTCCTTTCCTACTCCCTAAACCCCCCCACGTTGCCTCTCTGATTGACTTATTTCGCTAGGCATAATACCCTCTAGTTCCATCCACGTCATCACAAATGGCAAGATTTCATTTCTTTTGATGGCTACATAGTATTCCATTGTGTATGTATATACCACTTCTTCTTTATCCATTCATCTGTTGATGGACATCTAGGTTCTTTCCATAGTCATAGGGTAGGTTATTTTCAACTTTCTGAGGAACCTCCATGCTGTTTTCCAGAGTGGCTGCACCATCTTGCATTCCCACCAACAGTGTAGGAGGGTTCCCCTTTCTCCACATCCTCACCAGCATCTGTAATTTTCTGACTTGTTAATTTTAGCCATTCTGACTGGTGTACTGTTGTATCTCATTGTGGTTTTGATTTGTATTTCCTGATGCTGAATGATGTGGAGCACTTTTTCATGTGTCTTTTGGCCATCTGGATGTTTTCTTTGCAGAAATGTTGGTTCATGTCCTCTGTGCATTTCTTGATTGGATTATTTGTTCTTTGGGTGTTGAATTTAATAAGCTCTTTATAGATTTTGGGTACTAGCCCTTTATCTTATATGTCATTTGTGAATATCTTCTCCCATTCTGTCAGTTGTCTTTTGGTTTCGTTGACTGTTTCCTTTGTTGTGCAAAAGCTTTTGATCTTGATGAAGTCCCAATAGTTCATTTTTGCCCTTGCTTCCATTGCCTTTGGCAATGTTCCTAGAAAGAAGTTGCTGAGGCTGAGGTAGAAGAGGTTGCTGCCTATGTTCTCCTCAAGGATTTTGATGGATTCCTTTCTCACATTGAGGTCCTTCATTCATTTAGAGTCTATTTTCGTGTTTGGTGTAAGGAAATGCTCCAGTTTCATTTTTCTGCATGTGATTGTCCAATTTTCCCAACACCATTTGTTGAAGAGACTGTCTTCCATTGGACATTCTTTCCTGCTTTGTCGAAGATTAGTTGACCATAGAGTTGAGGGTCTATTTCTGGGCTCTTTATTCTGTTCCATTGATCTATGTGTCTGTTTTTGTGCCAATACCATATTGTCTTGATGATGACAGCTTTGTAATAGAACTTGAAGTCTGGAATTGTGATGCCACCAACTTTGGCTTTCTTTTTCAACATTCCTCTGGCTACTTGAGGTCTTTACTGGTTCCATGTAAATTTTAGGACTGTTTGTTCCATTTCTTTGGGAAAAAAAAAATGGATGGGATTTTGATAGGGATTGCATTAAACATGTAGATTGCTATAGGTAGTGTAGACATTTTCACAATATTTGTTCTTCCAATCCATGAGCATGGAACATTTTTCCATTTCTTTGTGTCTTCCCCAGTTTCTTTCATGAGTACTTTATAGTTTTCTGAGTACAGATTTTTTGCCTCTTTGATTAAGTGTATTCCTAAGTATCTAATGGTTTTGGGTGTAACTTAAATGGGATCGACTCCTTAATTTGTCTTTCTTCTGTCTTGTTGTTGGTGTATAAAAATGCAACTGATTTCTGTGCATTGATTTTATGTCCTGACACTTTACTGAATTCCTGTACAAGTTCTAGCAGATTTGGAGTGGAGTCTTTTGGGTTTTCACAGAAAGTATCATATCATCTGCAAAGAGTGATAGTTTGACTTTTTCTTTGCCAATTTGGATGCCTTTAATTTCTTTTTGTTGGCTGATTGCTGAGGCTAGGACTTCTAGTATTATGTTGAATAACAGTGGTGTTAATGGACATCCCTGCCGTGTTCCTGACCTTAGCAGAAAAGCTCTCAGTTTTTCTTCATTGAGAATGATATTCGTGGTAGGTTTTTCATAGATGGCTTTGATGATATTGAAGTATGTACCCTCTCACCCTACACTTTGAAGAGTTGTGATCCAGAAAGGATGCTGTACTTTGTCAAATGCTTTTTCAGCATCTATTGAGAGTATTATGTGGTTCTTGTTCTTTCTTTTGTTAATGAATTGTATCACATTGGTTGATTTGTGGATGTTGAACCAACCTTGCAGCCCTGGAATAAATCCCACTTGGTTGTGGTGAATAATCCTTTTAATGTACTGTCGGATCCTATTGGCTAGTATTTTGATGAGAATTTTTGCATCTGTATTCATAAGGATATTGGTCTGTAATTCTCTTTTTTGATGGGATCATTGTTTGGTTTTGGGATCAAGGTAATGCTAGCCTCATAAAATGAGTTTGGAAGTTTTCCTTCCATTTCTATTTTTTTTTTGAAACAGTTTCAGGAGAAACTGTTTGGTAGAATTCCCCTGGGAAGCCGTCTGGCCCTGGGATCTTGTTTGTTGGGAGATTTTGGACGACTGCTTCAATCTCCTTATTGGTTATGGGTCTGTTCAGGTTTTCTATTTCTTCCTGGTTCAGTTGTGGTAGTCTATATGTCTCTAGGAATGCATCTGTTTCTTTGAGATTGTCAAAGTTGCTGGTGTATAGTTGTTCATAATATGTCCTTATAATTGTTTGTATTTCTTTGGTGTTCGTTGTGATCTCTCCTCTTTCATTCATGATTTTATTTATTTGGGTCATTTCTCTTTTCTTTTTCATAAGTCTGGCCAGGGGTTTATCAATCTTTTTCTTTTCTTTTTTAAAAGATCTTATTTATTTATTTGACAGACAGAAATCACAAGTAGGCAGAGAGGCAGGCAGAGAGAGAAGGGGAAGCAGGCTCCCTGCTGAGCAGAGAGTCTGATACGGGGCTTGATCCCAGGACCCTGGGATCATGACCTGAGCCAAAGGCAGAGACTTTAACCCCCTGAGCCACCCAGGCACCCCGGGGTTTATCAATATTATTCTTTCAAAGAACCAGCTCCTAGTTTCGTTGATTTGTTCTACTGTTTTTTGGCTTCTATTTCATTGGTTTCTGCTCAATCTTTATTATTTCTCTTCTCCTGTTGGGTTTAGGCATTCCTTGTTATTCTTTCTCCAGCTCCTTCAGGTGTAGGGTTAGGTTGTGTATTTGAGACCTTTCTTGTTTCTTGAGAAAGTCTTGTATCGCTATATATTTTCCTCTCAGGACTGCCTTTGCTGTGTCCCATAGATTTTGAACCATTGTGTTTTCATTATCATTTGCTTCCATGAATTTTTTTCACTTCTTCTTTAATTTCCTGGTTGACCCATTCACTCTTTAGAATGATGATCTTTAGTCTCCATGTACTTGGGTTCCTTCCAAATTTCCTCTTGTGATTGAGTTCTAGCTTCAGAATACTATGGTCTGAAAATATGCAGGGAATGATCCCAGTCTTTTGATACCAGTTGAGACCTGATTTGTGACCCAGGATGTGATCTATTCTGGAGAATGTTCCATGTGCACTGAAGAAGAATGTGTATTCTGCTGCTTAGGGATGGAATGTTCTGAATATATTTGTGATGTCCATCTGGTCCAGTGTGTCATTTAAGGCCTTTATTTCTTTGTTGATCTGTTCCTTGGATGATCTGTCCATTTCTGTGAGAGGAGTATTAAAGTTCCCTACTGCTATTTTATTACTGTCAATGTGTTTCTTTGATTTTGTTATTAATTGGTTTATATAGTTGGCTGCTCCCACGTTAGGGGCATAGATATTTAAAATTGTTAGATCTTCTTGTTGGACCGACCCTTTAAGCATGATATAGTGTCCTTCCTCACCTCTTATTGTAGTCTTTGGCTTAAAATCTAATTGATCTGATATAAGGATTGCCACCCCAGCTTTCTTTTGATGTCCATTAGCATGGCAAATTGTTTTCCACCCCCTCACTTTAAATCTGGAAGTATCTTTGGGTCTAAAATGAGTTTTTTGTAGATAGCATATCAATGGGTCTTGTTTTTTTAATCCATTCTGATACGCTGTGTCTTTTGATTGGGGCATGTAGCCCATTTACATTCAGGGTAACTATTGAGAGATATGAATTTAGTGCCATTGTATTGCCTGTAAGGTGACTGTTACTGTACAATGTCTCTACTACTTTTATGCTCTCTCTTTGCTTAGAGGACCCCTTTCAGTATTTCATGTAGTATTCCTTTCAGTATTTCCAGTATGCCAGTTCTTTCTGGCCATCCAGATCTCTGTGGATAAGTCTGCTGCCAATCTAATATTTTTACCATTGTATATTACAGACTTATTGTCCTGGGCTGCTTTCAGGATTTTCTCTTTGTCAATAAGACTTTTAAGTTTTACTATTAGATGACAGGGTGTGGACCTATTCTTAATGATTTCGAGGGGGGTTCTCTGTGCCTCTGGGATTTTGATGGTTGTTCCCTTTGCCATATTAGGGAAATTCTCTACAATAATTCCAATATACCTTCTGTTCCCCTCTCTCTTTCTTCTTCTTCTGGAATCCCAATTATTCTAATGTTGTTTCATCTCATGGTATCATTTATCTCTAGAATTCTCCCCTCATGGTCCCATAGTTGTTTGTCTCTCTTTTGTTCAGCATCTTTATTCTCCATCATTTGGTCTTCTATATCACTAATTCTCTCTTCTGCCTCATTTATCCTAGCAGTAAGAGCCTCCATTTTTTATTGCACCTAATTAATAGCTTTTTTTATTTCAGCTTGGTTAGATTTTTGTTCTTCTATTTCTGCAGAAAGGGTTTTTATTTATCCAGACAGGGTTTCTCTAATATCTTCCATGCCTTTTTCAAGCCCAGCTAGCACCTTGAGAATCATCATTTTGAACTCCAGGTCTGACATTACTAATGTCCATATTGATTAGGTCCCTAGCCTTCTGTACTGCCTCTTCTTCTTTTTTTTTGTGGTGAGTTTTTCCGCCTTGTCATTTTATCCAGATAATATATGAAGGAGCAAATAAAATACTAAAAGGATGGTGAAGACCCTGAAAAATGTGCATTGACCAAATCAGAAGAGACCCCAAATCGTGGGGCAAAGAAAGAGGGTAAAAAGAAGTTCAAAAAAATTTAAAAAGAAAATATATATATTAGATTGGTGACTAGAACAGAGCCACTCACTTAATTTTGTGAGTATTTGGTCTCTTAGAAGAAACTACCTCCCAAAATTTTAAAGAAAGAAAAACATACATATACATACATATATATATACACATATACATACATATATATACATATATATATATATATATATATGTATATATATGGGTAAACATGATGAAGGTATGGCATATGACTGTAAAGAGAATTTTTAAAAAATTTTAAAAAGAATTCTAAAAAAGGAGTTGATAAAATAATTTGGTTGGGAAAAGAAAGAAAAAGAAAGTGGAGAGTATTTGCTCAGGCTGAAGCTAGAACAAAGCCCTGTGCTAGTTTTAGGGTATATTTTGTTCTGTTAGAAGAAGTTGTATCCCAAAAATTTTAAGAAGAAAAAACCCTGTGTGTATACAAAAATAAATAAATAAATAAATAAATAAATAAATATAGTTAGATACACTGAAGGATAAAATATGACTCTAATGAAGATTCAAAAAGATTTTTTTTAATGAAAGGTATTGTTAAGATAAACTGGTTAAAATACATTAAAAGAGGAAAGAGTAAAGGTTTAAAAAAATTAGAATAAGAAATTTTTTTTTTAATTAATTAACTTTACAAGACTAAATAATGGAGAGAAAGCCATGAATTCCATGCTTTGCTTTCCCCTCCTTTCCAGAATTCCTCCTGGAATTCTGCTGTTCTCCTTGGTAAATGAACTTGGTCTGGGTGGGATGTCTTGCTGATCTGGGGGAGGGGCCTGTTGTAGTGATTCTCAAGTGTCTTTGCCTGAGGCGGAATTGCATCGCCCTTGCCAGAGGCCAGGCTAAGTAATCCGCTGGGGTTTGCTTTCGGGAGCTCTTGTTCCCTGACCGCTTTCCATAGAGTTCCAGCTGATGGGAGTGAAAATGGCGACCTCCCAATCTCCATCCTGGAGGAACTGAGAGCTCAGGGTCCCGCTCCTCAGTACGCCCTTGGAGAAAAGCGCTCAATCACTTCTGTCTCCCTGGCATCCGGCCAGGCGCCAAGCTCATCCAGCCTGTGACAAAGCATCTCCGTCTCTGGCACACAGCCCCATCTGGAGTCTCCAAACCCAGCGGATCCTGCTGCTCTTCCAGGGGGGTCTCCCCAGATCTGCCACTTGTGGGGTCCCTGTTCAAAGAGCAGTGGTCTGACTGCCACGGATCACAGTTTAAGGTAACCCCAAGTTGGGAGCTCACTCCTCAGCTCTATCTCTGTAGCCGTCTTCCCTGCTCTAATACCTGTGAGTTCTGTGATACTCAGACACCCCTGATCCCTCTGTGACCCTGCGGGACCTGAGACCACGCTGTCCCTGCAAGTCCTCCACACCCAGTTAGCAATGTCCCTCAGAGGAGCAGACTTTTAAAAGTTCTGATTTTGTGCTCCATTGCTCTGCCGCTTGCTGGGAGCCAGCCCCTCCCCCTGCGGTCTATCTTCCCGTCACTTTGGATTCACTTCTCCGCAGGTCCTACCTTTCAGAAAGTGGCCAATTTTGTTTCTAGAATTGCTGCTCCTCTTCTCTTCAATCTCCTGTTGGATTTGTAGGTGTTTCAAAATGCTTTGATAAACTATCTAGCTGATCTCCAGCTACTTGATGTCATCTCAGATCTCCTCTACCATCTTGACTCCTCCCCCTGGGTAGAATATTCTTGGTTGTAAGGTTGCTTTTTTTTTTTTTTCTTTCAGCACTTTGAATATGTCATGCAACTTTCTCCTACCTGAAAATTTTCTGCTGAAAAATTTGATGGTTTTATGGAGATTCTCTTATATGTAGTAAGTTGTTTTTCCCTTGCTTATTTTATGATTCTCTCCTCGTCTTTGATTTTAGACATGTTAATTATAATGTGTCTTGGTGTGGGTCTCTTTGGGTTTATCTTATTTGAAACTCTCTAAGCCTTCTGGACATGGATATCTATTTCCTTCCCCAGTTTAGGGAATTTTTCAGGAATTACTGCTACAAATAAGATTTCTGCCTCTTTTTCCCTCCTCCTTTTGAGATCTCCATAATGTAAACGTTATTCTGTTTTAAGTTTGTCTTAGAAGTCTTTTAAGCTAGCTTCAACTTCTCTTTTTTTTTTTCTTTTTTCTTTTTGCTGCTCTGATTGGGCGAATTCAATTACCCTGTTTTCAAATTTACTGATACTTCCTTCTGCTTCATCTAGTCTGCTGTTGAACAACTCTAGCATTTTTTTTTCCAGATTAGCTATTAGATTTTTGTGGGGAGTGCATTTATAGAATGTAGTTTTATCTTATATTATTATAAATCTATCTGCTGTCACATAGGGCATAACATTTTCACACAGCTTTTTGGGACTACAGTCAGTGATCAGCAACATATAATAGTGCTCCAACTCTACATGGAGTAGACACCCTGGACACCCTCTCACATGTGCACAAATATGCATGGAAAAGTACTAACATTTTACACTTGGAGTGGTGTACTTTATTTCCCCTTTCTAGTGTAGTAAGAAATAACATGCACTTTAATTTGCCAAAAACAATGGTTGCATTCTGGCAGCAACATGCTACTTCTATTACATAATAAAGTGAATACTGGAACTACAAAGGCAGGAGGTATAAGTGAACTTTTATTGGGAAGAGACATTATCAACCTAAATAGCAGCAAATAAAGAATGAATAAAGAAACTTCCTGTTGTCACAAATACACAAGACCTCCGTCATATATGATATGGGGAGGCATTTCATTTTGGGAGCCCCAGTGCAGAAACGCCAAATGCTTTGCCATTCAATCTAATATATCTGGATTCCTACCAGAAAGGAATACATTAAGAGCTTGGAAAAGTTGCATATTGAAAGGAAACTCCCAAAGAAGAGTGAGGGAATTTAGAAATTAAAAAGTTACATAGAACACTTTAAATTATAATGAACTAAATTTCATAATTTCACAGTAATACAAAACAGTCCCTTGCAGAACTGGTTCAAATTACTTAAATACAAGATACATTTTTACTCCTCTATATAAGTGTTTGGAAGTTACTTATGTTTATAGGAAATGAAGCTATTAATACTTTTCTACAGCAGTAACTGCACACCCGGAAGGCCAAAACAAACACAAATCAAGGAATGGAGTTTTCCCAAAGCTGCAGTGTGAAAAGACTATAAACAGTTGATTCCATACACATGAATAGGTTTCTTTGCTATAGGAAATCCAAATGGAATAAGTAATGGAGATGAGTAAAAAGGTTTCTTGAAGGGGCAAGTGGGTGGCTCAGTGGGTTAAGCCTCTGCTTTCAGCTCAGGTCATGATTTCAGGGTCCTGGGATCGAGCCCCACATCGGGTTCTCTGCTCAGCAGGAAGCCTGCTCCTCGCCCCCCGCCCCTCCGCCTGCCTCTCTGCCTACTTGAGATCTCTGTCAAATAAATAAACAAAATATTTAAAAAAAAAAAAAAAAAAAAAAAGGTTTCTTGAAGGGAAGAAGGATGACACCCTGTATGCATTTAGTTTTCTGTCCCTTCTGACACATCACATTCTTCTCCTGCACTGTCTGAGGTCCATAAGTTAGGTTGTCTCTAAGCAAGTGCATGATGAGGGTGCTGTCTTTGTAGGAGCCTTCATTCAGTGTATCATGTTCTACAGTGTATCAGGTGTGCAGCAAGCTCTGGGTTAGTAAGGCTCTCATAGTTAAATACAGAAGAGTTAAGAGCTAGCCCCAGGCAAGTTGGGTGTGTGGGTTGCATCTCTTTCTTGCTTTTATCAAAAGCCTCTTGGTAAGCTCCCTGGGAACTGTCTATCATTTGTTTTCGATCATCACCACATGCACCTACAGCAAGGTGCAGAAGTAATTTCCCTTCAATTTTGTATAGAAGACCTTACTCTCTGGATTAGTTGCATTGGCTCTTAAACACTTATCCAACAATTCCAACACCATGGTACAAATGGACCTCAGCTCAGACCCCACTTTTTCCCAATAGTCCTTAATCAGCTGCAACTTCTTGTTGGAGGTGTTGGTTTTCTGTTCCATGTTCAAGATGACCCTCCAGGCTAAACTGTGGCCTCTGACCATGTTCTTGTAGGCCACTGAGAGCAGGTTGTGCTCCTCATTGGACAGCTTAATGCCTGCCCAGTCATAGCCTTCATGCAGGTGGCCATGTCTCATAGTGCTTGTCCTGATCTGCCAGCTTCACCTTCTGGACCAGCTCCATCTTCTCCATGGGGATGGGGAGAGGAGAGTGAGCATGAGCAATGACCTGGATAGGGAGGAGGCATGAGGAGGACCACATATCCATGGCCACAGTGCAAGTCCCACCACTTTGATCTGCTTTTCAGATTAGCTTTACACTCTTCAAGTCTGTGAACCTCTATTAAGTACTTTCTTGTATTTTCTATCTCTTTGTTGAAGTTTTCACTATGTTCATCCATTCTCCTGAGTTTGATGAGTATCTTTATGACCATTACTTTGAAGTCTTTACCAGGTAAATGGCTTATCTCCATTTCACTAAGGACCTTTTCTGAGGTTTTATCTTGTCATTGATATAAAACATACTGTTTCTCTAGTTTGCTTGATTGCCTCTGTTGGGTTGTGTGCATTAGATAAAATAGCCACCTCTCCCAGTCTTGAAGTAGTGGCCTAGTGCAGGAGATGGAACTTACTGTATACCCCTGCCCTAGCTCTTTGTTGTCTCTCAAACCTCTGTGAGTGCCCAAGAAGAGTGTTGTTTTTAGTGGTTCCCCATGTTTGAGGCTTTGCCAAGACCTGATCCTCAGGAAGCAGTTTTTAAAGTATGCACATATAAATAGTCTGTGGGATCACAGGCATCAATCTCCCTGGCCACCAAAACCAGGTGGTATACAGATCTTCCCTAGATGGCAGCCAGCAAATCAGGATGACAGAAAGTATACAAATTCCTTTCTGGGAGATACTGGTAACCTGGATTAAGGCAGAGGGAGAGCACAAAGATGGCACCCACCAGCCTTTGTCCCCAGGGAACACCTCAGTATGTTCCTAGATGTGTGCCAAACCAGATCTGCCCCTCATGCCCTGTCTAGAAAGACTGGGGTGCTTCAGTCTGAGGTGTGTGCAGTGCCCCGTGTGTGGTATCCTGCTGAAGGACTATTTCTCTACTTGTTACAGTCCCATTGGATCCAGGAATCCATGGCCCCTGGCCAGCAGAGCTAGGCAGTCAGGGTTTTCCCTTGGGCAACAGCCATAAAATCTGTCGTTCCAGACATGAAAATCAGAGCACGGATGCATGTAAAAGCTCCCCCCTGGGAAAAATTGGCACTCAGGAGCATGGCAGAGAGAGAATGGGAAGATGACCCTCCCCAGAGGGTACCCCAGCAGACTCCTACATGGGCAGTAAATTAGATGCCTTGTCCTCAGATCAAAGCTTTAAGATAAAATAAGACTGGGTGCCTTTCAGTCAGCTGCTTCTGCACTGATCCCTAGGGTAAGTGAGGCCAAGGAGTGAAAGTTCTATAACAACCATTTCTCAGAGTCAGTCCCGTGGATATACACACTGTTGATTTCCAAAAACAAGATTTTTGGTGGCTTGTGTCTGTGATGCACGTCTTAAAAGTTGGGGTACCCAATGTGGTGCTCAATCCCTTTACCCTCTAGTGAAAAGCTCTCTAGCCACTGGCAACCACTTTATATTTGATTAATCTAGGTACCTCATTTAAGTAGAATCATACATTTGTCTTCCCGTGACTGGTTTATTTCACTTAGCATAATGTACTCAAGTCGTATCCATGTTGAGGCATGTGTCAGAATTTTTGTTCTTTCTAAGGCTGAGTAGTAGTACCACATTTAATTTACCCCTTCACCTGCAGATGAACACTTGGGTTACTTCGATTTTTGGCTCCTATGACTAATGATGCCACAAACCTGGGTGTACAACTATCTGGTTGATCTGATTTTAGTCTTCTCTCTCAGTATGTCATTGGCTTAGCAGTCAGCAGTGAGATAAGGAAAATGGCATCTGAGCTAGAAAAATGGAGACACCTGTTATGCCGTGGCAAAAGATTTGGTCCAGCTGTAGCCTTCAATAATTTTTCTTGCTGGGAGACTGGAGGAGAGCACCTCACAGCCCTCACTCCCCTCCAGTTAGTCAGTGGACGTGGTGTTCACTAAATGAATCTTTCCAGCCCGACCTGATAAATTGGCTCAGCTCTGCTTAATCCAAAGCCTATGTCACTAAAAAAAAAAAGTCACTAAATCCTGTCTATTTTACTTTCTCTGTGTCTCTCCAATCTTTTCCTTCCAGTCTATCTACTGTCCACTAGATGAATACAGTCATCTCCATGGTGAACCTGGGGCTTCCTCTGGGTAGACTTCCTTGCTAAGTGGATTCTGGAAGCAACCGAGAGTCCATGAATCAGATGTACTTGTAGTGAAAGGTGAGCATTCAGGGAAGTCTCGTGTTTTTGTTGACAAGTACAGCCAGAGAGGCACTCGCTTTATTTGTGGCAGCATGAGCAGAGATCCCCCATCTGGTCACTGTTGGCACAGGTGAGACACACGAGACCCATGGCCAAACTGTTTCTTTGTTAGTGCAGATCTGGAAGGCGTGATGACATCCTGCACGCAGTCTGATCCATGGACCAAACTAAAGAGTGTGTTAGTGAAGGCAGTGGTTCCAGTTCCCTATATCCCAGTCCCTTACCACCTCCCTGTCTCCTGGTTGGCAGTGCTAGGAAAGCCTTTCTGAGAGGCCCAGCCTGGCCAAGCCAAACCATCCTTCCAATAATTTTGTAGGTACTAATTTCTACTATCAAAGACTTTTTGCTTCAGAACAACTGGAATAGTTTGTGCAATCTGGATTAAACCCTGGCTAACAGAGCATTAGATGATATTCTCCATTTATGCATTGGATAGGATAAAAGGACATCCCAAAACTACATCCTGCCCATTCCTGAGCTTCTTTCTTCTAACACTCTCTGGCACCCTGCAGTGTAGTTAATGAGACAATCCTGGATTCGCCAAGCACTGCCACTTCTATAATTTGTACATACTGTTTCTATGTACATACAGCTCCTTTTACAAGATACGAACCTGTGCTCGCTTCCAATATTGCACTCTTTAACCCAATATAAAATGACTTTTTAAATTGAATTATTGACATGTTCTATTGGTGTCAAGTGTACGCATAAAGATGTAAAACTTGTGAACATTAGTAACCGCTGATCATAAGTGTAGTTACCAGCTGTTACAAAACATTGTTCTTACTAGATTACTGCCTATTTTCCCTAGGCAATAATTTCCACATACCTAGTGTTTGTTTCTTCACTGGAAGCTTGCAACCCTTGATACCATTTATGCATTTTACCCCAAACCATGCCCACCATCCCACTAGCGACCACCACTTTGTTCTCTGTATTTAGTAGTCTACTTTTGTTTGCTTCTTAAGATTCTTCTTGTCAGGTTGATTCGTTTTGTTTTTGAAGTTCCAAACACGAGGATAAGCCTATGGTATCTGGCCGTGGAAATAATGGATCATGTTATTTCTCTGTAATCTTGAAAGAATATTCAGACTCTTTTCCCCATAGGGTGCCCCATATTATGTTCTGCCCAGCAGCGTATGAGGGTTCCTGTTTTCTTTATACCCTTGGCAATTTTTGATATTTCTACCCTTTGGGTCTTACCCATTCGGACAGTTGTTAGCTGATACCACACTGTGGATTTGATGTGCCTTTCCTGGATGACCAGTGATGTTGAGCACTTTTCTGTGTGTCTGTTGGCCATCTGTATGTCTTCTCAGAAAATGTTTATTTAGGGCCTCTGCCCAGGTTTTCATCCAATGATTTGGTGGTGTTCTGTGTTGACTTGTCAAAGTTCTTCCAATACTTTTGATATTCAACCCTTATTTAATGTAGCATTTACAAAAGTCTTCTCCCATTCAGTAAGTTGTCTCTGCATTCAGTTGAGGGTCTCCTTTGCTGTATGAGAGCATTACATTTTGGTGTGGTCCCAGTATTTGATTTCTGCCCTTGGTTCCCTTGCCTACAGAGACCTACCCAGAAAAAGAGTTGCAAAGGCCCACGTCCAAGTAGTTACTGCCAACTGTCTCCTTGCAGTTTTATGGTTTCAGGTCTCACATATGGGTCTCTAATGCATTTTAAGTTTATTTTTGTGTAAGGGTCAGAAAGTGGTCCAGTTTTCCAAACACCAAGTGTTGAAGAGACCGTCTTTCCCCATACTATCCTTGCCCCCTATGTTGTAGATTCATTGACCATTTAAGCTTAAGTTTGTTCTGTGGCTATTTCCCTCCATTGATCTGTGTTTATTTTTGGCACCGGTAACATTACATACACGTACACACACACAGGAAAATTATAGCTTTGGAGTATTTCTTGAAATCTGAGACTATGATACCTCCAGCTTTACATTTTATTCTCAAGATTTCTTTGGCTGTGTGAGGATTTTTGTGGTTTGGTACCAGATTTAGGATTATTTTTTAGTTCTCTGAAAAAATGTTATATTTTGATAGGGATTGCTTCAGATGTGTAGCTTGCTTTGGGTAGTATGACCATTTTCACAGTATTCATTCTTGCAATTCTTTAACATGTTATATCATTCCATCAATATGTGTAGTCCTCAATTCCCTTCCTCCATGTTTTTTCATTTTCAGAGCATGAGTCTTCCCCTGCTGGTTAGTATTTAATCACAGGCGTTTTATTATGTTTGTGTAATTGATAATGGGATATTTTCAAAAATTCTGTTTCTCTGTTATTAGTGTATAAAAATTACATGTTTCTGTATATTCTATATCCTCTGGCTTTCCTGAATTTATTTATCCATTCTAATAGTTGGGTTTGTTTGTTTTTTTAAGATTTTATTTGACAGAGACACAGCAAGAGAGGGAACACAAGCAGGGGGAGTGGGAGAGGGAGAAGCAGGCTTCCCTCTGAGCAGGGAGCCCAGTGCAGGGCTGGATTCCAGGATCCTGGGATCGTGACCTGAGCCGAAGGCAACCGCTTAATCACCGAGCCAGCCAGGTGCCGCAGTTCTAATAGTTTTTGAAGCCGTTTGAATTTTGTTTATAAAACATGCACCATGTCATCTGCTTAATGACAGTTTTACCTTTTTTTTTTTTTTTTCCAATTTTGATGACTTTTTTTTCATCTGACTGGTACATTTAGGACTTTCAGTACTGTGTTGAATTAAACTGGTGATAATGGATTTTCTTGTCTTGTTCTTGGTCTATGAGGGAAAAGCTTGTTTTTCTCCACTAAATATGATTTAGCTTTGTGTTCATCCTATATGGTCTTTATTATGTGGAGGTATGTCTCCTCTCAACCTACTTCATGGAAGTTCTTGTTATGACTGCATGTATTATTGTGTTAAGTGGTTTCTCTGCATCAATTCAGGTGGTTTTTACTCTTTGTCTTGTTAATGTGATGTGTATGTAGCACATTGATTGACTTACAAATAGCAAACCACACTTGCATCCCTGTAATAAATCCTACTTGATGGTGGTAAATGAATTTTTAAATTTTTTAATTGTTTTTGACAACTTGTTGATAATTTTTGCATCTGTGTTCCTCTGATTTATTAATATTGAACCATTCTTGCACTCCTAGAATTGATCTTACTTGATCGTGGTGTTTTTTATTTTTATATATTTTTTAAAAAATATTTTATTTATTTGACAGAGATCACAAGTAGACAGAGAGACAGGCAGAGAGGAAGTGGGGGCGGGAAGAAGGCTCCCCACTGAGCAGAGAGCCCGTTGTGGGTCTTGATCCCAGGGCCCCGGGAACATGACCTGAGCTGAAGGCAGAGGCTTTAATCCACTGAGCCACCCAGGTGCCTCTGGTAGGTACTTTTTAAATATATCTTTGGATTCTGTTTGATGAGGTTTTGTTAAGAAGTTCTGCATCTCGGGACGCCTGGGTGGCTCAGTTGGTTGGACGACTGCCTTCGGCTCAGGTCATGATCCCGGGGTCCCGGGATCGAGTCCCACATCGGGCTCCCAGCTCCATGGGGAGTCTGCTTCTCCCTCTGACCTTCTCCTCCCTCATGCTCTCTCTCACTGTCTCGCTCTCAAATAAATAAATAAATAAAATCTTTAAAAAAAAAAAAAAGTTCTGCATCTCTGGGCATCTGGGTGGCTCAGTGCTTTTTGGCTCAGGTCATTATCTCTGGGGCGGGAGATGGAGCCCTGCATCACACTCCATGCCCAGTGCAGAGACTGCAGCAATATTTACAATTGTTCTACCTTTTATCATTGCGTAGTGCACTTAACTTTGTCCGTTGTTGTAGCTTTTGTTTTAAAGTACATTTTTTTTCCAACATAAATATTGCTACCCCAATTTGTTTTTTGTTATTACTTTCATTTGTATGGTAGATGTTTTTCCAGCCACTCACATTCAGTCTACATGGATCTTTAGATCTAAGTTGTGAGTCTCTTGTGGGCAATGTATAGACGGGTTGTGGTTTTTTTTATCCACTCTGTCACCCTGAGTCTTTTGATTAGAGCATGTAGTCTGTTTACATTTAAAGCAATTATTGATAGGTATGTATTTGTTGCAATTTTGTTAATTGTTCTGATTATTTTTGTAGTTCTTCTCAGTTCATTTCTTTTCCTTTCTTTTCTTGTGGTTTGATTGTTTTCTTTAGTGTTATGCTTGGATCCATTAGAGATTTTTTTTTTTTTAAGATTTTATTTATTTATTTGAGAGAGAGAGATCACAAGTAGACAGAGGCAGGCAGAGAGAAAGAGAGAGAGAGAGGGGGAAGCAGGCTCCCCGCCGAGCAGAGAGCCCGATGCGGGACTCAATCCCAGGACCCTGAGATCATGACCCGAGCCGAAGGCAGTGGCTTAACCCACTGAGCCACCCAGGCGCCCCCATTAGAGATTTTTTGATTTAAGGATACCATTAAGTTCATATATAGTGTCTTATGTGTATAGCAGGCTTGTGTTCAAGTTCAGTAACTATTAAATTGATGGTTAAAGTTTGAACACATTCTAACAGCACTAAACTTTTGCTCCCTTCTCCATATTTTATGTATATATTTTACATCTTTTTGTGTACCCCTTGACTGATTTTATAGATATAATTGACTTTACTATTTGTGTTTTAACCTCCATACTGGCTTTATGACTGATTAATCTACTTTTATTAATGTCTACTTTTACCTGTGAAATTTTTTCCTTTCATACTCTAGTTATGTTCTTCCCATTCCACTCAAAGAATTTTAATATTTCATGTAAGGCTGAGTCTGTGGGGATGAACTCCTTTAACTTTTGTCTGGGAAACTATCTTTCCTTTGCTTTCTTTCTTTCTTTCTTTTTTTTTAAGATTTTATTTGACAGAGAGAGAGATCACAAGTAGGCAGAGAGGCAGGCAGAGAGAGGAGAAGCAGACTCCCTGCTGAGCAGAGAGCCAAGTGCAGGGCTCAAGCCCAGGACCCTAAGATCATGACCCGAGCCGAAGGCAGAGGCTTAACCCACTGAGCCACCCAGGCGCCCCTGTCCTTTTATTCTTTTTTTTTTTTTTTTTTAAGATTTATTTATTTGAAAGACAGAGATCACAAGTAGGCAGAGGCAGACAGAGAGAGAGCAGGAAGCAGGCTCCCCGCTGAGCAGAGACCCCCCCGATGCGGGGCTCGATCCCAGGACCCTGAAATCATGACCTGAGCTGAAAGCAGAGGCTTTAACCCACTGAGCCACCCAGGTGCCCCTGTCCTTTTATTCTTAATGATGGCCTTGCTGGATAGAGTACTCATCCTAGTGGCTGCAGGTTTTTTTCCTCAGCACTTCAAATGTATCTTGACACAGATTTCTGGCCTGCAAAGTTTCTCCTGAGAAATCAGGTGATAGCCTTATGGGGTTTCCCTTGTATGAAACTCTTTCTTTTCTCTTTCTGCTTTAAATTCTCTTCATCACTCCTTTTTGCCATTTTAATTATGTGTCTTGGTGTGGACCTTCTTGGGTTAATGTTTTAGAGGTTCTCTGTGCTTCTGAGGCCTAGATGTGTTTTTTTCTTCCCTAGAGTAGGGACCTTTTTAGTTATTATGCCTCCAAACAAGTTTTCTGCCCCCTCTTCTCCTTCTAAGATCCCTAAATTGCAAATGTTGTGATACCTGGTGACGGTCACTGAGTCCCCCTAACCTATTCGCGTATTTTATATTATTTATTGAGCTGCTCATCTTGGTTGCTATTACTTTTTCTGATGACTGATCCTTTCTTCTGCATCTTCTAACCCACTGCTGATTCCGTCTAATGTAATTTTAATTTAGTTATTGAATTCTTCACTTTTTATAATGTTTTTTGTCTCTTTGCTGAAGTTTTCAGTGAGGTTATGCACTCTTCCTTCAAGTTCAGTGAGTATCTTTATGTCCATTGCTTTAAGTCCTTTATCAAACACAGTGCTTATATGTATTTCAGGTAGCTCTTCTGCTATGATTTTTGTCTTGTTCTTTCATTTAGAACATTTTCCTTTGTCTCTTTATTTTATCTGACTCTGTTTCCATGTATTAGGGTGGTCAGCTACACCTGGTCTTGACAGTAGTGGCCTTGTGTAGAAGAGGTCCTGGGGTGCCCTGTAGTAAATTCCCCAAGTCACCAGGACTACGCACTCCACAAGCATCTCCTATTTTGGTTGCATTGTTTACATGGCTAACTCTGTTTTCTCAGAGTTTCAGAGAGCCCCCAAATCTACATATGATCTTTCTTTCCCAGTCTCTGGCTGAGACTTGAATTGTCTATACAGAGATTAGGTGTCAGGAGGCTAATGTGTAGGATGATACCAGATTATATGTAACGATGTCGTTGTGTTGCCTATGAGGATGGTAAAAGTTAAGATTAATATTCTTTGATAGATGAAGGATGAAAATTTTAATTCCTAATACACAGCAAAAGAGCATTAGGGTATAATTCTCAAACCACTAGGAGAGAAAGCTAACAGATGTTGTAACAAACGCTCATAAACTTATTTTTAAATATGTCAGTCATTTTATATACTATTGGCTTAAATGCTCAAGCAGAGGGACAAAGATTGTCATACTAGGTTCAGAAGTGAACTATATGCTGTTTTAATATAACAATGATAAAAAAGTCTGACAGCAAAGGTTTAAAAAATATATATCCTACAAATATTAAAAAAAAAACTATTGTAGCTACTTAGTATCAGAAAAATAGATTCCTAGTCATTTAAAAAAAAAGAGTATTTCCAATAACATGTTCACTCTGTGCGGAAGATAAAGCATATCCACATAAATACACCAAATCCTACATCCTCAAAAGACCTGAAGCAAAATTTGGCAGTGGTGTAGATGTCCACCACTGAGGTAGGTTTTCTTATAATGCTTGTGGAAGTACAATAAGTAGACACAACACCAGATTTTTAAAACATGACCTGGGTTCTAGGCCTCAATGGCTTCACCACTGAGATTTATCACTGGTTTTTAAAGGAGAAATAATTCCAATATTATATAAATTTGTCCAGATAGAACACAAAGTACTTCTCAAGTCATCTTATGAGTCTAACGTGATCTTAAATTATCTCTATCAGGTTTTAGAATTAAGAAAAATTACATCAGGGCTCCTGGGTGGCTCAGTTGGTTAAGCAACTCCCTTCGGCTCCGGGCATGAGCCTGGAGTCCCAGGATCGAGTCCCGCATCGGGCTCCCTGCTCAGCAGAGATTCTGATTCTCCCTCTGACTTCTCCCCTCTCATGCTCTCTGTCAAATAAATAAAATCTTTAAAAAAAAAAAAAAGAAAGAAAAATTATAGATCAAGTTTATTCAAAAAATTGGACAAAAATCCTGAACATTAATAAATCAAATCCATGTATCTTTAAAAGGGAATAAAATGTCCAGGCCAATTTGGATTCATATCTAAATCATGGTTGATTCAATATTAAAAAAAAAAAAAAATCAATCATCAAGTTGGCATATTATAGAAGAGATATTTTAATAGATGCAGAAAATGGCTAAAATTCACTTTTGTAATTAAAAATGCTCTTAACAAATTTGAAAGTTAATGGTAAAAAAAGCGCTTTCTTTTTGAAATTAGCAAAAAGAAAAATATCATTTGTATTTAATATTACATTGACGACTACAGTCAAGATAAAGCAAAGATAGGACAGGAAAGGAAGAAATAAAACTCACTCTCATATGTTTGACTATGTAAGTAAAGGCTAACAATAATTATATATAGCTGACATAAATTTAAGGTTGAATAAAACATTCAAGAAAATGCTGGAAATGAAATTTTAAAAAATATCCCTCACAATAGCATAAAAATATCAAATACCTAGAAATTAATCTGGCAAAGAGTACAAAAGTGCTCCATGAAGCACTTGGCACAACTGAGAGATGAAAGAATTCTTCAATCAATAAAAGACCTAGAGCAAGTTCATGGATTATAACTCAATATTGTAAATCCATTTCCCCCAAACTGATTAAGTTCTATGAGATTCCAATGAAAATTCCAACAGGATGTTTTTCTGAAATGTCACTGACTGCAAGTCCATGTGTATTTTTGAACAAGCTAAAGGGACAGGAATAACCAAGACACTCCTAAGGGAAAACATGAGAGCAAGATAGCTTTGCTGTTTGGCAAAACTTACTGGAAGGCTACAGTGTTTTAAAAAAAGTACGGTACTGGGATTCTGCAAGAACAGACAGCTGAAATCGACACATACACACAAAGGCCTTTGCTCTATGACAGAAAAACTGGGGTAAGGATGGAGTTTTCAGTGTTATTAGAACAACTAGATCACCACATGAATAATAAAAATACAGGTGGAAGGAAAAAAAAAAAAAAAAAAAACCCTCACCCTGAAGGAGGACTGGACCTAGTGACTTGCTTCCCACGAACAGAATATGGCCAAGTGATGGGATATTGCTTCCAAGGTTAAGCTGGAAGAGACTACCTTCCGCATTTCTGGTTCACTCTCCTGCAGCCTCTCACTTGGGCATTCTGATGAAGCCAGCCACAGTGTGGGAGCTGCCCCAGGACAGGGCCCCGAAGAAGAAACAGAGGGTAGCCTCTGCTCAGCAACGCACACAAGGAGATGAATCCTGCCCGTGAGTAAGCATGGAAGCGGATTCTTTCCCAGGCCAGTCTGGGGCGCGACCCTACGCCTGAGGACTCGCCTGGGCTGTGGCCAGACTCCAGCCCCACAGCAACTGTGAGAGCTTGTGTGAGGCTGCCAAGCTTTGTGGTAACTGGTTACATGGTGACAACTAGTACAGATTAAGTTCTGCTCAATTCTATTAACCCAACACCATCTCTGATTCCCCTCCATATACAAAGCTCTCAGAGGTCTTTCCCTGCCTGAGGCCAAGCCACGGGAACCAGGAACTCATGTAAGCTAGAAGTGCCCTCATGCCCAGCTCCCAGTCCTTAGTCCTCTTCTCCATCTAGACTTGCTTTGCTGATGTCGGCCACAGTCCCAGCCCTCCCTGTCTCCACCCTTCTGCTTGCCAGCCCGAAGGGCTTGTTTCCACTTGTGAACAGAGTAGATCCAGTCCACTCCATCCAAAAGTGGAGTCCTGACGGCTCCATTTTTCACATATACCCAAAGCTGGCCACTTCAACTACCCTCCTTGCGATCCTTCTGGTCCAATTCCGCCTCTCTTGCCTGGATTACTGAAACAGTTTAATCTACATTTGCCATCTTCTAGTCTATTCTCCCCCAAATGCCAGGGTGATCTATTTAAACCTAAGTCAAATCATGAGCTCTGATGCTCAGAATGGCGCGGCTCCCCTTGCAGAGGGCCGTGAAACTCCGCACCGCGGCCCACAGTGCCGTTAGCTGCTACTGTCCTCTGTCCGTCTGCGTGCAGCTGCGCCGGCCCTTCTGCTCCTCCGCCAGCTCACCGGGCCTGCCCCATCCTAAGCCTTTGCAGCGGTGGTTCTGGAGGAAGTTCTTCAGATCAGGAGGGCAGTTCCAGTAAGCCTGGGGGGGTGGGAAATCTCCATTTCTAGTAAGTTCCCACGAGATGCTGATACAAGAGGCTGCTGGTGTTCTGGAGAACTCCAGGGGAAGATTCTGTGAAGTCACGTTAGGACTAACTCTCCATCTCCCAAGTCTGCAAGGGTCAAGTCCTTAATGAGATCTAGGCAGGTGACATTTAATAGTGTGAGCTCTCCGGGTCTCGAGTTTTCTCTTGCTTTAACAACCACCCCCCCTTACTTTGAGCACCTTTTGTTCTCTTCCGGAGCAGTAGGGATCTACACTCAGATTCACTCACTTGATCGTTTACTGTGTCTCCGGCCAACTAGAATGTGAGATCCAAAGCACGGAGCTCTTTATCATCCCAAGAGCTGAACAGACTTTTTTGGATAGAAATGATTTAAATTGAAAATGATATTTAGTCTTTTAATTTCCTTAGCAGTATAGAAACCCATTTTTTAAAAAAATGTACTAACTACATGTGCTCATAGGAGGAGAGCACAGCAGTGGGGAAAACAGATTTCTGAGATCCGCTAAACCTGGATTCCTAAGTCAGCTTTACGACTAGTGAAACGTCTGTATAAGGTTTACATGCTACCTTGGACTCAGTGTGTTTATTTTGTAAATGGTGAGAGCAGCAGGTGGTTTGGAATAGACAAATGTATGCGAAATCTCTAGAACAGTTCTCACTAAAGTGGTGCTCAAAAAATATTCCTTCCTCTTCAGTATCTCACACCTCCTCTAGCTCAGATTTCATTTCCTCGGCAAGTTAACTAAAGCCGTTCTGGATGGGATTACATGTAAGTTTCTATTTTAATATTTAACATTAAAACCTTTGCCTAACCTTTCCATAGTACCTTCAGGTGAAAAGTTTTCCTGTAACATACATCAGACGTAACAGAGAATAAGTGTGCTGATACTGGGACGATACTTCAAATCGAACCCCCACGAAATGTTCATCACGGACGGTGTTCATCGGCAAGTATTTCTGGGCAAGAGGCTACCTGAGTTGACGGCCTTTCTAAAAGGGACCTACACCTCACTGCAAAACCAAAACCTCCCGGGGCGCCTGGGTGGCTCAGTGGGTTAAGCCTCTGCCTTTGGCTCAGGTCATGATCCCAGGGTCCTGGGATCGAGCCCTGCGTCAGGCTCTCTGCTCCGCCGAGAGCCTGTTTCCTCCCCTCTCTCTCTCTGCCTCTCTGCCTACTTGTGATCTCTCTCTGTGTGTCATATAAATAAAATCTTTAAAAAAAAAACAAAAAACCTCCCATTCTTACCAGGAGTATTCTGTAGAAACAGTTTTCACAAACGTGAGTGTCAGCTATAGATGGTTCGCCTAAGAACAAAGCAGCAATACCTGCTCTCACAACAATAGTGAAACACAGAGATGGTGTTTTTACTGCTCATGCTGCACAGCCATGCGTGACCTGATATTGCTGAAATAGTCTTTATTTCTGAACATTCCAAAAGAGCAGTGTACACAGTAACAAATATTAAGTCATATACCATAAGAAAGCATTCATTAGTGCAAATGGGTTTTGTAAAAGGTCTATCAAAAAGATTTATTTGCTTTAAAATGCATCCATTTCCAGAAGCATTGTTAATAAAACATTACAGTTTCTCATCCTCTGTAATAAAGTAGTGAAAATCAATCGTGGCACGGTAGCAAACACTGCAGGTATTAAGTGCAATGAGCCCCGTGATGCCTTTATAAATCGGAAACCCATGTATGACAATAAATTAACAAAGAAAATGACAAGAGCCTCTAACTGGCTACTTCCTTGCGATGCTTCAGCTCAGGTTGTGCTCATTCAACATAAAATTAGGTCTTTCAAATTGTATGGTGGATTTTTGCTGATCTATCCCTAGAGCTAAAAAAATAGTACCTTACCACAAAAATATTTTTATGGCACAAAATTTAAGTTGTTCCATAGTGGTTCACATAGGTGTAAAAAGAAATAGGCACAAAAAATAAAATTCCTGTAAACTATAAAAAAGTAAACTTCGAAGCATAAATTATAGAACCTAGTTGTAAATATGCAATGTATTAAAATACCGAACATGTAATGGGAAGATGTTTAGAACACGTAAGTAAACTGAACAAGTTACTTTAACAAACTCATGACAAAGAAAGTATTATTGACACATCTCAATCCCCTCGAAAAGTGTTTAGGTACATAGCAGTTCTACAAAAACCCCCTAGATCTAAGTGTCACAATACCACGGCCACGGCTCCCAGACCGGTGCGGTATTCTCTCAGGCAAATATTTAAGTGCAATCATTAGTCTCTGGCGCTTGGTCCGTTGAAAAACAATGCAGTCAATATGTTAAAATGCAGAAGGGAAAGAATATCCCGACATTCACGGTTACCTAGCCAGCTAGGTAACTCGACCCTCATTTCCACTCCTTTTCCGTGCTCCAGGGGCATGTCGAACCGCATCAGTAGCAACCGTCTCTCCAGCTCCCGTCCCTCAGAGCGCTGAGCGAAGACAGAGGCTTTGGAGGCTGAAGGAAACTGCAGGGATGCAAAGGGACCCGTGAATACACTCCCAGGAGTCCCGGCACTTGGCCAGCAGCTACTGGCATGTTCCAGAGCGTGCCGGGAGCCGTGCACTGGACCCTCGCCACATGCTCGGCGGCTGGAAACACCATTCTCAGCACATTCACTGCTGTGGGTGTTGTTACGTGTGAACTGCAACATATCCTTCGTGGACAAAGGGTATTTTCAAACCAGAAAGAGAAAGATAAACTCTGTCTAAAGACAAATGGGTACTTCCTTGAATGTAAACAGCAAATTCACATGAAGTAATCTGCAGCCTTACAAATAAAGATGTGCCTAGCATACTGGCAAAGAATAATAGCCAGTGTTGGCCTAAATCTGGGAGGACGTCCTCTCCTACAGCCTGGCACTGACCACCATGAAACGAGCTTAGCTTGGAGACCTATTCAAGGACCAATGGAGGGTCACAGCAACCTACACCCATCAAATAATGTGATTCTAGTCTGCCATGAATGTAACACCATCTGCGTTTACAGGGGGAGAATAAGCCAGAATGTACTAAACATGCAAAAAAATGCTTTCTATGTGAGTAACGGGATTAGGCGTTCACTCACTTTTGTTTACTTTTAATAGTTTTTGAATTTGTTTTTTATCTGAGCACCTATTCTAATCGGAAAATAATTACACATATTAACACAGAAAGAAGTGTTGCTTGTGCAACACCCCTTTTCATACCGTCACTGTGACCCATCCACCACCACCCACCCCCACCCCCCGCATCCACAGCCTTGTTCCTGGTCGGGAGCGGTCTGCAGTTACTGCCTCCAGGGTCTGCTCTATCCCTGATGTGCCATTCTCATTGACGTAAAACACTTCAAGATCTCCAGTTCAAGAAGGGCACATCGTGACCATGAGCTTGTCTGATATGTGCCTTGCAACTAATCCAAAATTTTAAAGAAGGAAAGTTCCAGCTGGACCACACTCACCTTACCAGCATAAGCTAAGAAAGGCCCAGCTCCAGATCACCAAGGCGCCGTCCCCGGCCAGGCTGGGGACAGGGTGTGTGTGCATACGCCTGCCTAATGCATATTTGCCTATTTTGATGAAAGATTACTATTTTGACAAATATTTATAATTCTATCCTGTGCTAGGCACAGTCCTTAGCCTTGGGGTTTTATATTCATGACCACCCCCTCCCCCATCCCCATGAAGCTTACATTTCTAGAGAGGACAGTCAGACCGTAAACTAGAAAGTCAGGAGAATCTGTAGTCCCTCAGACGGTGATCAATGTTATGGGGAAAAGGGGAAGGAGGAGGGGGTACACTTGGACTTGGACTTGTGGACAGAGGGGTCATCTGAGCGAAGTCCTGAAGGAGGGGAAAGGCCCTGTGAATTACTGGGGGGAAGGAAAATACATGGAAGCCCCAGAGACGGAGCTTACCTGGAGAATTAAAGCGAAGGTGGCGCATCAGGAGTGAAGTGAGGAGGGAGGAAGGGACACCCCCCACCCCAACACTTTCCAGAGGAAGGGGGGTCAGAGGTCAGGTCATGCAGGGCAGCGTGCCGGAGACCCCAAAAGGGAGGATGCAAAAGCGGCTGTGGAGCGGACAAAGGTTCGTACCTTCTAACGGGCTGTGCAATTTTGCTTCGAGGCAGGTTGCTCCCGTTTATTGCCAGTGAAGGTCTGGGCAGGGCGCTGCGGCCCACGCTCCCAGCCGGGGCGGCTTTGTTTGGTGTGGGGATGCCGGAGCTGGAGTACAGCTGGAGGCCGTTGGACAGAGGCGTGCTGCCGCCGCCGCCCTGCACAGTGGGGCTCACGTAGGCCGTGGCTTTCAGCGGCTGCCGCACAGACACTGGGAAATGTCCCACGCTGTGGATTCTGTGCTGGAGCTGTCCTGGGGAGGGAACTAGAAAGGAAGAGGACAGGGGCGAGAGAGAAAACTTATACGGCTACCCAACTCAGGAAATGTACCCCCCATTCAAGGCCAGTAGAGTCTGAAAGGGAACACACAGAAATGAAATGTGGGTTCCAGACAGTAGTGAGTACTAGAAAATTCTAATTCTGGACACGTCACCTGTCCTGTCCATTAGCAACATTTCTGAGCACCTAACTCTATCTAGAAGCCCCATCTAACAACAGTTTCCTTCCCTTTAATGAATGGAAGCAGCCCTGAGTTCTCACAGGACAGTTTCTTCCATGCTTGATGGGAAGACATTAGGATGTTGATGGTTGCTCTGGGGATGATTTCATGAAAATAAAATGAGGGGATAGTTAATACTGTGACGACGGGAAGACAGAGGTGACATCAGTAGGTTACGAACACCTTATTACAGGTTAAATATTTTCGTCATGGCATTGACTGATGTCCTAGGGTTGGTGGGAAGAGTAAATGAGTTAATCCACATGAAGCCTTTGAGTGATGCCTGTCACTTAGTAACCACCCAACCAGCACTATTATTACCTTGAGAACAACAGCTCTCTGGGTAAGAATGCGTAAAAACTACATCAATATACTTACACACCCAACATTTTCTAAAGTAGTTTAACGGAATTTGAACTTAACCATAAAATAGGAAGGGAGAAAGACAAAAAAATATGTCCCTTGTTTTATTTAATGTCTCTTGAATTATTTCCTTAATAGTTTTGCTTAAGTGTCTGTCAGGTGAAGTCCATACACAGGAATGCTGACGCTCCTGTACGGCCATCAAAACTCAACGCGGACTAAGGTCCACACAAGATTCCGGGGTAGTTTGGATCCCAGCAATTTTTCTTGACACTGTAAAACTTCTGTCAGTGGACAGATAATCTCTAAGTTCTTTTCCAACCAATTCTACAATTCCTTAATTAGGTAGCTTTTAACCATGAATATTTCGATACATTGGCTAGTCAGGTGTAACAAATGCACCAAGTAACTAATGCAACATAACTAACGGGAGAGGTTCACAGGGGAATGCAGGGAAGGAAAGGACAGATAGGGATATACGGGCACTCCATACTTCTTAATTGCTCAGTAAGCCTAAACTGCTCAGGATGAAAAAAAAAGCCTAGATTTAAAAAACCAATGTGAATTTGGCTTAGTCGCTTTTAAAAAACTTAATAAAGTACATAAATCTTAAGTCTAGCACTCGATTTTCAAAGTGAACACGTTGTGGAACCACCAGTCACACAAAGACAGAGCCTTACCTGCAGCCCAGGAGGCTCTTACCCCTCTCCCACTCACTGTTCCCATAATGGCGACAGTTATTCTCACTCTGTCACCACAGATTGGTTACTCCTACTCTGAACTTCATAGAAATGGAATTACACAGTACGTTCTCTGGCTTCTTTCACTCAGCATCATGTTTCTGAGATTTAGCCATGTTGTCGGCACTGCTCTGCATTATATGACATTATTTTTTTTTTTTTAAGATTTTATTTATTTATTTGACAGAGAGAGATCACAAGTAGACGGAGAGGCAGGCAGAGAGAGAGAGAGGGAAGCAGGCTTCCTGCTGAGCAGAGAGCCCGATGCGGGACTCGATCCCAAGACCCTGAGATCATGACCTGAGCCGAAGGCAGTGGCCCAACCCACTGAGCCACCCAGGCGCCCCCATTATATGACATTATATCGAATGTCACAGTTTGCTCGGCTGATGACGAAAGGCTGGGTTATTTCAGTGTGGGGTCTGGGCAACATTCTTGAATAGGTTTCAGTGTTCACATCCACTCATTAGGTAAGGTATATTCCAAATTCTATAACCATCAGGATAAAGGAAGTTATTAGCAAAGTCTCTAAATACAGTTTCAAAATACAAAAAGAAAAAAAAAACTATTTCTAAATACCAGCAAAGCAGAAACTAAACCTTAAAATAACACTGCCTATAAAAATACTTAAAAAATCAGATACCTACGAATAAATTTAACTATGAGGCAGAAAACTTCCACCAAGAAGCTACAAACACTTTGGTGGGAGACACGGAAGAAGATCAAAATGAAAAGGGGTTCCAGGGTAGTGAGTTAGAAGAATATTATGAAGATTCCAATTCTAAAATTTATCTATGGTTTCAGTGACCCCAATCCATATCATTTGAAATGAAATTACACAAGTTACTCAGGAAAAGCATCCTATAAATACTCCTATATACAAAACCAATAACTATTCAAGATAACTAATCGAGTATTTTAAGTGGAAAAAACAATGTGAGTTAAGACAAAATCCCAATTGTACAAATAAGAAAACAAGAATAAGAACATATAACTTATTCAAGAACTTATAATTAAGACCCAAACTCAGATTTTTTTTTTTTTTACTGCAAATCCAGTGGCCTTCCTTCTGTATCACGTTGCCTTTTCAACATTATCTTACCTTTGTGTCTCCCAGAAAGTAAAATGGCCCAGAACTAGGGATCGTCAGATATAAACCCAGAATGTATACATAATAATCACTTGGAACACTTACGAATAAAAGTAAATGAGAAGAGAATCCTGAGATTTGACAGAAGTGTATGACTGACCTTCTCTTACACAGCAGTGCTCTGAAGGGTTTTTCTTCTCTCGTTATACTGCTTGATTTTCAAACATTGGTTTTTCTTTTTTTTTTTTTTTACATTGATGAATTGGAATTCTGTAAAGAAAAATTTCCCCTTCTCCATTTATATATTTTGTCCATTAAATATGGACCTGTAATTACTTACTCTACTGGTTAGAATCTTTTTGAATTATTTTTTTCTGTGGCCTCGACTGTCACAGATTTGGTCCCTGGGCACTTTAAGGCATTTTCTATGTCCTTCTGACAGATCCCCATTAGTTTCTGAGCACGTCAGTCAAAAGTGGCCACTTTCTGTTGTGGACATCCATATACATTGTTCTGGCACTCAAATCATGCTATTAACCCACACGGAGTCGGAGTTAACAAAAATTCCTAATCATTACCACATTTGCTACTGTCACGACTGTTTTCCCATTCTACGCTAATCCTATCGACTCCTGCACTCAACTAGAGAGCTGTGTGCTCACCTCAGTTAAATTTCATCAAGCTCTGTCTGGCCGGCTTCCCCAGCTGCCTCACAGTAAAGTCGCAGCTCTCCCTTCACCCCGCCACCCTTAGCAAATTCTGTAAGTTGTCTTCTGTGTCTTGACACAAGTCATTAATTCCAGTATTAACAGATCAAGGCCTAAAACAGCCGTAGGGCATTCACTTACTCATGCATTCAAACCCTCCCAGCAAACTCGTCAAATACCAGGCAGGGTGCCAGGTACAGAGCACAGAAAATCAGCTAAGCTAGGGCCCAAGCCCAGAAGGAGCCAATGAGCTAGTGTGGACGATAAATACAAAGACCGTGAAATATGACACACCGAAAAAGGGGAGCACCAAAAATCGAATCCATCCTAGATCTGTTTTGGAACTTTATGGGGAAATCTATTGAGGTCATCAATGGAGGCTTTTCAAAGGGTGTGTGGTGTTTGTGCTGCAGGATAAAAGTAAACAGCAAAGATTGCATAAAGAAAGGGAAAGAACAGCACACGGGAGTCAGAATATGTTTGCAGTTTAAGGCATAAACTCCGGGGTAATCAGAACAGTTTCTAGCTCTATTCCTTCACCTGCACAGCTTTTACTGTTGCTTTCTCTTCATTTGCAAAATGGGAGCTAGGACAGAAACCACCTCATAGGGTTACTGGCAGAACTAAGTAAGACAACAGATAAAAACCGGTTAGCACCGTTCCTCCCGCTCAGTAAATGTTCCCATTTTGAAATGAAAAACGGTCCCATGGGGCAAAATACCACTTGAGCCCCAAAACTGGACTCAGGGAGGAGGGCTTCAAGTCACTCTGGGTGCAGATTTAGACATCTGGCTGATGACTCTTGGTCAGCCAATCTGAACACACTTCATGCCTCCTGTGTTTGGGCCACATCATTATTGGGACTGTGACCCTCAGTCTGTCTGCCAGGGGTCATTCTCAGACTTAATCCCAACTACCCACATAAACAGCATGAGTCGGAAAGGGAGGGGGACACCTGAACCACCACATGCCCACAGAAAATAAAAACACGTGCATCTGAGATTTCACGCTCACTGCACTGCTCACTGCTGGGTATAGCATACAGAGAATGAATGACAGACTGTAGTGAGCTGAAGGGGAGCAGATAAATACTACTCTACACGCTAAAACAGAGCTTCATTTTGGGTGGAACAAAGCTCTGGACTGGTGAACAACAAGACCAAAGTAACAGCGAGACTGAACAAGTGTGCTTTCTTCAGAGGAAAGGCATCGAGCAGACAGAGCTAGAAAGAGGCAGACCTGTGAGGAAAACAGAGGTTATCTTTGTTTAGACAATGAGTGAACAAATGAATCATCCTGTAGTACTTCTACTGCTATCCTTGTATAGTGAAGATTAAATATAATTTACTAATTATTAATTTATTAACATATGCACTAATGAAAATACTAAATTGTATGAAGTTAAAAAATAAAAGGAGAAAAATTTCCTGCTATGTCCTCAAAAGAAAAAAATGGAATAGTAAGATATTTTTCTAATTGTGTTACAAATGAAACTTACAAAAAAATTACAAATCGTCATACTTACTGCAAGACTGTATTCTCGAAATCCCGTTCCCAGCTCCATGCAAGCTCGAGTCAAAACTCTGACTATTTCTCACGGTGACTGGAGAGATGGCATTGCTGGTGACAGCGGTTGTACTTGGCATCCGAGCTAGATTAGGCATACTTCTCCGGAGCTTGTCTAGAAAAGAATTTTAGTTAAAAATCATAAAGCTTATGCCAATTAAAATAGTAGCTTTCAAAAGTAAACATAAATGATATATGCTCATATTTAACAGATAAAAATTGTCACGTGTGTTATGAACTGTAACAAGCTACCATGGAATTAACCTTCTGTACGAACACACTCAGTAACTCCAGGAAGGTTCTACCAAATATACTGTTTTAAAAAAAAAAAAAAAAAAAGTGTTCCATAAAAAGAAGTAGGGATTAGCTAATCAATTAGCTATTTGTTTCTATACAGTAAGTGGATAAAATAGTATCAAAGGGAGGTTAGAGAATCCTCTTACAGCCACTTAGTTAGAAATTGTTACATATTAATTAACAACAAAAAAAAAAAACCTGGAAGAGTCAAAACCAGCACTTTATCTTTTGCTAGCATATCAAAATGGGAAGAATGATTAAAATTCTACCCTGATGTGTTTGAGATACCCACTCATCACATCACTATGACCCCATTAAGTTCTGTAAAGTTTTAACTAGGAGTCTGCCTCTAAACCTCCTGAGACCTGAATCAGAGACCGCTTCCAGTCATTCTCCTTGCTGAGTACACGTTCTGCCACAAAGGGGCAGCAGAGAGCCACCTACAGACGTCAGGGCTGCTGAGCTGGGAATTCAATGCAGGACTGCAACCTGGAAAGACACAGGGACCCCAAACTAAAGTACAGGTACCAGGTCACTCACCCAAGCTCAGAAAACAAAGCGTCTATTTGAACGCCAAGCCAAGCCCCCCTCCTTCCCGTTCAAGTATGAAACTGGATTCATTCCTTCCTCCCCTTCACACGCAGCTCCTTCCACAAGTACTCGGACCTGGGGCTGCCCTGACCAGCAAGCAAGCAAGTCCTCTAATCCAGAAACGAGGGCCGTCTCTTCCAAACCGCCCCCCTTCTATACCCTCACCCCCAAGTCCTGTCAGTTCTGCACAACAGTTAATGAATGTTCCACTACATCTGGTTCGGGCCTCACTATTTACCTGCCACATGGTCACGAAACCCTCTTGCTTGGTCTCCAAGCACCCTGTCCTATACCTCCTACCCATCTTCCACACAGCCTGCTCTCTTCCTAGAGCATAAGCACACACCCAGGCACCCACTTAAAACCTTCCGATTACTCTCCCACCTTCATCTGAAAGCCCCTAAGCATGGCCAACGTGAGACCCTTCAAGGTATGGGCTCCTTTCCTCCTTCCCCAGCCTTATCTCCTGCTACTCCCATCCCTCAGCCTACTTGCCTCCCAGTGGATGAGCCAAGTTCCCAAATGTTCCATACTCTCCAGCACCTGTGACGTGCTGGTCCCTCCACTTGGCCACGCTTCCCACTTTGTGGAGGGAGTGAATGAATATGGGCACCAGAATTCACTGTGTACATACTCTGTGCCAGGCATGGTAGCTGTTGGGGGTATGGGCAGGGTACGACACGTACAGTCCCGGACTCTGAGTTTTATAATCTACACCAGGGTTTCATAATCTTTTTTTCCATTATCAATCCCAAGAAGAAAACCTAAAATAAATTTAACGTTAACTCCCTTTTCTCCCGAATGGAACAAATATTGAAAATAATATTCTGAAACTCAAACATTTTGAACTTTGGAGGACCACCAACCACTGTAATATCTCGTGCTTTTCACACATGCCCCACTCGCCTCGATAGTTTCATTTTTATTGGTATAGGCCCTGAAGCACAAAGAGACACTCGTCAGGACATTCAGGTTTGTGGTCACTTTCTTTCAAGCTAAATCAGAAAACGAATGATGTACTTGAACATTCATCCAAAGCGCGTCCGAGGACAAAACCAAACCCATTTGCACTACTCATTCTACATCACTTATACCCATCCTCTGTAGCCCTATCCAGCAACTTTTGCCTCCTTGGGACAGTCTAGGGAAAAGACAGAAAATTAAGCAAATACAGTAAGGATACTTACATCATAAACATGAAAAAGTATAATAAACTGTAGAGAAGACTAAGATAGGAGACCAGAAGGAATTATATCGACCTCACTAACTTCTATACAGCCCCGAGCTGAGGGATCTACCACCCCCACACCATGTCCTTACTCCCTGTGCATACTTCTAGAGTACTTATGCTCAGACACTGCCACTGACTGTTAGATTTCTCCACCATTTTCCTCATCATCTCCTTGAGGCCTGCTTTTAACAACCACAGGCCTCGTATTCCCAAATTCTTGCTAAAGTTGCTAACCCCGGGCAGGAGGCATTTAATACATTCTGCAAATGTTATTTGTGTGTATGCTGGAGAAAGGAGAGAGAATGGATAAATCTTAGAGTCAACGCGTAGATGTTCTGAATGTCACGATAACTGGCATGAAAGGTGGGCCTCTCTCAGTGCAGGACTAAATTACTTTGACTATATATATTTAAGCTGAAGGAAGGCACCGGCAAAGAATTATATGCCATTTTTAGAATATGAATTGTGTTTCTGTAATTCTAAGTTTCCAAACTATTTACCATAAAAGTTTCCATATATCTAGCTGAAAGGTAGTATCATAAACATCTGTCAGTTTTCCACCTAGATATACTAGTTGTTTTCATTCTGCCATAATTAATTCATCTCCATATATAAACACACACTTGTTTGTGGTTGTTAAACCACACAAGAGCTGCAGACATCTTGACATGTGACCCCCCTCCCTCAATTTTAATATGATGCCATGACTTCCATGAAGCACACGGGATACATTTTCTTCCTGATATTCTGAACTTTAATAAATTAGTCCCTAACTATGACATTCCTTAACTGCAAATCTTTTCTTTGAAGTTTTAAATCTGAAAGTACTCAGGTACTTTGAAACCTTAGGAAGCGCCCAAGAAAATTCTGTAGAATCACAATACTGTCATGAATATAAACAAATTAACAACAGTTTTTAATAATCCATACACAAAATTTTCCAAACATCAAGAAAGTCTTTCTTAAGCTTCTCCCCCTAAACCATGATCAATCAAGGTTCACGCATTAGATGTGGTGGTTAGGTTTCTAATCTGTTCATCCAGATGCATCTGGCTTTCAAAACCAATCTTTATTCATGTGAGCATCAAGTCAGTTTCACAAAGCTTTAAACGTGAAATACGCTCTTAAAAACAAAGGCTTCGGGTTCCTGGGTGGCTCAGTTGGTTAAGCGACTGCCTTCAGCTCAGGTCATGATCCTGGAGTCATAGGATCGAGTCCCGCATCAGGCTCCCAGCTCCACGGGGAGTCTGCTTCTCCCTCTGACCTTCTCCTCGCTCATGCTCTCTCTCTCTCTCTCTCTCTCTCTCTCAAATAAATAAATAAATAAAACTTTAAAAAAAAAAAAAAACAAAGGCTTCCAAGTGTAAATATTTAGAACATGACTCCTCGGGGAGTTTAGCTGTGACCTCCAAGCTGTGTCAGGGACCATCTGGAAATGAAGTACCCTTTCCTGTCAAGCAATTTGGAACATGTTAATGATCATATATACTTTAATAGTCAAGGAATCAAAAATAACACTCTATTTCTATCTTCACAAGAAATCCGCAATTTACCCTCAAGTACTGAGGTGCAGCAGGAAGCTGGAGGAATAGACCAAGGCAAGAATCTGAATGAGTTTTCTCATATTGAAGTGGCACCAGGACTTAAATGCTCTAGGAAAACAGAGACTAAAGAATCTTTGGGAAGAGAGGTACTCAGTTACCCACCAATCCGATCTGGCCTCCCAATCAATACAAGGGTGCAAGGGAGGGACTCGAGCCAACGGTACTTACATCACGCCACCGACAATCCCTGCCCAATCAACTCCCTTTACATTGAGTAAAGATCCTACAAGATTTAGTCATTTTTCACATCTGGCAAATGATTCCAAATATGCTCCTTTTAATTCCTTACCCCTATAAATACTCCAGTAACTTTTTAAGAGCCCTCCCTTCTGAATCTAGGTAGTGTAGGAGCTATGGAAGCAATAAATATAAACATGCATTTCTGGTTTCTTTTTAATTATTTTTAAATGAATCAATGATTGAACAATCATTCTCTGCTATCCATACTATTTTGGTGATTTAGAAAAATATTTGATAATTTCCAAGTTATCATTCTTATTTCACAATTTTGCTCAAATGATATTCTGTGATAACAGATGAAGGCTCAGTTGAGTCTCTCTCTCTCTCTCTCTCTCTCTCTCTCTCTCACACACACACACACACACACACACACACACACGTGCAGGGAGGAAGGACAGAGGGAGAGGTAGAGAATTCCAAGCTGGCTCCACACCCAGCACAGGGCACAATGCGGGGCTCAGTCTCATGACCTGAGATAACGACCTGAGCTGAAATCAAAAGTTGGACCCTTAACTGACTGAGCCACCCAGGCACCCCAGTGAGTCCTATTTTCTTTGAAAAGTGGGTGGGAGGCAACCTTTCTCCCTTTCTTCAGTACTTACACTCCAAAAGAAGAGTAATTATTTTGTTTCTTCCTTAGACTGGGAGAATACGCACCAGGTGGTTTGATGCGAAATTATACCTAAGTTTTCTAAGAAGAGGTATTATTTGGCCACATTTATAGCCAAAGAAATCAAAGTTCAAAGACCTGAGAAACCTTTAAAAGGTGTCAGTGGTAGGATGGGACTGGACTCCTGAGCCTGTGTTCTCACTGCTAGGTGGCACAAGTCCAGTCCAGACGACTCCCACTGTAGTTCATTTTCCTTTGTATGTGGAGACCAGAGCTTTAAGGAAAAATAAAACTACCACAGTCAGGACACTAAGTGGTGACAGGTCTCTGCTTTCCTAACAGGAACCATCATAGCACAGTTCCAAGGAAACCTAATCCTTTTCACTGTGGTGTTTGGTGTAAGGTAAAGCCACTTTTCTAAGGTAAGACAACAATCCACTGGCAACACTCATCAAGATGCGGAGCCAGCATCTGCGGGACGGCTGGGCTGTTCAAGGGTACCTGACAACCTTTAGAGCAACAATTCTTAGGGAGCTTTTCGTCAATTTTAAAATGAGGCTGACTTTCATTAAGCACATGAAACACATTGCTTTTTCTGATATTATGAGCTTGAGTAAGTTGAGTTACTATGACGTGACATGGCTGCCAATTTTTCTTTTAAATCTGGAATCTAAAGGTTCTCAAAGGGAAATTATGACTAAATGTTCAATATTTTCAAATGATCTTTCAGTTAGCATGAAAGGTATAAGTACAGAAGAAGAAAAGGTGAAAACTAAAAAAAAAATGGTAACGGGTAATCACAAATACGATCTGTATTTGGTCTTGCAGTACTTTGAAGTAAGCTGTTTAATCACTCCTGGGCCCAGAAATGGTGCTATATAATAATTAGAAGCTATAATTATAATTCTCTATCTGGTTTATTTCTCCATGTTGCATGGGACCCGGGGATGAAGTCTGGCTGGTCATTACTGGAAAAGCATACCAGGCTTAGAAGAGGACATGACTGTTCTCCCTACAATTTGTTGAAGGTCAAGGACTGTAAGTCCTGGAAGACAAATGGCGAAGTGGGAGAAAGGAAAAAGTACAGGAGAGGACATGTGCTCTGCCCGCCATGTTGACACTGGGGCAGACCAACTTCCGGTGAGCAAGCCAAGTATCAGCCTCCTTACCCCTCCTGCTGTACAGACCCCACTTCTAGACGTCCGAGGGAGAGACACACCCAGACTCGTCCTTGATCTGGATGCACATGAGCATCACCGTGTACAGTTCCCATTCCTCACTCCGTGCTGGGAACACGCCAGAGACTCAGCTGGCGGGACAGATAAGGAGCCACGGCTTGGCGTGGGGGGCCTCCAAGGGACTCCCCTGTGAACTCCACCAGCAGCCCCTGCCCATCTTGCCCTGAAAGAGCCACCACACAAAGATGCCCCCCACGCATGACCCATTCTGTGGTGACCACATCACGGTGTTTTTTGAAGCCCTAAGTCTGTAAATCTGGACACGTCTTCAGACACTGGTCAGTTTTAGATTTTAACTTAGACCAAACTGATAAGGTCCTAAAGACTTACTTCGTAAGTTTGGGAAACATTTACTAATTATTTACATTGACCTAAAAGCCATTTCCTACTACACATAAAGCTCAAAGCACATTAGAGTCCAAAGGGCACATATAACCTACCTCCACTGGTCCGATTTGGTTGCTGATCTGGAGTTTGGGCTTGAGGTGAGTAATACTGTTGCTGCTGGTAATTATTTGAAGGAAAATACTGGGAACTGGGGCTCCTCCTACACTCCCGAATGCTGGAGAAAGTCTGTGAGTGGGGAATGCCTCTTTGGAAAGGTGAACATCTTGGAAGACGAGGCTGCGGTGGTGGCAAATGATCAAATTCTTCCTCGTCCTCCAGACTGAAGCGGTCATACTCTTGATCGCTACACGTCCCTTTTTTTCCTGAACTCAGTGACACACTGGAGCTATGTCTGGACACAGATGCTGACGTGGAAGCGTAATCTTGCCTGAGACCTGGGACAACAAGAAACAGTATTACCTATGGAGACAATTCAACCTAGCAAAAATTAAGTGACAATGAAGTATCTGAAGAAAACGTGTGCCAGGTAAACAACTCAAATTAAGAGCCATTATCCTGCTCATGGTTTATTAAATCCCAAGAAACAGACACATTTACCCACCAAACAGTTGTCCAACATTATACTGTTCTGTTCTGCAAAAAGACCGCCCCAATTCCAGAGAAGACTAGATAAACTGCCACAGTTCATCAGTCAGTGTCTGTCAATTTCCCCGAATGATCCCTTCTGAAATCTGGAGAGATACTTAGGAAAAGCCACGCATCATCATTGTGAATAGTATGTTATGGGTTAGACAATAAAAATAATCACATCTCCTACCAGGGAGGAACTCCTCCTGTCCCTAGCCCCAGCTTTCCAAAGTCAAAGCAAAGTTCAAAACCCAGGCTACAAAATATTTTCTTACAAGGTCGCTTCTCTGTCCTACTTATTACTAATACTATCTTTTTCAAAGCATACTGACACTTCAATAGTTTTGGGTCATCCGAAATGACAACCATCTAAAAATAGTCAAACTGGAAGTTTCTAGTTATTCACCTTATTACCAATACAACAATTTCTTAAAAGCAGGAAGTGACGTTAATCATTTAGCCATATATTTTCAGAATAAGTCGCTGTTATCTTACTACCACTGAATGGTAACATAAAACCATCTCTTTGCCCCTCAAAATGTATCTTCTGAAACTCTCCATAATCATTACACTGTATCTCATAATAGCCTTGACTAATTCTGAAAGCAGGAAATGGTCATGCTTCAATGAAAGGATAGTTGGCTGTTTCTACTTTATGCTGACATGAAAAGATAACTCCAGAACACTCCTAGCCCCATCCAGTGCTCGACAGCTCACTGCCTCTTGATGCCTTTAATAACAAATACCCTTGCCGTAATTCACTCCTAGATGACAGGTTAACTTTACTACAGAACCAGTGATAAACTGTCCCATTTCTAATTATCTTCTCTTTGATCATTATTTATCCCGAGAAGTTTATTAATGCATTTTAATTGAGCTTATATTAAGATAACGATACCCTTACATGCAATTCAAAGAACTAACACAGAGACTGCTTGTGCAGTCTGCCCAGCTTCCCCCAATAGTCGCATTCTGCAAAATTACAGAATAATACGACACTTGGGATATTGTGATATAAACCCAACTTTTTTTTAGATATTCCCAGTTTTACTCAGTACATGGAAGTATTAAGTCCTCTATATTTTATCATCTGTAGGATCAAATATCTACCACCAGGGTCAAAATATCAAACAGCTCCAAAAACTCACAAAACACAAATATCCCTCGTGCTGCCCTTTCATCACATCCACCTCCCCCAAGATGCCACATCCCGTCTGTAAATGCCATCAACCACTAATCTGTCCTCCATTTTTAAAATTTTCTCATTCTAAAATGTTATAGAAATGGAATTATGCAGTCTGAAATCATCCTTTTTCGCTCAGCACCATTCCTCAGAGCATCATCCAAGATGCCGCTGGCACCAGCAGCCTGCCCCTTCCTGCTGCGGAGTGCATGGTGCCACTCCAGGGTACGGGGCGCCGCAGCTTCATGAATCATGTACCGCCCGGAGGGCATCTGGGGTCACACCAGTTTGGGGCTATGACAAATGAAGCACCACAAACATGGACAGCTATTTGTGTGAACACAAATTTCTGCTGTTCTGGGATACGTGCCCAAGACTACAATTTGCTGGGGCCTACAGAAATTGCGTGTTCGGTTTTTTAAGAAACAGACAGTTTCCATAGCAGCTACACCACAAGATCTTTATATTAATGCGTTCTGATTAATGTCTTTATATATAATACATTTGTACATCCTAACACCTTCCAATGCCCATGAGAGCCTGAGAAGCACTAACTGGCCCACGTCCAAGGTGGGGTGGTATGAGAAAAAGCATCTAATGTTTACCCATTGCCTGGGGAGAAATGCCTGAGCCTCCCTCCCTCCTCACATTCCAAGCAGAAGCCTCTAGTTCAAAAAGTTTTCTAATTTAAAAAGAACGTACTTTCTTCTTGGAGACGAGCCATGATCTGAACGTCCGTGAGATCCTGTAACTTATATCCCATGGAGATAGAATCATCTTCCAATTCCGAAGTACTCAGCTCACTGTCTATAGAGGACTGGGGGCTGAGAGGGGAGCCCCTGGAGCTGTGACCTAAAACCCAAAGCAAACAGGTTTATTATTTAGCCTGGAGAATGGGTGTCTACATCATGCTTGACAATTCCTGTATCAAGTCAGCAACTTTTTCTCTAGTTTCGTCTCACCCAAAAATGACCAACCTATCACTATTTAACAGGGAGACAATATGCATACCTTTCACATGTCCATAATTCACATAAACAAAACAATTTGTTTTTACAAATTCAATTTTCACAGTTAAAAGAAAAATCACTCTGTACTATACACCAAGAAAAAACTGTTAAGAGGGTAGACTGAGTTAAAATTAGAAAATAAACATCTATCACCAATGCTGAAATCCGCATCCTATTAGATTAGTATAGATCTAAAGGCATTATATAATACATATCCATGTTCGCTTTCAATTAATAATCAGATATGCTTATCTCTAGTAGTAACTGATTTTTAAATTATAATCAAATAAATTTTTCTCAAACAGGTACAAGCCATGCTCTGAATACAAATATCACACAGAAAAGACCCGCATATATACACAAAAGCATACACAAAACCTTAATAAAGGAGGGAGCACAGCAGTCACAGGAGACTTGTAGTCACCCACAAAAGTAAAAAAAGCAACAACTTGGGTAAGAGAACAAAGGAAGAAAGGACCCAAAGGGAGAAAAGCTGTAGGAATGGAATCACACCAGTGCAGACACAAATAAGGAAAGGAAGAGAACGTCATCTCACAAAAAAGTACTGTGGCTATTTTTTCTGTGTAGCCCTGGCTTCATTAAAAAAAAAAAAAAAAGTTATCAGAAAAATAAAATTAAAAAAACCAAAGACACAAAAGCCTTATCTTCCTGAATCCTAACAAAATACCTGACTTGTGTTCAACACTGAATGTTAAAAGCACGTTAGGCATTCAGAAACGTCACCAGACATGTATCTTTGCTAACGAGGGAAAACTGCCTACGGCACACATCGGAGAGCATGTTACTGGTGCTAAAACACGGATTGCTGGGCTCCTCTCTGTACCCAAAGTGTGCAGCACACACCGTCCAGCACAAGATCGCCCGCCACTGTCCAGGGAAGAGGATATTTATGCTGTTCTTACGGACTGACAAGGCAAGCAGCTAGTCAAGAAGTTGAAAGATTACCTGTTCTTTCAGGTGTTAGTACTGCTTTATTTGAGGTTTTAGAGAAGCTGGGAGTATTAATGCCATTGCTATAAGGGCTGAGTCTTGCAACAGGACTGTAAGGAAAAGCCAGTGAGACCTTTGAAGAGAAGGGATTCCGCCATCGGCTCGCTGTCACAGAAGCAGAAAATAAACAGCAGCAGTTAGCTATCCGGAAGCAGATGTTGATTTGTCAGAGGGAGAAAGGGAAGAGGTTAAAAAAAAAAAAAAATTAAAAGACAAAGCAACTTTTCATAAAGATATCTTAAATGACTTCCATTTATTAAGGCAGAAATATGTAAGCATAGGCCATTTATGAATTCCTATGGATACCTTCATTTAAGAATTAGTAATGATTAAAGCCAATATACCTGTGTAATAATGAAAACTTGTTTTGAATTTCTACATTAGAAATGTTTTTTTCTACTCTGTATTTCTGCACAAGGATTTAAGTGTTTTGTAGTATATATAAAAGGTCAGTGTCCTAAAAAGGTCAAAATTAGAAATTGTGGGGAATGTTAATATTAACTATATATGTCCTATATTTTTTTGTTCCTAAGATTAATTCCCAACCCATTTAGTATCAGAAAATGTTGGTCAAAAAATTTTTATAGAAACCTGCTCTTGGCTTACAGGACAAACCTAACAGGACGACTGCCTTTCTGAATGGCTGCCATGAGTCCAAAACAAGACTTAGGGAAAAACAATACAAAAATCACAGAAGGATACAAAATTTAATGACAGCTATTTCTGATGGCAGGTGAAGAGATCAGCTGGTGATTTGCTGTTTATTTTTTTATAAAAAATATTTTCCCAGTTATCTGGAACACATGTTACTTATGTAACATTAAAGATAGGATGGTACATACTATTACATCAATACTTTAAAATAAGGAACAAAAAGGAATATTACCTATAGTGGGCAAATGATTTAATTCCTACATTATTTCACCTGGCCTATTTAATTTACTTCCCTTCTCCCAGATTGCCAGCCCCTGCTATTCCTAAGTCCTAGTGATCATGAAAAAGACCTCAAATTGTAAAAACCCAAGTAGCAACAAACGTCACATACTCTCCCTTCAAGGGATGCAAATTACTGTGCTAGGAACATCTGTTTTCTGAAAAGCAATCATTTCAACATGTACTAATAAGCAGGACAGGAGGGAACACCTAAGAAATACAGATGAGGTTAAACTTCACTTAAAGCAATAACTGGGTTTGTATTTGCTGGAAATGGGACAAAACCTGGAGAAGCAGGTGTGACTGCTGTGACAGGCATGCCCCAGACCACTTTTAGCAGCACTGCTAATGCACAGACAGCTGAAAAGTGTTCACAGATGGGCAGTGGGGTGAAGAGAGAGAAACTGTGGGATGTGGGGATGGAGAAAATAATTGGCTCCCAAACTGGGATTCTTAACATCCTTGCAAACAATCACCAAGGTGATTTAAAAGAGCAAAACGTTTCCTCTTATTTCAGCAAGAGTTCTTGATTTAAGTACCATCCTATTCCAACAACTATGTAAAACAAAATCATTTCCTTCTGCAGGTGAACGAGCTAAGCGAAGAAACTGCATCCACAGTGACCCCACTTTTGGAACTCGCGAGTGTCTGGAAGGGGCCACTGCGGAGAAGACTCATCCCTAACTCACACCAGTCACCTCACTTCCCCGATATGTCACTACGCCAGAGCGGAGACCCACGGAGCCAGCATTCCCAGTCGCTTAACTTCGAGATACGTGAACCTCATCCCCAAATACCCTGAAAGAAGGGTTAATACGAGAGGTAGCCGCTCTCACACCTTCAATCTCTAGGACTCCAAGTTTCTCATTAAAATTCTGTATTTAAAAAGAAAATCAATAGCTCTTTGTGACGGCTAACTTGCTTAACAGATGATGTTTGATCACTTGCCAGGCAAATTACAGTAACTGCGTGTTCTCACCCACAGATGCAGGCGACAACGCATCCCAAGTAAACAGCATTCACGGCTCGGCACAGTAACTACTGTGCCCCAGCCTCCTGGCACAATGGCACAGTGATTGTGGCTCTGACAGCAAGATCCCCACTAAGAACACAATTAGCATCTATTGCAAGAAAGAATGCTCTACATTGTCCTTGACAGGGAGGGTTTTAAGAAGAGGGAGGAGAATTACCATGGGGGCAAGCTAACAAAACAACAACGTTAGAACAGTGCCCGAGGCTGTGGCGGAGTTGGAGAGGGGGGAAAGGAGCGGAAGCCATTACATCCTAGTTATTCTTCACTATGCAGCCGAAGGATTACATGAATTATAACAGAACGCATTTTTATGTTTGCTTTTTGTTTTTTGAGAAAAACTCTACACCCCAATGTGGCACTTGAACTCATAGAGTCACATGCTCTACTGAGGGAGCCAGTGAGGTGCCCCCAGGAAACATTAGAGCATAAAACAAAAGAACCTTCTACAGGGCCATTTTATCTTTTTCAATCAATTTAATGGACTTTTCATAGGAGGATGGTAAGTTATTTGAGAGGCTCAGTGATGGTTGCAATGACCCTAAAAATGGAGTAAGACAATGCTATTATAGGAGACAATCGCTAATAACGTTCTGAACAGCAGTTACGTTTCCTTATGCTCCAACTACAAAGTGCTACCTGTAAATCAAATGCTTTTCAAACTTGAAGGTGGCATGGACTCCTAATTTTGGTTCTACTCCAACTCTCGAAGAGCAGAGCTGGGCCCAAACACCAGGACGCACTGAAGGTTTTCATTCCCAAACACCTTAAGTTGGACTGCCTCCTGGGACGCTCTTTTCCGCATGCTCTCCCATCCTACTGCAACTTCTGGATCGAGACGCTCGCCACCCTGCACCAGATGCACGCCCATCTACTTCTCAGCCAGCCTGTGGCTGCCACCGCTGCCCCCCCGCCAGCCTGCCCCCTACCACCACTGCCCCCACCAGCCTACCCCTCACCACCACTGCCCGCGCCAGCCTGCCCCTCACCACCCCATCCCCCTGCCACCACTGCCGCCCCCACCACCACTGCCTCCACCAGCCTGCCCCCCTGCCAGCATGCTCTGAACTCACAATCACAACTGCGTCTGTCAGATACTACTGAAACTGTATTTCTTTCCTCCATTAAAGTACCGCGGTGGCTCTTCACAGCACACAGGACCTGGAAGGCATATGGGTTCATCTCGCCAGGACCCTTCCCCGCCACTGGGCCCTGCTGCCCACCTCTAGCGTTTCCGGCTTCCTTGCTAACACCCTCGGACAGCAAAACCTTCTACGGTGCCTCCCTCCTCTAAAAAGCATCTTCTACTGAAATAAATCTGATAAAGTACTAATGTACAGACTGGTCCCTCATCTTTCTGCCAAAATAGTGTCTAACGGTCAATTATTTTTGTACATCTCTAAAGTTGCCAGACTTAAAAAATAAATTACGAATCTGTGAAGCTACTTTTATACATCATTCAGTATAATACACCCCCCAAGAGAAAGTTTAATTTGATAAATGGTCCAGTGATGATAGAGAGCAAATTCACAAAGGACAGGATAGGTTTAAAAAAGAATCTAAATTTAAGTCTCTACACTGAAAACTATTAATAAAAAAGTACCCAGCAACAATGACATTCCTTCCATATCTTACCTAGATTCATAGCAAACACAGTAAATATTCAAATTTTTGTTGAATATAAAGGTCTCTGCATAGAATCAAAATCAAATTTAAGAAAGAATAGGACTTCATTTATATAAAAGGAAAAGGTGTAACTGATCTAATGAGCTCAGTGACAACCCTCAAAAGACTGGTGCTCCATGAAGCTACGAGCTCAACAGTAAGGCAGGGCTAGAATACTTTCCAGGAACAATCCTTCTCACACTTTCTTCTCCCTACAGAGAGAGCCGTTCGGTACCTAACACACCATCTGGCAGAGAGTAAACAGTCGAAGCCGACTTTCCTAAGATTTCCTTATTTCAAACCATTCTACCATTCCTACCTTAACCTCTAATGATTCTGCTCAACTTTTTAAACTTGTTAACTATAATTCAATATACACAGTATCTTTGAAGATAAAAGTTAGTTTCGACCTTTCAGCCCAGCTAGATAGAGACTCCATGAAGAAATACACCTATAGGGAGCACAATTTTTTAATACTTCCTAATAAGTACTAAGTTGTTGAACTTTGTGTTCACGTTCGTGTGAACTTCTGGTGTCCAGCTAAGTGATTTTATATCACTGATGGCTAGGCGCTATGACTGGGTCACTGACACATCAAGATCAAACAGGGGTCGCGGTCTCACGATGAGCTCATTCCTGCAACGCTGCGTGGCACAGTTAAGGTGAAGGGTTGTGCCGAGAGCACGAGTTGGCAGGAAACCATGCAAGAAGGCAACGCAGCTTCCTCAAATTCTTGAAATGCTACCACTTCCTACAGTCAAAGAAACTGTTCACCAACAGCTAAGAGAGCGTTTCGTGGAATTTCTACCAATCCTGCTTCCAAAGGTGTAGCCTCTGAGTTAGATGAAGCAGTCAGTCCTGGAGGGCAGCGCTCTTACTTCTTCTGCTGGCTTCTAACGGTGTAGCAGCATTTCTAATCAGGGCCTGTGGTCTGAACGTCTGTGTCCCCCAAAATGTGTGGTGATGTGCTAACCCCCAAAGAGGAAGGTATTACAGGTGGGGCCTCTGGAAGAAGCTTACGTCCGGAGGATTGAACCCTGGTGAACTGGACGAGTGCCTTACAGAAGGCGTCCCACGGAGCTCCCAAGCCCTCTCCACACGAGAGGGCACAAGGAGAAGTGCGCAGCCCGGCAGACGGCCCTCCAAGCCCGAGCCCGGACCCCGCCAGCTCCCAGAACTGCGAGCCATTAAACCACTGCCATTTATAAGCCGCCTCCTCTGTGGTATTTTGTTACAGCAGCGGGAACACACTAGGATATGGGAGGAGGTTTTTCTAGGAAACAAGCCCTCATCTTTCCTATTCTACCCTTTCACCCCTCAGAGGAAGAAGGTAAAGGCAGAATCGCAGCTTGTAGGACGGTGGCTCAGTCTAACCCGCCACATCCTCTTCTCTCTCATGCGAAGCAGGAGATCCAGGGTCATCGCCTAGAAGGCCAGAATGATCCCAGAAAGAGTGAAGAAATCAGTCTAGAGCAGCCCTATATGACATGTTTTACTTCTTCAGTTCTTAGTAAGTCTGATGAAAACTCATTAAAAACACATTTCAGATCTGTTGTATTAAAATTCACAGAACTGCTGTCTAGGTAAGTCATAAGTTTGTATCTCCTTGCTCATGGCTCCTCTCAGCTACCCCAATTTGTATTCTCCTCTCTCATTGCCTAACCCACGATCTTCCTTGAGAGACTGGCCAACTCTTACTGGAATCTTCACAGGCAAGACCCTGGGTATTTACCCCTGAGCCAAAAATTTAAAAAAACAAAAAACATGAAGTTCTCCAGAATGCCGCAGACACCCGATATTTACAGAGCACCTCCAGAGTCATTCCTTCATTCAAATTTATCCACAAATATTAAAAGAACCAAAACCCAAAAACATGAAAGGTCAGTCTCCAGCAATGATGCAAATATCTTTCAAAGACACACACAGCACATGGTTATCTCCCTGCTCCACAGTTGTTCTGAGAAATCTGGCCCCAATGCTACCACCGGCTTTTTAAAATTCATTTCTCGGGGTGCCTGGGTGGCTCAGTGAGTTAAAGCCTCTGCCTTCAGCTCGGATCGAGCCCCGCATCGGGCTCTCTGCTCAGCAGGGAGCCTGCTTCCTCCTCTCTCTCTGCCTGCCTCTCTGCCTACTTGTGATCTCTGTCTGTCAAATAGATAAATAAAATCTTTAAAAAATAATAAAATAAAATTAATTTCTCTATTCATTTGAGCAGGCCCGCACCATGGGGCTCTAACGTACCAGATGCTGCCGATACGGAGATGGATAAAATATGATGATTGCTCACCTCCCCCCAACTCCAATTTCTGAAGACCAGCTAGTGGAAGGCAGGCCAGTCAGATATGCACGTGACGTGACAGAGTAAGTGGAACAAAGGCACCGTGAGGTACGCTCACACAGCAAAGATGGTGACTCACTTTCTGAGGGAGTCCAAGGACTTCACCAGAAGACATTATGTTCAACGTGGCTCTTGAAGATTGAGGGGTCTATCCCGCAGGGTACAATGCCATTCCAGGCAGAAATAACTCATGTGAAGCCAGGGAAGCAAGACAAAAGACAAGACAAAAAGCACAGCCAAGCAACGGCGAATGTGGTTCGGACTGAGGCACGGGCTCGAGGGAGGAGAGCTGGGGCCAGCAGCTTCTTACTGCCCTCAGGAGGATGCGCTTTAATATTCAATTCATGTTCTGACTGAGAAGCAGAGAGGCATGGTCAGATACGCGCTTTGTGAAGAGGACGTAAATCGTCACTTAGAAGATGGGCGATACGGGCAGAGAGTGATGACGGGAAGACCAGTTAGGAGGCTTCACAGCAGAGCTGGTGGGACGTCACAAGGTAGCAGGACGGATCAGCAGAACGTTCGATGAGAACCATGTTAACTAAGCCACAGCTGAGCTGAAGAGAAGTCACTGGTACCCTAACGAACACAGGGAGTGGAGGAAAGGAAGCAGCCACAGCTAACGCCACGGTTTCGAAGACACTGAAGCCATCCGCTAAGACAGGCAATGTGAGATACGCACGCTTCATGAGAGGAGAGATGAGCTGTCTGAGACAGTTACAGGACGTGCCTACGTGCCAGTGATGTAGGAGTTGAGAGTTCGGGAAAGAAGCTAGAAAGGAAGATTTGCAGCACATGAACAAGCAGGTGTTAGATGAAGCCACAGGCAGAGACGAAATCACCCATGGGGAACGTACATAAGGAAAGGACTTAGGAACATTTACGAGTGGATAAAGGGAGACTCAGTAACAGAGACCAAGAAAGGTCACTGAGAGAATTCAGGAGTTCAAGGATAGGTAGAGCCCCAAAACACTAAAGGTAATGAGGGACTGCAACCTGGAAAGAGCAGTTAATATGGGAATTACTGCAGAGAGGTCCCACAGGATAAAGATTAAGAAACAGCAACTCGCTAGACAACTGGGCCACTGAGGGGAGCAGATTCAACAGAGGAGCTAAAGCCGAAATCTGTGTTACAAGGTCAAGCAGATATAAGATGAGGAAGAAAAAAATAACTCTTTCTAGAGAGATCTGGCCATAAAAATAGGAAGTAACAGGGTTGTAGTTTGCAGAGCATGAAATTCAAGGGAGGAGAGTTTTAGGATAAGGAAAAAGACCAGCATATTAATAGAATGAGAACAGAACAGAAACAGTGGAGAAAACAAGAGTCTACAGAAAAGGGGATGCACTGACTGAGGTCCTGGACATCAGGAGGAATGGGACAGAGAGCAAAGGTGGAGTGAACAGCCTCAGGGGAAAAAGGAGGGATATTTCCTCCCCCGCAACTGGGAGGCAGAGCTAGTGAGAACACAGAGAACGCAATAACGGCCTCCTTGATCTGTAAATTAGAAGGCAATAAACATGCTCACAGGCAGAGGCTGGAATACAGAAGCAGCATAGTAGAAATGGCCTGGCCCCCACTGGAGAAGTCCAAGAGATGGCCCAGGGGGGTCTGTAACAAGGGGTGAGTCTAAAACGTCACTTAAAGGTGTTTCTGTTTAGATGGTTGAGTACTGTACCCTACTGACTGCAAGGTCATCTGCCACTGGGAAATTTTAGGTCTTTGGTAAGATCTTGGTAAAAGGAGTTAAATGAAGGGCTAGACGGCTGTATTCAATGCCGGTGAAAATCAGAGATCACAGCAACAGGCTAACACAAGGGTGGGCCGACGCTTCCTGTAAAGGGCCAGCTAGTCATCATTTTAGGCTCTGCTAGCCATTCAGTCTCCCTTGCAACTACTTCATTCTGCAGCATGGCGATATGGCAGCCAGTGGCTACACATAAAGGAATGTGACCATGCTCCAATATAACTTTATTTGTATACACTGAGAGTTGAATTTCATAAAAATTATGGGTCATCAATTTTTATTTTTTCCAAGTACTTGAAAACATGAGCAGCATTCCTATCTCACAGGCCATACGAGAACAGGCTGAAGGCCAGATATGGCCACAGCTGGCCAACCCCTGGGCTAACACACATATCAGTTCTATAATACTCACTCTGGAGAACACACAGGATTAGAACTGCATTATAAGGGTATTTCAGGTGTGTTGGGATATTGCAATGACAGCCAACGGTGTACTTCTTTACTGCAATTTTTCATAACTTGTTAAAGACCAACAAAAGATTATAAGGAGATTGGCCCAAGAATCCAGATACCAGAATTCCAGTCTCACCCTGCCACACACTGGCTCTCCTATGGAGCAAGTCATGTAATATCTTGGTGTTTGCAGAATTCCCATGTGACAAGGCATGTTTGTGGGACATTTAATAGTAAGTTGGGCTGTGGCAAGCACAGGAAAAAAGTTTGCAGTTTGTGGCATGCATTCACAAACTATAATGCATTTTTTAAAGAAGCCTACGGAAAAGTTACAGCTAGCTGGAGGAAAACCATACTCTAAATCCAGAGGGGGAATGTTCTAGAAGCTAACTAGGAGAAAGGAGAGTTTAAAAATATTCTGCTCCTTAACTCCGAATTCTCAGGCATTTTAACCTGTCTTCTCAAAACGAAGGGCATACTTTCTACATCATAACTTCTTATCTAGACAATTTCACAGACCCAGTCTTTCCCCAGTTCAGTCAGAGGCAAAGTACTAAACCTTGAACATTCCACAGTTTGATCAGGGTAGGTCAACAGTGCTCGCTTATGGTATCCAAAGTCTCATCTCAGAGGAAACATATATCCCAAATGCCACATTTTAAGAAATATGGTTTCTTCAAAACCATAGGCTCCTAAAGTCATGTCTCTGACACTTAAATAATGGTGTTCTTTACCACCGAGTCCTGGAAAATAAGGCCCAAGGAAGAAAGGGGAGATAAATGTTCAATCCTCGGCTTGTATTCCTTCTTCACACAACAGGTGGGCAGGCCTCAGTACTAAGCCAAACAACTGGAGGGATTCCATACATGGTCTTCCACTCACACTAGCAACAAAGTGGTCTCAGATCAGGCAAGGGATGGGGGATACCACATCTTTTAGTACCTGTTATTCTCTTAGGTTGGCAGTAAGTTTTATCTAGACCACAGCATTTTGACCTAAATCCACATAACACCAGGGCAAGAAGACTGTACTTTCACGAACCAGCCTCTCGGTTATAAACTTCCCAGGTGATCACATTATGTTTGTCCATACCTAGAGGCCAGAGCCTACAGAAATGCTTGCATATTGATGTGCTCGAAAATTTGTGCTAAACTTAAAGGAATTAGGGAACGTAGGTAAAGATAGCATTTTACTGGCTCACTCTTATAAACTGACTGCCCAGACTGAAATACAAGTCTTCTTAAGGGGCTCTACATTCCCATTAAGCAAATATCGAGGACTTGGCCCCAGCTTGAGCAAACCCCCTGGGGCAGGAACATATGGCTTGCAGCTTATCTGATCCCTTACTTTTATTGGGTAAACTTGAGCAGCATTAATCTCTCCACCACCCTCCATGACCTAATGAATATGCACACGGGGACTGGGAAGGCCTACTACTTCTCCAGACCAGGTGTTCTCAGCACTCTCTCCCAGACAGTCACAAAGTAAAGGAGATTCAACTGTTATGCATTTGCCAGTATATTCACACAAGGAGAAAGGCTACGCAACTAGTAAACCTCCCTCCCTAATTGCTATCCTTAGTGAACATTTATTCAGGATAAGTTAGTTGTACCCATGAGTATACTTGTTACATGTCCATATATGTACCTGTGTTTGTTACATGTTAACACATACTTATGTTCATAAATGTGTGCTACATGCTAATATACATTTTATGTGTTTAAATATATATTTATATAAACACATAGCCCCAGAACACTGTAATACTCAATATTCAAACTTGCAGTTGTATTCAAAATGTAACAAGTTACAAAAACATGACTTACACACCATCTTTAAGAAACATCAATAAAAGAGGTCATTTACCCCTACAAATAATACCTAGAGTTAATTAATTAGGATTAAGTTTTAAAAGAAACTAAGGGATTGTATACGTGCAATGACTAGCAGATAAACATTTATAAATGTTTACTACTTGAATGAGTTATAAAATTTCACCATGAAGGAGTATTATTTAACCGCATTTATTCCATAGGGATTTGACTTCTACAATTATTCTTGATCTTGAATTTAATGGGTCAAACGTTTTCTAGGTTTTAGTAGTAAAGTAAGACATGCTGGTTCAAGTGTCCAGTCGTCACCATGTAACCATTGGACTTTTTCTACTTCTCAGACCTTAACCAGTCTTGGGACTGCCAAACGCTCTTCCCACTGCTCTGCTCTGTGGGTCTTTTCTAACCAGGACAATGGTCTAAGAACTGAAAAATGAGGGTTGGAAAGGGGATATTCTCTGAACTGTCAGCTAACATGTTTTTACTTCATCACTGGTCAAAATGAAAGAAAAGCTGCCAGCTCCAAGCACACACGGACCAAATTCAGTGTTGCCCATCCCCGGGGCGAGCTCTGTTGGCAACTGCACAAATGATCACACTTCCCATCTCCAATTAACGGGGGAGATTAAAAAACACATCTGACTTCAGCAGTAATTACTCTTCAAAGGCATGTTCTTTTATAGACCCCATTTTTCCTTAGACTGGATGACTATGGCTTTAATCTAACATAAAGACAGTGAAAATAGTCACAAAATGTGAGAAGTCAGCCTTTGTGAAAGTCCTAATTCAACCTGAAAAGAACAAGGGAAAAGAGTGACCTAATCATCTGCCAATGACTCGATGTTGTCATGCAGATTCTAGACAGCTGCTCCTAATTTGGACGACAGCCACCGTCAAGCCATGACTGCCAGCCAGAGTGACTTCCAAGCTCCACATGGCTGTAACAAGGCAAGTCGAGGAAGACGCTACAGTCCAGTTTCTACAAGAAACAGGCTTGATTATCTCATGTCTGAAAACAGTGTGTTTCCTCTTCTGAAAGGATAGACTAGATCACCGGTTAGAACCTCCCTGCCCTTGACCATGTCCAGTGTGTTAGGAAATGCGAGCCCCACAAGCTACTAGAAAGCCCTGTACACTCCTGAATACGAAGAGTAATGGAAACAGAATTTGGATATTCCTTCCTCTTCGGTATCTCCTGGGCTAAAATACTCTTCTTTCAATAAGGGACACAACACATGCGCTTATAGTCCCATGGGAGAAAAGGCCTCTGACCCATTAGTCTTGAGAAGCAGTAGAAAGTAAGCATATGTAATTAAGAACTTAGATAAGGAAAAAACTATTTTATTGGCCCTAAAAGTAATGGCTGCATGATTTTATTAAAATGCCTGCATAGCGGGGTGCCTGGATGGCTCAGTTAAACACCCAACTCTTAATTTCAGCTCAGGTCATGATCCCAGGTTCATGAGATCGAGCCCTGTGTCAGGCTCTACATGGAGCCTGCCTAAGATTCTCTCCCTCTCCCTCACCACCAACCCCCCAAAATTAATTAATTTAATGCCTGCACATGGAAGAATATTAAAATATATACGAAGGTCTAAAACGGGAATCTCTTTCCCTTTCCCACCCAGATCCACTTTCCCGGAGTTTTGTTTGGGAACTTGGGGACAATTCTGTAACTACTATGTGACTCTCAGCAGATAAACCAATATCACTTTGTTGCCCCCTGATTCGTGACAGCGAGAAAGTCAGATATTGAGCCCATGCTAAATCCCTCTTCTCTTTCACTCCCAACTCCAGATCTCACGGTTCTGTTGTTACACTGTCAAGGACTACTAGTTGCCCATTCTGTTGGACAACTGTGAACAGGACAACTTTAAGGTGATCATTAAGCAACACAGAGGTGGCATTTCAGTGTTCTGACGGAAGCTTCGCTCACTAGGGAGCTGAGTATGGTCAGAGGGGCCAGGGAAAGGAAAGGACTTTTCTGGCACCAGACCCCAACCACTGAGCGAAGAACGTCACAAGCCTTGAAAGCCTACCCATTTCCTCATCTCCTTGCTCCTGGCCTCTCCTGGGGCACCTCCAGAGCCACTCTGTTCCAGACTCATGGATCTCATGTCCTTGTACTTCCTCCGCCACTGAAACAGGGTACATATGGTACATTTTCTAAATCTTTGCAAACCCAAATCCCCTTCCATTTGTCTCCACAATCTATGATATATCTGGGCACAACATCATAGTTTAAAAATACCTTTCCTCAAAACTATAGAGACTGCATTCATTTCCCAGCTAAGCAGTGAGAATTCCTCATGAAATGCCCAAGGTCTGTTACATTGCAGATAATGTCTCTTCTTTTTGAATATCTGTAGGGTTGTAACCCTGGAAATTCTACCAGGATGTCTGGGTTTAGGTCTTTTCTCATCTGCCTTAGTTCATACCAGGGAGCTGTCTTTGAGCTCAAAGAAATTTTCTTCTATTATTTATTCTTCCTTCCTCTTCACTGTCTGCTGTTCCTGCTTACAGGAAGATTAAAGGTTTGGAATCTGCCCTCCATGTCCCCTAATTTCTCTCATATTTTCTCTTTTTGAGGGGGATCTCTTTTGACAAATATGGATAAGCAGCTTGGTTCTTAGCCCTGTCCATTCCAATTCCATACTGCCAAGAAGTTAAAAATGACTACAAATAATGATTTGCTGCTTTTTTCCAGTAATCTATTCTTATTTAAAGGTGTAGTATTCACTTAAATCTAAGCACACGGAGCTCTCTATTCCCTTAGCTTCTTGTTTCCTACGAAGTCAGCTGATCTGTTTATTTTGTTCATGCTACTAACTTCCCCAAAAAACAAATGAGACTTGGTCCACTGGTCTCTATTTTTGAATACAGACCATGCTTATCTGTATATATAAGTAACTGGCACGAACAACTTCTGCACCAGTATAGGTATTACCCTGATAGGCCTCCAGCTTAAAAGATGGACAACAGGGGCGCCTGGGTGGCTCAGTGGGTTAAGCTGCTGCCTCCGGCTCAGGTCATGATCCCAGGTCCTGGGTTCAAGCCCCACATCGGGCTTTCTGCTCAGCAGGGAGCCCGCTTCCTCCTCTCTCTCTGCCTGCCTCTCTGCCTACTTGTGATTTCTCTCTGTCAAATAAATAAATAAAATCTTTAAAAAAAAAAAAAAAAGAAGGACAACAGACACTACATAAATGCCTGGATTATTCCGTAAACAAACTTCCCACGAGATGCCTCGACATGCAGCAGCAGAGTGGCTGAGGGTCCCAACAGTGCAAAGGAGGGCGGTCTTTATGCAGGAGTGGAATGCTTTATGAGTTCATCTACTAGTCCCCCCAGCTCAGTCTACCGTTGGACATCAAAATTTAAGTTCCCTCAAGCTCTGCTTCTCAGTCAGGGGTAGGGATCTCACGCTTAGATCTCTCAGTCTTCTTGAAGAATAGGTATCTATCTGGTTTCTCCGGAAGACTAAACATCCAACTACTTGCAGTCACCACTTTTAGCACACGCCAGCAACTCCTAGAGCTGAGTATCCTCTTACTGATCTAACTTAGCTTATCTAAAACTGCCATAAAAATGGGACACTCAGACTGAGCATGCGCGAGCACGTGCACAAAAACGCACGTGTGTAATATGAATACGGACACGTGTATGTTGAGGACGTATCTGAATTTCACTCACACACACACACCCACACATACTCTGTTCCTCGAAATAAAATTTTACAGCTACAATATAAAAAAAAATTAAATTCACAAATAAAAGCTGACAAGAGCTCCAAAACTCAAATGTATGAAACCTGTTACTATATAAAAGTTTAAAGCTCCATGTATTTTAAGTAATCAAGAAGATCAAAGTTTTATATATATATATATATATATATTTTTTTTTTTTTAAGAGATTTTATGTATTTATTTGACAGAGAGAAACACAGCAAGAAAGGAACACAAGCAAGGGGAGTGGGAAAGGGGCAAGCAAGTTCCCCACTGTGCAGGGAGCCCAACCCAGGATTGAGTTTGATCCCAGGAACCTGGGATCATGACCTGATCCAAAGGCACAGGCTTAACCGCTGAGCCACCCAGGCACCCTCAAAGCTTTGTATTTTCAAAGTCAATTAAGTATCATGAAGAGCGTGGCCATATTTTAAATGACCATTGCTCACAAGAAGTCACACAAGAAATACAGCGTATTAATGGAAGAAAACATTTCCAAGTGTATCTAAGTTAAAGAATTCCCTCAAAACAAAAAAAAACAAACAAAATACAAAAAAAAAAAAAAAAAACCCAACCATGCTCAAAAGCCCAACTTCATTCACTTGGCTAAGAATTTCTAAAATCACCATTTCATTCTCCACATCTTGCCAGACTTAAGAAAGGCTAGTAAAATCAACAGTTCACTTAACACTCTGACACTTTCCGTTCAGGGTCATGTCACTCTGCTGAAAACTACGCAAAAGCTTCTGAGCCATCTTAAAGCCCGAAACCCTTAAGCGCCCTGCACATGCCGCATACCTACCCCGTTACATGCAGAATCCCTGGGCTCCCTTCTTCTCTCTACTACACTCCCACAATGGCCTACCATCTCCTCCCGGATCAGGAGTCTCACCCCTGCGCCAGACCTTTACGCTGCCAGCCTGCGGTCTGGGTCGCCCTCCCGCACCCCCGCCACCCGCATTAACTCTCCGTACAGCCTAACCCCTGCTGACGTCGCACACATCCCTGAGAACGCATCTCCCGGCCATCATACCCCTCAGACTCAGGTCTGCCAGCACCATCATGCCTGTTTGAAAGGAAAGGAAGAAAAAAAGAACAAGAGCGGCTACCTGCGCAGTCAGTGATACCAGACTGCTGGTTCCGAAGTAAAGATCCTGAGCTCGCCTCGCCGCGGAGCCCCTCGTCCCTAGCACTGCTCCTGCGTGCAGCAAGGGCCCCGCGCCTTTACTTCACGACGAAGCACTGGAATCATCTCTCTGATCGAGGCCCAGTGTTGCAGAAAAGAAGAGGCTACGAATTCCTGCCTAAATGGATAATTTATGTAAAGGTCCCAAGACACAGGCATGAACATCTACCAGAATAAAATTTCACTGCCCTGGAAGCAAATTCAATCAATCGCTAGAGCACTGTGAAAGCAGCAATCGACTACCGTGGAAGAGTGTCTATTGCTTTATCTGTTCCTCACTAGGGTAAGAAAACAGCGGGTCAATGACAGAGAGTCACTGTAACAAACATTATATGCACGGTCATAAGCTACTGCTTATTTTAATAACTTCCGTGTGCTAGAAATGCAAAATAAAAACAGAACAACAAAAAAACACAAAGAAATACATGTAATCGGCAAAAGAAAGGAAAGGAAGAGGGCTGTTCAGGAGTGTCTGGCAAACACATGCCCATGTTGCTGGATATAATGGGATAGAAACTGCAGATTTCATAGGACCACAATCCTTATTGATTTGCTATTTATTGTACCAAGCATCATTCCCAATACTGAAGCACACGCTTTGGGATTATTCTGAACATATGAGAAAGCAAAGATGCCATCAAAGGCCACAGCCATGACAATGTGTCTTCCATTTCTAGCACACAAGAATAATAAATAGTGGGGCACCTGGGTGGCTCATGTGGTAAGCATCTGCCTTCAGCTCAGGTCATGATCCCAGGGTCCTGGAATCGAGCCACGCATCGGGCTCCCTGCTCAGTGGAGAGTCTGCTTCTCCCTTTCCCTCTCTGCCTGCTGCTTTGCCTACTTGTGCTCCTCTCTGTCAAATAAATAAAATCTTAAAAAAAAATAATAAAAAATAGCAAATGTCAAGAGACCCCATCTCTGCAGATGTTGGTATGATTCCAGATTATTCTTCCGATTAAGAAGGCACTCCCTTACAAAGTTTACCTAATATGAACTGCACAGAGTAAGTTTTAATTTTGTGTTCCCAATTTGACAGAGCACCTCGAGATTGGAAACATGAGCTGATGAAGATAGCATCTCGGGCCAGGCAAGGAGAGGCTGGATGGGGTCCAGGAGACAGACACTCAATAACTTCCTAATGTTTCAGTTCAATCTGTGTGGCTTTTAACAAATGAAAAGACCACCTTGAGAGCACTGGATTAGTTGGCAACTTTCTCTTCCATTGGCTAAGTTTAGAGAGGAATGCTCCATCATAACAACCAAGGCAAGCACAGGAACCGGTATCATAGGAAGATACAAGAAAAACTCAGTTAAGAAGCAGTATCTATTTCCATGTGCTTAGCATATAATCCCGGAGGAAATGAAAGATGCTCATAAGGAAACATGACCCAAGGCAGTGATTGTGTAGGGCTACGCTCTTTGTGAAAACTACACCCACACTCCTCAAATGTGACCTGTCCTGATTCAATAGTTTTGGATATTCAAGGATCTTCAGGCAAGATAAGCTTTTATTAACTGGCCCCAAATTAACTAAGCCACATACTGGGTGCTTCAAATTACTCAGATAAGCTTTTTTTTTTTTTTTAATCATCATTTGGCTATTTAACATCCCAGCATCATGACATGGACTCACCAAAGGCTCTCAATTAGCCTTACTTCAATTTAGGGTGTCGCATGAGTTAAGGCTCATGAAATTTCTATGGGTGTTTGTTATTTAGTCTACAGGGTGGGGGGGAAAGGGCGCCTGGGTGGCTCAGTCAGTTAAGCATCTGCTTCCGGCTCAGGCTGTGATCCTGAGGTCCTGGGATAGAGCCGCCAGACAGGCCCCCTGGCTCAGTGAAGAGTCTGGAGTCTGCTGCTCTCTCTGCTGTCCAATCCCCCCCCACATCCATGCCATGTTCTCTCTCGCTCTCTAATAAATCTTTAAAAAATAAAAAAGTGGGGGAAGTGATGAAGACCAGAGAAAAGCATGTCAGAGATGGAATACATATCGTCTAAGAAGCAGCAGAAGAAAAAGGAATAGTTAATGAAGTTGCTTTAAACTTTCTACTGTTCTTAAATGATACTCAAAACTTTCCAATCTGGGATCCCAACTCTAACAGACATGTTGATTTACAGGTAGAGAAAACAAACCCCCCCCCACCCTCCCAAAGAAAAAAATGCTATTAGTTTCCTATAAAGTATAAACAGCCAAACTAAGAGGATTCCCTTTATGTTCTGGTTCACATTCTGAATAAAGAACAGCACAGTAGCATTGTGTCCACATAATCACATAGCATTTCACATTTATCGAAGTAATGTTACATTCAACACTGCCTGAAATCTTTCTAATAGCCCTGTGAAATCTGTTAAATGTCCCCACTAACTAGGCAACAGGCTAGAAACAAGTGGCCTGCTTTCTTTCTTTCCTTAACTAAAATGTAACAACAAGCTAATACTTCACACCTGTCAGATTGGCTGACATCGAAAAAACAAGAAACAACAAGTGTTGGCGAGGATGTGGAGAAAAGGAACTCTTGTGCACTATTGGTGGAAATGAAATTGGTGTAGCCACTGTGGAAAATATCACAGAGATTCCTCAAAAAATTAAAAATAGAAGCACCATACAATCCAGCAATTCCACTTCCACGTTACCCAAAGAAAAAAACACTAATTCAACAAGATACATGTACCCCTATGTTCCCTGCAGCACGATCTGCAATCGGCGGGACATGGAAGCGATCTAAGCGTCCACGGACAGATGAATGGATACAGGAGACGTGGTGTGTACACACACACACACACACACAGATACTACTCAGCAATAAAAAAGAATTAAATCTTGTCATCTGAAACAACATGGGGGGACCTGGAGGGTATTACGTTAAGTGAAAGAAGACAAAGAAAGACAAATACTGCATGATTTCACTTATTATGTGGAATCTAGAAAGCAAACAAATGAACAAAGAAACAGACTCAAATAGAACAGGCTGCTGGTTGCCAGGAGGAAAAGGGGGGTGGCGGGTGAAACAGGTAAGGGGATTAAAGAGGCACAAACGTTCAGTTATAAAATAAGTCGTGGGACCGTGACCTGCTCTTAATCAGAGTTAAGGAACACGGAGGCCTAGTGAGCCTGATGTCTAACTACTAAATCAAAATGCCTCCCACCATAGTCATTCATTCAACAATTATCACTCTATACGGACCACAGGGCAGAAACCGTTCTAGGCACTGGGTGGGTCAACAGCAGCGAACAAAACTCAAAAAAAAAAAGACTCAAATATCCACCCCCAACACTAATTTTTTTTTTAAGATTCTGTTTATTTATTTGACAGAGATCACAAGAAGGCAGAGAGGCAGGGAGAGAGAGGAGGAAGCAGGCTCCCTGCTGAGCAGAGAGCCCGATGCGGGGCATGATCCCAGGACCCTGGGATCATGACCTGAGCTGAAGGCAGAGGCTTTAACCCACTGAGCCACCCAGGTGCCAACACTAACATTTTAATGAGCACCATCAGGTAATTCTTTCTAGCTTGGCTAGTTGGATGTCATTTACAACATCAATGTTCAATTAGTTTCTTTGCTCATGTAAGAAATTTAAATGTACTCAAATTAATAAATCATAAAAAAACAAACATTCAGAACTTAAATCATGTTTGAGAATTTATTAAGCATTGGTAATCCAAAAGGAAACAAGGGCAGGCCCCTATCATCAGATGCTTCTTCATCAAGTTGGAAAGAAGGCATAGATACATTAAAAATTAAGTAAAAAGATGCTCACAAAACAAGACACTTCCAAATGGAAAGTAACATTGTTAGGACCATTTTCAAAGAGAAAAACCAACCAAGATACTGAATATGTCTAAGACTGTATATTCTAATCAGGGTCCAATGCAGATTAAAAAGTACTGAAAGGTGGTGCCTGGGTGGCTCAGTGGGTTAAGCATCTGCGTTCAGCTCAGGTCATGATCCCAGGGTCCGGGCATTGCTTCTCGCAACCGGCTTCTTCCTCTGACCCTCCCCTTTCTCATGCTTTCTCTCTCTCACTCTCTCAAGTAAATAAAATCTTGGAAAAAAAAAAAAAAGTACTGAAATATTTAACTTTCAATGATGAATTATTTTAACATCACTTTCTGTACATTATCCAAAAAAGCCATTTCCATTTTCAAACGTATTGGGAAACAGATCTGATATTTAAGCCTTTATTATGTCTGCTTTATAAACATCCTTATTTATTGCCTGACAACAACCATAGAAAACAAACATAAAAGTAGAAGAGGGTGAGAAAGCTTAAGTAACTGGACAGTGTTGACCACTTGATATAGAAGACCTTATAAAGTATGAAATTTGGTATGAAAAGACCAGTCTGGAACAGCAGAAAATAAGTTTTGGGATGTCATTCTTCCAATAAACTTCCAGTTTAATTAATTTTCAATTAAAATATTAATTGACCTAGTTAATTGAGAATTTGGGGGCATCAGATACATTAGTCGTGTGTGTGTGTGTGTGCGTGTGTGTACACCTTATACGAAAGGTAATCTTTCAGCAATATCTTTAAAAAGCTCTTAAATGCAGGTGCTGTCTTCCAATAAAATTAAATAATGAAACATTCCTTTCTGTGCCTCGTTTTCTCCAGAAAAACAAACTTTCTTCAGAAGGGTAGGATTTTAATAAGCCTGTTCTCACAACCTCAACAAAACATGAACACTTCCCATACATACTCCCATAATTTGCCAAGTTTTGTTACCTTACCTAGATCCAGGGTCACGAGGCTATCAGAGCGTAGAGGCTATGTGAACACCCTCCCCGAGAAGGCTGACAGCAAGAAGAGAGACAGGGGCCCTTCCCAAAGTCACAATCCACATGAACTCATTAGCAGCTGCACAATTAGGGACAACCTTGGAAGAAACGCTATCCAACGTACCCACAGAAACTGAGGCTGACAAGCCCGACCTCATATGCGTTCCCAGGGAAATTTACTTCTTAAGCAGGGAGACCACTAACTTGCTCTCTAATTAAGGCACCATCTATTTTGAACGCCCAGTGGAGAAACTCTCCCTACCCCTTGGTTACGAAGTGTGAGAGACAGGAAAAGAAAGACAAAGGGGAGAAAACTATCCTTTCAAAAAAATCTAATCTCTCATCTGTCCTGGTCACAGTGGTGGAAGGTCTTACCTAAGGTCTTTAAATTCCAGGAGGAGGAAGGGGGTGGGGAGCATATAGGCACTTATCATTTTGCAACAAAATATAGTAAGATAAGCAAAAACTATTTTAAGGTAAACAAGCCTGTGAAGGGTAAAACACACTGCAAACTAATGCTTCACAGGACACTGATAAGCGAGAGATGGACGGTGAGGAAAGAGTGCAAAGACTCCACCTCACCTTAAAATGTTGGAAACCAAAACTAAAAATGTAACAGCAGTAACTGTGACGTTTAATTCAAAAAGAATTAAACAAAAATTTATTTATTTTAGCAACAGCAACCGTTGAGGTGTCTGGTTCCCTTCTAGCCAGTGTGACAAAACAAAGTCACTGTCCTGGGGCAATTTATATTCAAATGAAGGGCAACAAACTTGATCTCAAAGAAAATGCTCAATATTTGTTACTTGGAAATGCTGATTAAGAGAGACATGAGATCCAAATAAGTGTTTTATTAGAATTATTTGAAAGTTCTCAAATATGGAATGCTCACATTATCCCAATTAAATATTTATGCTATAATAGGAATAAAGTTAAAACCACAATTTCTGGTATCAGTTAATTAGCTGTCAGGGACAAAGGACTCCCTTAATTGGAAGCCAGTAAGAATTGGTATTGAAAACTAAATATTAATTCCTCCCTATTCTCTTAGAAAACCACACAAGACTTTTTTGAGGACTCTATACGCTTTCCCCCAGTGGCTGTACCAGTTTGCATTCCCACTAACAGCACACAAGGGTTCCTTTTTCTCCATTTCCTTGCCAACACTTGTTTTTTGTGTTTTTGATTTTAGCTATTCTGATGGGTATGAGGAGTTTTAGGTTTAGTTTGCATTTCCCTGATGTTGAAGGATGCTGAGCACCTTTCCATGTGTCTGCAGGCCAGCCATCTGTCCATCTTCGGCAAAACGTTTATTGGGGTCAGTCCTCTGCCCATTTTAATTGCATTATTTCGTTTCCTTGGTGTTCAGTTGCAAAAGTTCTTTATATTTTGGATATTCACCCCTTACTGGATAGATCATTTGCAAGTATCTGCTCTCATTCAGTAGGCTGCCTTTCTGTTTGGTTGATAGTTTCCTTCACTGTGAGAAAGCTTTTCATTTCAGTGTAGTCCACTTTGGTTTTTGTTTCTCTTGCCTGAGGAGATATATCTAGAAAGATGTTTCTATAGCTGATGTCAAAGAGATTACTGCCTATGTTTTCTTCTAGGAATTTTATGGCTTCAGGTCTCACAGTTAGGTCTTTAATCATTTTGAGTTTATGTCCATGTTGGTTTAAGGAAGTGGCCCAGTTTCGTTCTTTTGCATGTAGCTGTCCAGTTTTCCCTGCACCATTTGTTGGAGACTGTCTTTCCCCCATTGTATATTTTTGCCTCTTTGTCGTAGATTAATTGACCATAAAGCATGGCTTTATTTCTTGGTTCTCTCTTCTGTTCCATTGATCTACCCACCCATTTTTATGCCAGTACCATACTGTTTCAATTCATACAGTTTTGTAGTATATCTTGAATCTAGTATTGTGATACCACAAGCTTTGTTCCTCTTTTTCAAGATTGCTTTGGCTATTCAGGGCCCTCTGCGGTTCCACACAAATTTCAGAATTATTTGTTCTAGTTCTGTGAAAAATACTATTAGTATTTTGATGGAGACTGCAGTACATCTGCAGATTGCTTTGGGTGATATGGATAGCTTAAAAACATTGGTTCTGTATCCATGAGCATGGACTATCTTTCCACTTCTTTGTCTCATCCTCAGTTTCTTTCATCAATGTTCTATAGTTTTCAGAGTATACAGATCTTTCACTTCCTTGGTTAAGTGTAGTCCCAGGTATTTTATTATTTTTGGTGCCAATTAAAACTGGGATTGTTTTCTTCTCTTTCTGCTACTTCATTATTAGTGTGTAGAAATGCAACAGATTTCTGCATATTAATTTTGTGTCCTCTGACTTTACTGAATTAATTTATCAGTTCTAGTAGTTTTTGGTAGAGTCTTCAGGGTTTTCTATATATACTATCATGTCATCTGGAAATAGTGAAAGTTTTGCTTCTTCCTTACAAATTTGGATGCCTTTTATTTCTTTTTCTTATCTGACTGCTGTAGCTAGGACTTTAATAAAAATAGAATTACCCGATGATCCAATAATTCTAGTAAATATTGGGTATTTACCCAAAGAATATGAAACCACTAATTTGAAAACATATACACACTCCTATGTTTAATGCAGCATTATATACTAAAGTCAACATATGAAAGCAACCCAAGTGTCCACTGATACATGAAGGGATAAAGAAGATATGGTATATATACAATGTAATATTAATCAATCATAAAAAGAATGAAATCTTACCATTTGCAACAACATGGATAGAGCTAGAGAGTATTATGCTAAGTGAAGAAACTCAGAGAAAGACACATACCAAATGTTTTCACTCACATAGAATTTAAGAAACAAAACAAATGAATACAGAAAAAAGAGACCACGAAACAGGCTCTTAAATACAGAGAACTGGTGATGATCAGAAGGGTGGGGGGATGTGCGAAGCAGAAAAAGGGAATTACGAATACACATATCTTGATGAATCCTGAGAAATGTACAGAATTGCTGAATCACTATATTGTATACCTGAAACTGTCAGTTATACTTAAACAGTAAATTAAACGTAAAAACACACTAGAATGACAGCTAAACTCCAAGTCTTCTAAACCTGCAAATGAGACGGAACAGGAGAGGAGTCACTATCAGTCTGAGAAGGTCACTTCATTTCGAAATGGAAAATGGATAAACATTAGGTAACAGACTTGGGTTCTGACATTCACTGCTCTAGGGGCCCACAGTGGGGACAAGCCAACAAGAGCCTGGAATGTTCTGGAATTGGATGTACAGCCTACCACGGAGGGCAGAGAGCTTTATAGTAAGGCAAAAACAAGATGACTGTTTAGGAAAATACTGGGACCCTCAGCTCCCTCCCCTCCCCAAGCAGCTGCTCCTCTCTCGCTTTTATTGCTTAAATAAGCCAAAATGTAAAGCTACTACATTTAAAATACCTTACACAGATGAGGGTCCCTTACAATCACGGGAGGATTAAGTGAAGGTCTGGGTACAAGAAGACAGACTCAATGAGGGCATGGACTTGTCATCTGTTTGGCCACTGCTGCGTCCCCATTCCCTACAAAGTGTCTAGCACACAGCATGTACTTAATAGACATGCAGCAGAGGAGTTCAAAGAGGAGTTGTTGTTTTTTTAAAAGGTTTTATTTATTTATTTGAGAAAGAATGAGAGAGAGAAAGAGCAGTAGAGGGGAGAGGGTCAGAGGAAGAAGCAGACTCCCTGCTGGGTAGGGAGCCCGATGCGCGACTCAGTCCCAGGACTCCGGGATCATGACCTGAGCTGGAGGCAGTTGCTTAACCAATTGAGCCACCCTGGTGTCCCTCAAAGAGGAGTTTTTAAAACCTCCAAGAAAAGAGAACATCAGTTCTCAGGACAGATATATTCTCAGGACAGAATATAAAAATCTGAACATCAATCCAGGAGATTCAATATCTGACTAAAAGGAGTATCTAGAATGAAAAAAAGGAGAAAACTGGAGGACAGGAGGGATTTACAGAGAAGGAAATCAGGACATTTTACAGAACTCAAGCTTTCTGCTTAAAATGCCCACCAGCACAAAAAAAATGAAAAAGTCATGTACTAGAAATTAAAAGATTCTGAGATTCTATCTAAAAGGCATTTTATTCTTGAATAAATCCCTTTAAAAAAATCTATTAATCAATTTATTGATTTATTTTGAGAGAGAAAGAGAGAGCAAGAGAGCACAAGAGAAGAGAGAGAGGCAGGCTCTACACGAACAGGGAGCCTGATGCAGGGCTCAATCCCAGAACCCCAGGATCATGACCTAACCTGAAAGCAGATCCTTAACCAAATGAGCCACCCAGGAGCTCCTAAAAGTTATTTTAAAGAAAGCTCACAGGAATCAAAAATGAGAATGGTACAGGACCTTCCACAGCAATCCCAAAGCTGAAATATAATGAAATAACATCTTCTACACTCTGTTGGACATGGTTTCCAACCTAGAATTCTACACCCAGGTCAAAGAACAATCAAGACTGAAGATATAATGAAGACATTTTCAGACACAGGAGGTTCTCAAATTTTCCCTCCCCATTTCCTCTTTCCTCTCCTGCTCCCCTGAAAAGGCAACAGGATTATGAATTCTACACAGAGAGAAAACATAAGGAAAAGGGAGACCTGGCATCTGGGACATGGCAGGGCTACACTAAGGAGTGGACAGAATTCCCAGGATGAGGGCAGGGGGAAGTCCTCCCAGGACAGCTCGGGGGTGGGGTTGGGGGATCCTGTAGAGAAGCAGTTCAGAGCTCCGCAGGGGATCAGAGGGAGACACCAGCAGGAACAGTTTAAAAAAAAAAAAAAAAAAAGGGAAATAAAACAATTAACACCCTTGGTGGATTTGTATGCCTCACTGTACCAGTGGTCAGTTCATTTGGAGAGTCTGGGGGTAAATTAATGACAAAAACCAAACACAGTAAGTAATTAACTTTTAATTAACAATTAACTCTAGGAAAAATAAAAGGTTAGACCAAAAAAGAGAAATATAACAATAAAAATACGGCATGGCTGAGATATGATTATTTGTATTGTGATCAATATTAATGTATCCCCAAATTGGTAGAAAGCTACATGGGAAGGAAGATGGGCAGAGAGAAAGTATAAGGGGAAAAGAGTGTTTGAAGAATTAAACCTTCAACATCCAAAGTAATGAACTGACAACTCAAGCCACAGCCACATGGGCATGGGAATCATGAGAGATAGATAGCAAAACCACAGCAAATCGCTCGTTAAGTAAGCACATCTGGGTAATTACACGGGCATGAGAGCCGGGGTAGGAATCTGCTATTTTCGTTACAATATCCGTAAGATTAATACTTTCTAAACTATAGACAAATTGCCCTATAAAATAGAAGTTAAATTTCAAAAAAAAAAATTTCATCCAAAGAACAACCTATTGTAGACAGTGACTTCTTATCTCATGAATGGATTACTGATTTTCAGAACAAAAGCATTTAGTCTCACAGCAAGAGAGGATTTAGATGTAGATACAAATTTTGGAAAACACTAAGGTAGGTTTTGAAAAGCTAGTTCTCTGCTTAAACTCTTACATGAAATTGAAATACATTACATTATGAATAAAACTACAGCACATTAATGCACGTCCTCATGACCTCACCATTCTGCTTCAGCCCCTCATCAATGAAGGGAAAATTAACTAATCAGGCACTTAGTCTCAAATCTCAAAAAGCAGCCTCCAATAAGAATTAATTACATTAAATTGAACAAAGCCTCTATTTTTTAAATCAACTTTGTATATAACTCTTCCTTGTGTGCAAATGAAGCAGAGGTCACAAACTGTGGCCTGGGAGGCCCCAACCCAACCTCCCCCCAGCTCTGTAATACCTACCAGCTAAAAATGGTTTTTATGGGTTTGTTCTTTTTTTAATGGTTAAAAATAGTTTGTGACACATGGAAAAAAAAACATGAGAACTCAAATCTCAGTATCCACAGATAAAGGTTTATTGGAACACAGCCGTATTTACTAATGTTTGCCTCTATGGCTGCTTTTTACTGATGGTAGAGAAAGTGTGGCCTGAAAAGCCTAAAATACTTGCTATCAGGTCCCTTTCAGAAAAAATTTGTTGACCCCTGAACTAAAGGATTCTAGTTCTGAATTTCATTTGAATTTTATATATTCAAATAAAATTGAGCAAATTCATATATAAAAATGTCCATATAGGGCGCCTGGGTGGCTCAGTGGGTTAAGCCGCTGCCTTTGGCTCAGGTCGTGATCTCAGGGTCCTGGGATCGAGTCCCGCATCGGGCTCTCTGCTCAGCAGGGAGCCTGCTTCTCTCTCTCTCTCTGCCTGCCTCTCCATCTACTTGTGATCTCTCTCTGTCAAATAAATAAATAAAATCTTTAAAAAAAAAAAAGTCCATATAAACAGTCCTTGAATCAAGAGATGTTAGAGACAGTCTACACAGCCCTTAAAGTCCAGAGGGATTTAATGGTTCGCTCAGGGTCAGCCGGGTAAAACGGGAACAGAGTGAAGGTTGGAGTTTGCTGCCTCACAGGGCTGCTCTCTTAGATAAGCGTGTGTCTCCAACATTTTTGCACTAATGCTACTCCTTTGTTCCTACCCCACCCTTCAACTTCTTACTAAATCCCTCACTTTGCTTTAGTTAAAATGTTAATAAAATGTGCCTTTTAATTTGACTCTTCCCAAATATGTAAAACAAATTTCTGCTGATATTTACTTATGACTGTGCCAAAAAAGCAGCAGAGACCACTGACGAAGGACAGTCTTTAGGGTCGGGGAAACCCAGCTTCCAGTTCTGTCCCTGGGGTATCACTCTGGTCCCAATAATCTTCTGACCTTCTCTCAGCTTCACCTGTCCCTTCCCTAAAAGTGAGTGTGTCCCTAGCTCACAGGCGTGTGGTTATTAGACTGAATAAAAGGAGGATGGCAAGAACTGAATGTACTGACGGTCACAGAATTGAGTTCAAGAAGTGTTACCTATTATACTCTGTCTCACGTCCAGATTTTGATACCCATCATTATCCCTGAAGGGCTTCACAGGTAGTGTTCACAAAATTCACTGTGGGCCACAATCACAGTGGTGATCTTGTCAGTGCAGGTTCACTCAGCCCTACCCCCAGGGACTCTGATTATTTAATCTGGAAAAGGCAGGAATCTGCATTTCCAAGCTCAATTGTGATTTGGATACAGGGAGTCCATGGAATGGAAAGAGTGCCCCTAGGTAATGAAAAAGATACCAAGAGGTTAAGAGATGAGCAAAAGCCTCAGTGATCATAGTCTTAATTAAATACAAAATGACAAAAAGCTAAGGACTATAATTCCTTTGTTATTTTTCCTTCCACGACAGTACTCTCTTTTTTTTTTTTTTTTTTGGCCTTAAACTTATGTTCAGCCCTATAAGTTAACTAATGTTATATACAATACGAAGATTATTTCCCAGTTTATAAAGGTTAGGACTTCCAGTTATACAACCAGTTAAATATGTATGGAACTCAAAAAGGTCAGTACTCAGGTCCCAGTGAAACTTCCCATTTTCTATCTTGGATTTCAGCCACACCAACTGTTGCTGTCCCCAGAAAATTTAAGGCTAACCCATTTTACTTATTGGTATATTTGCATACAGAAAGAAAAAAAAAACACAGAAAAATAATATGCATTCCTACCTTTCACTACAAACTGAAACAAGCTAAGAATGTGGCTAAAAACAAGCATGAAACTATATTCTACCTTGAGAAAGTCTGATGTGGGATGAGTGTGGAGCAAATCGCATGCAACAGCTGCTCCTCTGGGTAAGGCTTTTCCTTTGAAGTGTCAATTCCAAAACCAGCAACTAACAGAGCTGACAGTGGCAAGAGTCTGAGAACGTAGATGTACAGGTTCGAAATTACCTTGCTCCAGTCTAAAGCACAGGGAACGCCTTGCTGCTTCCATCTCCGGAGTCGGGTTATCTAGGACGTGTCTACACCACTGCAAAGGGCTCAGGGATTTCTCTGATGATGTGAATGTCTTTGAAGAGCCAACGTATAACCTTAAAAAAAGAAATCTACATTATAGGTATTATATAGGTATATGGACATGACCTCCCTTCTAGGGAAAACAACATGTATTTCACAGTTTCTACTAACACAAAACTCACATTGGATTACTTCAAATACAAAAATCACTTTTTAACAGGCAAATACCCCCAAATAAAATATAATGCTTTCTGTAGCTTGGTGGGAAGGAGGACTTCAAAACACTATGAGAAACTATGTCTCAGAGTCGGAGATCAGAGGCTTTTGCTACTGAACTAGCCTGGAACGGACACCATGATGTCCTGAACGGACACCATGATGACCTGACTACCTCACTTGTGTTTGTAGAAATGAACACTTTCATCCCTTTCTCTGGTAGCAGAATGTTACGTGAACTGGGCTAATTAATATATGTAAACATGACATGACAAGCTAGACAAATTTTATGTACTTTAAAAAAAAAAGTCTAAAAATTAGTGAAAGTCCATTGATTCTCTCAACCCTTAAATAATCAGGTATCTGCCCCCACCCTGTCTCAAATCTGTACTAAACGTGGTATATGCTTCTTTCTCACAAAAGCCAAACAGCTTTCAAAGATATGTTTTTGGAAAAATTTGCTTTCATCATCTAGAACATTACACAGAATTCAAAATAACCACCATGAGGCACTTTAAGTTAAAGATTTTCTCTCTGACATATGGTGCTGAGGTAAATTATAGCATATTTTCAGTCACAGGGTTATACAAAAAAAGTTCATCTTTTTAGCTGACTTAAAAAAGGAAGAGAAAGAATTATAATTACTGCTTCTAGTAATTAACTTATTTACGAATCTGGATTGTAATTATAAATCATACTAAAGTAACACTCCTTTAAACAAAGTTACCATAATTCTAATGAGTACATGTTCTTGAAATACCATACTTCACTATTCACGCTCATGCCATCGTAGTCAGGACCCCCACCTGTCAAAATAATTTCTCAGTTACCCAAGACGGTTGGGGAATGGTACTATTCAGTAAATTATCCTTACAGATCAGAGGTTGGCAAACTTTTTCTGTAAAGGGGCAGCTAGTATGTACTTGGGCTTCATAGGACACAGTCTCTGTCACAACCACTCAATTCCACTACGGTAGCCCCAAAGCACCACAGAGGGTACGCAAGGTGAATAGTAGGCTGTGTTCCTATAAACCATTTATAGACACTGAAACTTGAACTTCCCATAATTTTCAATATCATAAAATAGTAGTCTTTCGCCTTTTTTTTCCAGTCATTTAAAAATGTCTACAAACCATGCAGCAGGGCCAACTTGCCCCAAGACACCGTCTGCTAACTCCTGTTACAGGTGCAGATTCTAAAACACCGTTTCATCCATTCAGGAGTTCCTCGGTGGACCACGGTGGTCCTCCTTTCATCAGGAGTATATGGATTAGCTGAAAATTCTTATTCCTGGGCACGCCTCAGTCTACTATGACAAGATTAACACCCACCTATGTAAATCCATCCTTTCCACCACCACCCCCCCTTGCTAAAAGACCCCTAAAGAGTCCAGTGACACGTAGCTCACTCTAATTCCCCAAGTTCAGGCTAGCCTAGTCAGCTGTTCTCAACCTCTGGTGCATCGAAATGTCTTACTGGGCTGTTAAAACACAAATTGCTAACACTCGACTGCAGGCAGGTCTAATCTACCTGATTCAGAAGGTTTGGACTGTGGTCAAAGAACGCGACTGTCTGAAAAGTTTCCAGGTGATGCTCGTACTGCTGTCTGGAGACCTCACCTGGAGATGGACGCACCGGGCTAAGCCAATCTGAGGCATTGCGGCATTCCTGTTTGCCCCATCACTGGCTTAGGCACAAGCTCTGGATACAATTCTAGCCACTAAAAACTAATGGGAAATATTCTGATGGGCACATTGGCAAGTTTCTCATGTTTAAAGTTGTCAAAAAAGACCCATTTATATGCTTGCCTACAACACATGCACGTGTGTTGTAATACCCACAATGAAAAGCCTAGGCCCAGAAGGTTTCACTGCTGAATTCTACCAAATACCACAGAGAAAAGAAATTGAAGACCAATATCCCTCATGAGCACAGAAGCAAAAATCTGGGTATTTTAGCAAATTGAGTCCAACCACATATAAAAGGGATACTTCATTGTTACAAAGTGGGGTTTATCCCAGGAATGAAAGGTTGGTTTAACATTCAGTCAGTGTAGCTTACCATAGAAAAGGCACAATAATCTCAAAAACAAAAAAGCATCTGACATCCATCCCTGACTCAAACAAACAAAACAAAACAAAACAAAAAAACTCTCAGCAAATTAAGAAGGAAACACTTTCTGATTAAAGGTATGTACAAAAGCAGCATTCTCAACAGTGAAAGGCTGAATGCTCTTCCCCTAACATCAGGAACAAAACAAGGACTAGAGGTTCTAGCTAGTGCAATCACACAATAAATTAAAACATTTAGACTGGAAATAAGTAGTCAATCTATCTTTATTCAGAGATGACATGATCATCTCTGTAAAAAATCTGAGGAACCTACAAAAAAGATACTTGAACTAACGATGGAGTTTAGGAAAAAAGACTCTAGCATACCAGATGAACACACTACAGTTAACTGCATGTCTATGCCAGGGACAATCAGTATTGTTGAAATTTCACTTCCCATTTACACCAAGACCATAAGATGCCTAAGGATAAATCTGATAAAGGATGTCAAGCCCCATATGCTAAAAACTACAAAACACTCTGAGAGAAATTAAAGATATAAATGGGAAGACAGACCATGTTCACAGATCAGAAGACTCAATATTAAGATGTCAATTATCCTTAAATGTATCCATTTAATAAAATCCCAAAAGTTCAGTAAGCTTCTTGAAGAAATTTGAAAGCTGATTCTGAGATTCATATGGAAATGCAAAGATCCTAGAACAGTCAAAACAACCTTGAAAAAAACAATGAAGTGGGAGAGCTACCGGTGAGTGGGACACATGACAAACCTACAGCAGCGAAGACAGTTGAGGAGGACATGAAGACAAACAGATCAATGGGGAAACAAGATGGTCCAGAACTGCACACGTATGGAAAACTGATTCTTGACGAAGTATAAAGACAATTCAATGAAGAAAAGATAGCCTTTTGAGCAAATCATGCTGAAACAAATGTCACAACCACTCAATTCCACTATGGCACCCCCAAAGCACCCCATGGGAGTGCTCAATGACTTGACCTCCCATGCTAACACTGGGAGGACAGGAATTAATATACAGAATTAAATGACTGCATTTAATTCTATATACAAAAAATAAATTTTGAGCCATACATTACACAATACCCAAAATTAACTCAAAACGGAGATATAAAAACGTCAAACCTGGAGCTATAAAATTTTTAAAAGAAACCATAAGAAAAGTCTTTGTGTCCTTGGGTTGGCAAATATTTCTTACATAGAATTTCTTATATGGAAAAATATGATCCATAAAAGAAAAAAATTTTTTATCAATTCGACTTCACTAAAATTACAACTTTACTCGTTGAAAGACACTAATAGAAGACTAAATGATAAACCACAGAGTGGGTAAAAATATTTGCAAATCACATATGATAAAAAAAAAACTTGTATGTAGACAGATGTAAAAACTCTGTATACTCAATAATAACCCAATTTTTAAAAATGGACAAAAGATTAAAAGACATTTCAACAAAGAAAATCTATGAATGAACAGCATATAGAAAATATGCTCATCATTTGTCATGAGGTAAATGCAAAGTAGAACCACTCTGAAGTACTACTATGCACCTATTAGAATGGCTAAAATTAAAAAGCCTGACCACGGCAAGCACAACGAGCACAATTGAAATTCCCATTCGGTGCTGGCACAAATAGGAAACAGCCTAAGCACTTTGGGAAAGATTCTGGCAGCTTCCTAAAGAGTTAACATACACCTATTCCTGTTCCAGCCTCTCAAGAGCCATTGAGTATTTATCCAAAAGATATGAATGCACGTGTCCACACAAAGACTTATTTGTAATAGCCAAAACTTGAAAACGGCCCAAACGTTCGTTAAGAGATGAATGGATTAAAAAAAAACATTGTTACATGCATACAATCTAATAGTTCTCCCAATAAAAAGGAATGAACTATTGTTTCATGGAACACGGAAGAATTTTAAAATAACTCTTGATCCTAAGCAGCCAGCCCAAAAAACAAATGAAGAAACGGCACATACTGTATGATTTCATACATATGACAGTATAGAAAGCGCAAACTAATCTAGACTGGCGGGGAGAGCAGACCAGTGGTTGGGTGCCTTGATGGGAAGTAAGTGGGAGCAGGAGAGAGGAAATGCAAAGGGCCACAAGAAAACCTGGGGCATTAAGATATGGTTCATTCTCTTGACTCTAGTGATGGTTTTATAGGTGTGTGTGTGTGTGTGTGTATATATATATATATATATATATATATGTCAAAACCTATCAAATAGTACATTTTAATATATGCAGCTTATACTTCACTTATACCTCAATAAAGCTTTAAAAAAAAAGATTTCACGAAAGCAATTATTTTCTGTCCTTCAGTGTCCTCAAGACCTGAGTAGCCTTTCCAGGTGAATGAATTCAGGTGAAACAAGAAGCAGGTGCCACAGCCCCGACATAAACGGGTCACTAAACTAGTCAACTATGGTTCTTTAATTTTTTTTTTTTTTTTTTTTTTTTTTAGAGGTGGGGGAGAGAGAGATTGCAGGGAGAGAGAGAATCTTAAGCAGGCTCCATGCCCAGTGAGGAGCCCAACACAGGGCTCGATCTCAAATCCTGAGATCACGACCTGAGCCATAATCAAGAGTTGGATGCTTAACTGACTGAGCCCTCAGGTGCCCCTTTTTTCTTATTTAGCTTTTTTTTTTTTTTTAAGAGAGAGAGAATGGAACTTATCTTTAGACTTCTTTAATAAGTTATCCCTACTGTTTTATACACACACAAATTCATGCCACTGCCGGAGTCTCTGCTTGTTCTCAAACCCCTCTCACTGCCCCAAGAAGCCACTGCGTGAAGCACTGTTCTCCTCATTACCTCTAGCATCATAAGAACTGCTCTTATCTTCTATTACAAAGTTTCCACCAACCAGGCTGCCTCAGGATTTTAGGTGCTCCCATGAGTTGGATTTTTTTCTGGTAGTTTTTTGTGGGGTTTTGTTTCATTGTTTTTGCTTATAGGGGAACTCTGAAGATTTCCTTTATCCATTAGGGTCTATGTACTATAGTTCCTTCATTGGACCACACAGACTCATAGCATATTCAAAAGCAGCACTCGCCCCCACCACCTCTTCCCCACCACGACCCAAGACCAGAGGATGGCCCAGAAGCTCTGACTTCAGGCACAAACTCAGCTGAAGGAGGGATGAAGTACTTTACTGAACCAGAGAGGTGAAATGAACGCCTCCGTGTTGACTGGCTCAAACTTTGGTCCCATTTTCCCTTTACTATTCCTAGAACTGACTGTGTTACTCTTATTTCCCAGGAGTACAGAAACTTGTGTACAGAGACAGATGAACCCAAGAGAAGACTGAGATATCCTGAAAGCTGAACTGGCTACCCACCCAATCACTTGGTAAAGAACTCTACCCACTCAGAGCTTTAGATCAACTTCAATGTCCCCCTCTTTGGTGCAAAGAGAAATCAGTGACACCAGAAACTTAGAATATTCCTTTTAAATTGAAAGCTGAGACCAAAAGTAGAGGGAAAGGAGAACTGAGAAAACAACAGAGAGAACTGATAAAAAATCTAAGATAACCATAACTGGTATCATCTGAGAGAAAAAGTTACATTCACAAAATAATAATAATAAGATATTAAAAAAGAAAGATTCTTCATTCTTGGAAAATGAAACTTTTAGCATATACAAAAAATTCAGTAAGTGAGTTTGAAAGATCAAGTTGAAGCAGTCTCTCAGATGCAAAACAAAGACAGATTTACAATGAAAGACAAACAAAAAAAATTAAATGACTGCATCAGGTGGGCCTACATCTGATTATTACAAGTTCTAAAACACAAACATATATATATATATGCCCACACACATGGAGAGAAGATTATTTTAAGGGGGGGGGGCAGAAAATTTTGAGAATTGAAGGCAGGCCATTGAATTCTAAAGTGAGAACACCCATAAATGTCCAGTACCACAAATAAGATAGGCCCATACCAAGATACAACATGGCATTTTAGAAAACTAGGGATAAAAAACACTAAAAAAGAAGTCAAGGATTAAATATCCAAACCACAGTGCACTTCAATATCTAAAACCTAATAAAAATTAGAACAAAATGAAACAATGCCTTCAAGCATAAGAGAAAGTGACTTAGGCTTTTTATACCCAGCCCAACTATGAATCTTTCATGAGGCTAGAATAAAGACATTTTTAAATAAGCAGAATTTCACAGTGTACTTCTCATAATAATGCCCTTTCTCAGAAAACTACTGGAGGCTGTGCCCTCCCCAGTAGATTAAACAAAATATATGAAGACAAAGAATTTTAAAAATGGGAGGTCCTGCATAAGCAAGAAACCTAAGAAATTCCCATTAACACAGCACTGTGCGTGCAGCCTAAGAAGCAAACAGTAAAGACTGGAGCAATGGGCTTAAAAGTTCCAGAAGGGATGGCATTACAAAGCAAATTGTTAAAAACAGATTTAAAAGACTGTCAAGTATGTATGACCTTATCAAGGAATTTATGGCTCCAGGAGAGTATTTGAAAAAGTAATTAATAATAGGGATTACAGAAATTGAAGGGGGAAAAGAGAGGTCATTAGTAACTCTTGGAGGAAAAAAAGGATGAGAGGAAAATAACATACAATTAACAGGGCTCAGTTAATAACCACTATGGTCATAATACAAGTGTTACATAGCATTTAACACAAAAATAATGAAAACCATTATGAGAAGGGAAAGATGACATGGTGGTGTGGGGGTGACGAGAAGAGAGCTTAGTCTTCATCTTCCAAAACAGGTCCACAGACGTCTAAGATCATATAGTACAAATGACTGCTCAGAAATAAAGAGCAAAAGCAACAACCACATGAGAATCAAGTGAAGCCTGTGCAGAGGACTCAGAGGTCCAAGAGATAGAGGGCTCCTGCTTTCTGTAAAAAGCCTCGCTGTTTACATCCTGTTTATTGCATTACTTTGATAAACTTTAGAAGCACTGTGCAAAGTGTGAAGACAACTGATCATTTTCAGAGTCAGTCTCCAAACAATGTACCCAGGATAGCTCTGAGCCTACTGTTTCTATGGGGAGGCCTAGAGCTGGACCTAAAGAAAGCAACAGGAAGATGGAGATCACAGAGCTACAAACTCCTTGAGTGTGACATAACACCAAAATTAGATAAGCAGGGTAAAACCTGTATTCGCCCCAAAGGGCTCCAATCTTCCAAAAAGTCATAAAAATCACCTTATTTGTTGTCATTACAATATTCCATTTTACCATCATTAATGCCACATACCTCCTCGTGACTTACAAACTGCTCTTTCAATTTCTCTAGTTCCACTGATGAAACTATATTAGAATCTAGCAAGATACAAGAAAAAAACCTCACCTAAAACTTGAGAATTCTTCAAATATTAGGAAAGCTATCTTTGAAAAGTCACACTCTAATTTTCTTTAACTTTGCATCAAGACCTTCCAAAGGCACGTGACTAGAAACAATTAGCTTTCTCATAGCATCTCTTCTCCATACATTTCACATTCTGGATGTCCTCACTTAACTTACCTCCCATGCTAACACTGGGAGGACAGGAACAACATCAAACCTGCCATCAGAATAATCACTTGAGTGCTTCAAAGGACTATTACAACTATCTAGGGGAAAAAAAATCAGTTATTCTCAAGTAAATGTTTGATTCTAAAGTCATCCTTCTGATAACACAAAAACAAATGATACGGCAAAACATATGCATATGTTCTACGTGCCTGTCACTGAGAAGGAATATGTGGCAATTTTCAGACGTGTAATTTAAAGCTTTCAAGCATCACAAGTTCCATTTTAAGGAAATCTGAAGCATCAGCACTGATAGGCAATCAATCAATCTTCAGGGGAACTGAAGCATCTGATTCACCAGCGCCCACTAGAGCCACACTCAGCAGCCACCGCAAAGCAAATTCACCACCACAAAGCTATTAAAAGGACACAAGAAGCCCAGTGTGAGTTACGGAATTGTCCTACAGCAGACTCTACCCCTGTCCCTCCACAGTTAGAGCTGGATTCTATTTTGGTGTCTCACTGCAGGGTTTCAAAGACCTCAGCACATACTTCACTCGACTCCGTTTGCCTCTAGAAAACACTGCGGTTTTCAATTAGCATTGTCAGAAAGTGAAGCACCCTCTGGTCTTTTCACTGAAAATCAATTATGGGGGGAAAAAAAAAAGACCAGTTCAGGTGGTCTAATTTAGCTGTGCCATATGGACAGTACAAGGTGTTCAGCAGCTTTGATGGAGAATTGGCAAGGATTTTAGCCAGCTGTCTAGGGTCGTGGTGTTACACGCGAAAGATGAATAGCTCATTCATTAAATTTTCCATGATTTGTACATAGCCCTCTTTCCCCCTTTTATAATTATGACTTTTCTCCTGTCCTTTCCATTGGGTAAGTTTAAAATCTCTGCCACGTCCCTTTTACATAAGTTTCAATATTCTTCTAATTGCCACTCCACTAAAATAAAGGCCCTACAGGACTGTATTTTCTGTTAGCTGGCATATTATCTTGACATTTTCTGAATATAGACTTCTCTCCCTGACTGAGGTGCGCAAGACCTGACTTTCCCCGGCGCTACCCTCTCTTCAGAGAGCTGGGCTTTTCTACCTGCTTTCTTCAACACCATTTTGCTTTCAAATGGTGTAAAATGGAGTTTTTCTAACTGTGACCTTAACGCACAAATATATTTACTATTTCGGCCCAGGGCACACACATGTAAAACTGAAACAAGTTCAATCGATACAAATTTGTATCACAAGATAGGCTGCCTTCTGATTTTATATTCTACTGCTCTTCATTTTCTAAAGAAGAAATGCCGGTCAAGCCACTAAGCTGACCTTATGACACACTGATGGTCATAACCAAGCTCGGGAAGAACAGCCATGCTGTACACACTTCAGAATCGGTCTCAACCACCTGAACTGTGGTTTTAACCTTTCAGTAAATAACTGGAGGAGCTTTTTAAGTCATTTCACCACACACTTCAGTCCCTCAGTCAGGAAATAGGGGAGCTCAAATAGGTCATGGAAAGGTCTAGAGTGAAGTTAACAACTTACTGCTCCTCTGGCCACTTCACACCAATCTGCTCTCTTTTCCTGATACCCTGCTGCTTCTCAGCTTGGTGACATGGGACAGTGATTTTGAAAACGTCATTCCATACACACTGGCAAATCATCCAGGCACATGTTCCAAGTATGCATCAAAGTCACCATCCTTGGAGCTTAATTTGCTCCTGAAATTCAGAGCCCCACCCCACTTCTAGCCTATGGTTTTCTGGAGAGCTAAGGCTGTCAAATTAGTAGCGATCCCTGAAGAACCCATGTAGCAGGACGTGAAGTTTACTATGGGATTATAACAATTGGATTTAAGAATTAAGGTTCTAGGGGGCACCTGGGTGGCTCAGTCAGTCAAGCGTCTGACTCCTGATTTTGGCTCAGGTCATGACCTCAGGGTTGTGGGATCAAGCCCAGAGTGGGGCTCTGTGCTCAGCAGGGGGTCTGCTTGAAATTCTGCCTCTGCCCTTCTCCCTGCTCATGTGCTTTCACTCTCTCTAAAATAAATAAGTCTTTAAAAAAAAAAAAAAAAATTAAGGTCCTGGAACCACAATTTAATTTCCTGAGACATTTACTTCTAGCAGCCCTAAGATTAAAGAAAAAATAATTTAAATTCAACTGAGATAAATATTTGAAGAAATGAGACAACTGTTTTATTTCAAAGATTTTCATCAAAATGAAAAGGAAAACACACTATCCTTCTCACAAAGTTTTGGTTTTTTATAAACAGAAGATACTTGTAGGTTAAATAATTGGAAAAATGACCTAAGAGACCTGATTGACCATTAACTAATGAACTATCATCAAGCAAATACTGATTCTACAATTAACGGTTTTCCTTCTACACATAATTCTTGAGCCAAGCATTGTCGGGGTTGTTAATAAAAGGTGAAGAGTTACAGTATAAGGTTTTATTAGAAAAAAATGGGACTTACATGAAAGAACTTCTAAAACATTCAAAGATTCATCTATATCTGTGAACTTTCTTTCCTGAAGACAAGACATCCTGCGGGAAATACTGTTCTAAATAATCAAATATCAACTTTAAGTTATTAGGATGAAATCATGATAAAAATGCATGAAAAATTATAGGGGAGACACTCAACAGTACATTGGTCCTTAATAAATATGGTTACTTTTACAATGATGCAACTGTTATAGGGAAACAAACGTGTCCAAGATAGGTTCAATGAAAGGCAGTTTTAAAAAAACTGATGTGCATTTAAGGATTTGGATAATTATGTTTGTATCTTGAAGGATCTGTAGAATGTTAACAGTTAAACTCTGAATCATGGTAATGAATTCAGGACAAGAGGAAAGACTCCTGTGACTTCATACTCACATCTGTGAGGGCTTTTTTCTTCCACGGTGAAAATGTAAAACTATTTTTAAGTATTTTTAGAATAATCAGGTACTTATTATCCACTACAGTTGTTTCCTAACAGGGGAAATAAAGGTAAGTTGTCTCCCTGCAAACATATGAGGCAATCCAAATGAAAAACACCCTGTTTGTGAGACGACAGGACAGGGACGTACACAGTTTACAGCGATGAAGGAACATCATCAGCATTAACAAGTAGGTTCAACTTGGAGAATCAGGCCTGCTATTTGTTCATCAACAGGCCAAGATAATGTAATACAAAAATATTTTAATGTATAAGGTGTCAGGACAGAAAGTTTTCTGTAAATCAGGTGACCTTAAAAATGTTTTAATTACATTCCACCAAAGAGTAATTATCCCTCCATTTTTCCACATGGGATTCTAGTCCTAAATTTCTTCTGAGAAAGACATGCTATAAAACAGTGTGCCGCTTGTCTGTGGAAACATCCATAAAGTGTCGGAGCATTGATTTATGTACTCCCCTGAATATTTGATGAGTGAAATTAGTAGAACCTGCTATCCTTTACATCCACTTCAAACCATCTCAAGTGCTAATAGAGTAATTCCATTAAGCAGGTCATTTTTCCCCCAAAGTTATTCCAATACTATTTTGACAAAAATTAAACTATGAAAAGCCTGCATATCAAAATCCTAGCAGTAGCTGGATGATAACTAAATAGGTAGAAGTCCATTCAATGGAAAAAAATTACAATCCTATTAGCTATGTATATACCACCCCAATTGAATACACTTATAAAATCATAAGTATATCACAGGTTTAAAAATGCTAACATTTTTAATGGATAGGATTGATGCCCATCAAAAATACAAATAAGTTGCCTTCTACCATCCATGTATCTCCAGAAAAGGTCAAGTGGGCCTTAAATCAAGGTAACATAATTTGAAAGTAGCATAAGGGCTTATAGTGATTATAACCTAAAAACCGCCATGAGAGCACTTTCTAGTACCATGCTCAGGTTGAAACTCAGTTTACAATACAGCTTGGGCTCCACAAACACCAAGATGTCATTTCTAAAGAATGGCTCAAAGCTACGCAGAGTGGTGAGTTGTTCTGATCTTTACAACTTGAGCAACCAGCACAGTTGCCCACAGGTGGAGCACTAAGGAGGAGGAAGAGAAGGATGCTTTATTGTAGCTCCATCCATTTTGATTCTCCGAATCAGGCCAACTAGTTAATGCACGTTACCAAGGAGAGTTCTGAGAGTATAAGGGAACACCGCAGGTCTCAACGGGAAAACCGGTAGGGTTCTCCATTCTCATTCCCTCTGTGGGATCATGCAACAGGACCACAAAGAAAGTAAGGAAAACCCAGCTTGCAAAAAACAGGAAGGGTCAGAAGTAGAAGGACCCAAGGTAAAAGGACAACTGTCCTTCATGCAGCAGCTACGGAAAGGTGAAGGCTGTTCATTTTCCCTGCAGGAACTTAAGTCTGACCTCCTCTGAGGCTTCAACTCATCTTACCATGTCCCACTACCTCTGCTGATGGAGGAAAGCAAACGAACCACAACCAGAAGTCAGTCATGAAAGGACTTACTCCATGAGAAAGCAGCATGAAAAATAAGGGACTCAGACCACCCCCCCCCAAAGTTACTCATTGATGGAAAACAGAGCTAGCCAGATTTCAAGCGAAAAGATGCTGCCAACCAAAGTCTTCTGATAACCAACTCACGGTTTCTAAAAAAAATAAAATAAAAAGTTGCTTCTCACTTTTCTTCAATCAACGGTTCATTTTTAAAAATTAAAGATCCTTGATTTCTAAGTAACAGTACTTTCATGCTGCCCACTCCATTCCCTGAAAAAGCCCTCGTTTTTGACACCATTAATGACAGGAAAGCCCGTGAGGGCAGCATTTCAAAAAGCAAGTCAGTCTTTGAAATGAGACGCTATCAGCGAAAATGCAGCGCATGAGGACACGCGACTGCACAAGTCCAACTGCAAGCACGAGTCTCTAAGGAGAGACCCATCACTGGGCGGCTTGGGACGCCACGGGACGAGACCGCAGAGCACGCAAATCCTGCCCAGCGTTCGTTTGGGAGGAAAGACCAGGAACAGTCGCAGACTGAGGCCAACCCTACCCATCCCCCGCTACTCCCAAAAACGACGGGGGGAAGGCAGGACTGAGTAACAAAAAGATGGCACGGATTTTTCAGTTAATGCTAACAGGCAGCTGGGGACCGAGTCATCCGCGCAGAGCAGAAGACAGGGAGATGGAGGGGACCCATTCATCCCCAGCTGGCTCAGCCTGAGCTATGAGAAATAGGTTTCCGCCCCCGTGAAAAGCCTCCGCTCCTCGCCCAGTTGGGCACCTGCCAGGCCACCACGTCCGGGGGCAAGGACGAGGTCCCCCTCTCCTCCCCGGCCCACGCCCTCCCCGCCGTCCCGGGGCCTCCGAGGCCGGGGTTCCGGGGGAAGGAGCGGAGCCCGGCAATACCAGGTGTAGTTGTCCTCGTCCCGCCAGGCGGCTACGCTCTCCAGGTCCAGCGGCTCCACCTCGTCCAGCAGCGTGGGGGGCGGCGAGGGCGGCGCGGCGGCTCCCCCCGGCGGCGTCCCCGCGCCCCCCGGCTCCGGCCCGCCGCCGCCTGCGCCGAAGAAGCCCGCCGCCGGCTTGAAGTAGACGAAGGGCGCCTCGGGGGGCTGCGCCAGGCTGCAGAGCAGGGAGGGCGCCGGGCTGGGCAGGCAGTACGTCCCCGAGAACGCGGGGCTGGAGCTGCCGCTGCCGCTGCCGCCGCCGCCCAACGCCAGCCCGAGCCCCAGACCCCCCGAGGCGGCGGCGGCTGCGGCCGGGGGGCTCCGCGGACCCAACGGGCTGCAGGCCCCGGCGGGGGGCGGCGCGGCGGGCGGCGGCGGCGGCAGCAGCAGCAGGTGCGGGGCGGCGGCCGCGCTGGCCGCCCGGCTCCGCAGCTGCTCGTTCTGCTTCTCCAGCTTGCGCACTAGCTCCTGCAGCTTCTTCACCTCCAGCTCAGCGTTCACCACCGGCCCGGAGCCCGCTCCGGAGCCGCCCCCTGCCGAGGCGCATTTCACCTGCTCCGCCATCATCGTGGGCCCCGAAGGCGCCGCGGCCGCCGGGGTGGTGCGCGCCGCCGCGCCCGCTCCTCCAGCCGCGGAGAGACTATGGCTCCTTCCCTGCCACCCGGGGAGCGCCGACCACGCTGGGACAGAGGCCGAGCCGGCTGTTCGCATCAGCACCGGGCCCCAGCCTCTGGCCCAGGCAGCCGCCGCCAAACAGCTCTGCACATGCTCAGAGCGTCCCTCCAGTCCCCTGGGCGCCGCGGCGGCTCCGGGTTTTAGCCGCGGCCCCGGGGCGGGGCGGGGCGATGCCGGGTGGGCGGGGCCGGTGGAAGACCTGCCGCGGGGAAAGAGGAACTCGAGAGGGCGAGGCAGGCAGCAGAGGCTGGGGTCCTGGGGCCGCCGCCCGCGCTACCTAGCCCTAGGTGCCTGATTGGACCTGGCCTGAACTTTCCCGCCACAGGCGCTTCCGCAGCTGTGGGGAGAGCAAACTGTGCGGATCTCAGAGCCTGTTCCAAAAAAGCCGCTGCAGGTGTCTGCCCTGGAGGAGTGCACACCGCGCCCTCTCGTTTGCTACGGTCCAGGAGCTTGTGCTCAATGACCTTAGCCACTAGCCACTGGCTGAGGAACCAGAGGGCCAGGAAACGTTATCCTAAGGGCTGGAAAATGAGAAAGTGGAACAGAAAGACTTGGAGACCATGCTATTAATCCACTAATTGGTAACACAGAGACAAAATGGTGGGAGAGGAGGGCAAGGAGAAAGAAGAAATCCTGAGAGTGGCCCGCTGCTGAAGAGCCAAGTGTTTATTCTAAAAGAGTCGAATTCAAATTATTCTGTTACCACCAGTGTTTGTCATAATAATGCAAGAGCATTTTCCATACTACGTATATTCTTACGTTTATCAAGACAAAAGATACTTGAGCACCTAACTTTCGGACACGATTCTAAGAGCTGGCCATCGAGCATTGAACAAAACAAGCAAAAATCATTATAGGCGAAACCTGAGTAAAATTGTATAGCGCTCCATCTCTTTAATAATTGACAAGCTGTTAGGTCACACTTACAGGGTGGAAGGGGACAGAGAAAAAAAGAAATGAGAAAAAGAAAACCTTCGAACTCTATCCCAATATCCCTAAACTCACCTGCAAGGCTGCTCTTTTTATATCTTTTGGAAACCACTGGCAAATCTGCCGGGGAGAGGGGAGCGGGGAAGCTTTTAGGCAGAAGAATGGGATTCAGTTTCCATCAATCAGTATTGACCTAGCATTCCAAGTATTTAACACAATCGGGAAAAAGTCTGAGATTTTATTATGAGAAAGGTCCACACAACTGGTTCTCATCCTCAGATGATAGGCTATCTGGTGAGAGTTCCTGCTCCAGGACTTTGCATACTGATCGTTGTGACAATGTTCCACATCCCTCTGTAACTGCATGCACATTGTATCATTGGTTTTAGATTTGGCTCTGTGCCCTCCTGCTCTGAAACACTTGTGTCTTCTCAGTTATCAATCAATATCTGTGGCTTCTGCCTGTAGGGTGGGTGATCTGCATTTAACTTGCGTGGTGAGGGCTTCCATAAATTGGAGAAATATGTGTGATAACTACTCAGACCCTTCCTATCTGGAGTTCCGCTTGCTAGACCACCACTGAACCACCTGTATCACCTTTCCAAGTTTCGGTCTATCTTCTGGATATCCTGGTGACTACTAAAACCTGGAGAAGTGGAATAATACTCCTGAAAGTCCTAAGTAAAGAATCTATTGAAGGATTTTTCCGCATGCTCAGTGGCAGATGCGGTAGCAGGAACCCTGCAACACAAAGAAAGGGAGACAACAGACACAATGAGAACAAAGAGCTGCTGGCTTCCCCATTAGCAAAAGAAATTGGGAAGAGACACAGAATAGTGAAGACCGCAAGAATTCAGATGTAAAGAAAAGCAGTCATTTCACTACAACATTTATATACTCTAGAGAAGCAGTGAAATAAACAGCCCGCTCCTCCCCCATTTACTCACTACGGTCTACCGAATACAGCCAAGCAACCAGTAGTCAAGTCTTAGGACTGTGTCTTCTAAGTCACAATTATTAAATAAAACAAAAGTGTTTAAAAAGTAAGTGTTCATTGAAATTTAGACATAGAATAAAGATGACACATTCTGCCCTAAATTTCTTTTCTTCATTCTTCTTCTGCAAAGACAAATTTGCCCTCTTCACAACTGTTTTAAAAAGTATGAAATGACTCATGTCCAGAGAAATTTTAAACAATTTCTTTTCCTTTCTATTAAAGCATCTCTTTTTTTCTCCCCTTCTGTGAGCTACTCATGTACACACACCAGAGAGGACCAGAATGTACACAGATTTTAACTTGGTATCCCCAGGATGCCTGTCTCTTTAACACATAATTAAAGAGGTTGATGGTGTCAAGGTTTTAATTAAGCAGTCTTGATTTTTTATTTTGATGCAAATTTGCAAAGCTTTATGCCTTGAAAGAAATTGCTCCACTTTAAATTATTTTTATTTTAAATAAAATATATGATTTCAGAGGCTTATGAAATATGAAAGTGCACATCTCACTAAGAACTTTGCTTTAACAATGCATTTGAAATACCATAAAGTGATGAGAAACATCCATATATCACACAATCAAACCAGATAAATAAATGCATATTTCTCTATTGCTTCCCATTGCTTACGCTTCAGAACTATGGTCACTAAGTCATTTTACTGAACTTTAAGAGAAAAAAATAACTTTTTTTGATTTGTATGTTTGCATATATCTTTAACAGTGTCTATGAACATCAAATTGACCTCGCCACAGAACTGAAAAGGCAGCAGTTTCTTCTTGAGTTTGTAAATCTAATTCTCTGAGGGAATCTAGGAACAGCTTGTTATTATCCTAGTTTTACAGATGGGACCTAACAAGGTTAGGCAACTCGCCCAAATTCAGGCATGAAAACAATGACGGCTCTCAGCATAGTTTTTAGTGGTGCAACCACTCTTTTCCTTATATCCTTGTCTTAGGGTAAAAGTCCTCTAAGAGGGAGCCCCATGCATTTTAAATATAGATTTTCCATCAGTGCAATGGACATACCCCAAGATGGGCACCACATTTATCATGCTCATAGATCCAATTACTCTAAGAAGAGGAAATCACTTTAAGTGTTTAAACTAAGATCAAAGATCCCCAGCTGTGTTTTCAAGTTCAATCAGACTATGGTGTTTGATTTTGTTTGCGTCTTAATGAAGATTCCTGTTTGTCCATACAGAATAGACTCAAATACTGTGGGTCCCCACTGCCCTGATACAGTTCCCCACACAGTGTCTAGCACGTAGCAAAGACACATTGAATTTTTTAAAGAATAAATGAATAAATAAATAAATCCCCAAGTTTTAGCTGGAATTTAGACAAAAACGTAAGTAGATATTTCCATAAGCCTCATTTATCATGTGGTAACAACATGGAAGGATTAGAAGTCTTTTTGCAACCCCATAATTGATTATTTCACATCTGGCCCAATTAAAAGCTTGAATCATACTTGCTGTATCTAATGTGTTCATTTTAACATGCAGGGATAATGCAGAGAGAAAACAAAAATACGCAAACCACATATTATATAAATAATCCCTGTGTGGGTTGCTGCCTTCAAACCCCACCCAACTCTACCTCTCGAATTCGGGCCAATAACCCATTTAATTATACCCTGTAAAGTTACATTTAGTAGTAGTTATAATAGTAATAATGATAGTAATTCTGTTTAGATGGCAAGCTATATTTGTCAGAGACCTCTTTAATAAACACTTATTACACGTCTATTATGTTCAAGTCACAGTGTTAAATGATTTTTAGATGTGAGTAAGACAGTGTCTCCACCACCAAGACCTTTATCTGGTTGGAGAAAGAAGCACATCCATAATTAACTGTAGTACAAGACTTAGTGTGTTGAGTGTCATGGCAAAAATACAAGTCAACAGCATAGGCAGTGTCCAAGAAGGGGCAATTAATTTTGGCTAAAAAATTTAGGAAGAAGCTATGGGGCATTGGGACAAATATTGTGACATTCATTTATCAGACAGGATATCAAAGCAATAATAGAACTAGGGTTAGGGCGCCCATCTCTAATTTCTGATCAGTATTATTTCCTTTGTGGTCACTTTGTTTTGTTTTTGTAAATAGCTCACATATCTACCACTCCCTTTAAAATGAAACTTTTTACAATTTACCTTAATAGTAGCAATTGGTGTTTACTAACTGCTAGTACCTGTTCCAAACCCTTTACTGGCATTAACGCATTTAATCACCCAATAGCCCTTTGAGGTAGTTTCTGTTATTATCCCTGTTTTATAAATGAGGAAACTGAGGCCCAGAGAGGTCCAACACTCTTACCTAGCCGGTAAGCAGGAGAACCAGGATTTGAAGAGAGGCGGTCTGGCTGCAAGGTCCAGGCTTGTAAAATGGAGTATTTCCCTTTCAGTCTTAGGCAGCACCGACCAGAATACCCTGCTCGGGTCACAGTGGCTTATCAATAAAAACTATTGACTAATGCAAAATCAATAGCAAGGAACATCTTGAACAAAGTCTGACACATTAATCAGCAAATATTACTGGAACTTACAAAGTTACCCAGCACAGATTAGAAAACAGTAGGTTTCCAAGAGCAACAAAGTTGCCAGTGCTGGTACAACCTTTCCAACAGTACATGGGCACTCATTTTTTCTTTCTGCACAAATGGCATAACAGCATTCATTGTCACTGCTTTGTCCTGCGTTTCTAGCCATTTAGCTTCTTCTTATGTCAATTCCACTCTGAAGAATACTCAAAATGAACAATGTCGGACTATGTCCCCCTGAACAGATCCCGTCATGATTATTGAAAAACAAAAACAAAAATTCAGAAACTTTTTTCAAATTTAGAAACTTTTTTTTTAACCACAAGATGGTTTGCATTTCTTGAAAATGAGTGTGTGAGATAACTTCAACCCTGAAGGATAACATCAAGGCTGAAAAGCATCTTGAATTTTTTTCAAAATGTGTTAACTTCCTAAGAGAAAAACGAATCTATAGGGCTTGAGTCTCACTGGCAAAAATCGGTTTGTACGCTCCCCACCGTCACACTGGTATCTGCCCTACAGGTTTTGAAAGTATTTTGATATAGAACAATCTATTTTCTTGTTTTCCTCAAATGTTCCTGCCATCATAAAAGTCAACGTGGTAGAGAGTGTTCTTTTTTTTAATTCAAAAGAGTTATTCTTCTTTGATAATTTCCAGGGTGTTTGTAAAACTCCCTTGCAAAAAAGTCACAATCATACCAGAGTGTTGCAAACCAAAGTCAGAAATTATTTAAAAGACTGTGCGACAGTCAGGGCAACAAGCCCTCCTACGATAGTGGATTCTTCCGTCCTCCTTCAAGGGACTAGCCTGGTTTCAAGGACATGACCATCCAAATCTAAGTAAATGGCAGTGAAATGCAGCATACAGAAAATACCTCAACATTCCCTCCAGCAGATATCTGTTCACATTCTAGAGATTGGAAACCAGTCTGAAAAAAAGTAGTTACAAGTGTATCCAAAATAAATAATCAGCGAGTGTCTAACGATGGTCTGACAATTAATTTTCAGAAAAGAATAGTAATTATACCAGAAAGGGCTGGTCTGTGTTTCAGCTCTAAAATCTCATCTTAAATGTTTCCCAGTGACAGTGGTTCTAATCGTGCCCCAGAGGATTGTGCCATTATGATTATAGATATGTTCTTATTTCTGATCTCTAGAAATATGATTTGTTTGTTTTCAGAAAGGAAGATACGTCAATTAGCAGAAAATACTTTGTTAAAGGTATGATTGCCTTCACCAAAACAGAATGCAAAAAAGCTCAAAGATGAATGCATTCTTGGCAACTGAAGAAGAGCCAAATGGTTGGGACAGGGACGAATTAGCCATCAAGCAGTTTCGCAAAATCTATAACCAGCTTAAAGCCTCTGTTTTCAGACTCTGGGCTTTATTCGGCGATATTTTAAGTACTTTTTTTTAAGGGGGTTGGAGTTTGGGGAGGGCTGAGAGAGTGGGAGAATCTTAGGCAGGCTCCACACTGGGCTTCCAGCACGGAGCCCAGTACAGGCTGATCACAGATCTCATGACCCTGAAATCATGACCTGAGCCAAAATCGGGAGTCCGAAGCTTAGTGGACTGAGCCACCCAGGTGCCCCAGCACTTTTTCTTAGTCTGTGGAATACAGTATTTGAAAGTTCCCAGATGCTACTAAAAAATTGGAGACAGAGCAAACAAGAAATAATAAAACAGGCTGATGAGGTGATTAGGCCAACAGATTGCAAATGCAGCGCCAAAGAAGAAAATTGAAAATAATTCAGCTTGTAGAAGACAGAAACCCAGAGAGTAACTGGAACCCTAACTTGGATATCAGATGGTGGCAATCTGTCCCTTTGATGCCTTACACATGTGGACAGACCGGAAGAGAGTCAGAGGAGGCCTCAGAAGAGTGTCAACCTCACTCAGGTACCTGGGCTCAGGGAGGCTCCATCTCCAGGCTTTCTAACAGCCAGCGCAAGAACAAAGGGTCTGGCCAACTGTACCCTAATTCAAAAATGTGGCGAAAACGCCTTCTAATTACGTTTCATTGACCTAAACTAGTCATATGACTGCACATAACTTCACAGCACCACGGGGATGCAATCATACCACATGACTAAAAGAACTGGAAATATTTAGTGTACCACACCGAATTATAATTCACTCTTATGTAAATGTTTCCTGCTACTAAAAATCTTAAAGTTAAGATTTACCTCAAATATTTTGGCAGAGTCCCATAAATCTTGCAATCTCCTGTTTTCGTGGTTTTTGCAATCGTGTCTTAGGTTTGTTTGTAATTTTAAAGAAAATTTTTGTTTGTATATATCTATGATTTTTAAATCACCTTTTACAATATCGAGTCCTAATTTAATGGCATGGTGACTAGAGGTTATGATCTATATTAATCTGATTCTCTGAAAAAAATTCTTGAGGTATAATTGACATACAGCATTATATTAGTTTCAGGTATAAAACATAATGATTTGATATTTGTGTATATTGCAAAATGGTTTGTATATATTGAAAAATAAGTCAGGTTGACACCCATCACCACACACAGTTACAAACATTTTTTTCTTGTGATGAGGACTTTGAAGTGCTACTTTCTTAGAAGTTTTCAAATATATGATACAGTATTATCGATCATGTACCTCCTGCTGCCTGTTATACCCCCATGACTTGTTGGGCCTGTTATACCCCCATGACTTATTGGTTTTATAACTAGAAATTTGTACCACCTTCAATCATTTTGACCTCCTTTATCCATTTTGCCTTCTCCCATGTCCCCTCTGGCAACCACCAATCTGTTCTATCTATGGGTTTATTTTTTAATTTTATTTTGTTTTTAGATTCCCAGTATCAAGGAGATCCTATGGTATTTGTTTTTCTCTGTCTGATGTATTTCACTCTGGTTCATTGAAATTTGATGAGACTTCCTTTGCACCCTGTACACTGTCAATATTTGGAAATATTCTATGAGTATTTGAATAGTATGTATACGTTTAATTTGTTGGATACATATCCACATATATAATTCATATACATATAAATATTATATTTATTTAAACTTATATTTATAAAAATATATAATTTGTGTGTATTTCTTTGAAATAATGTTGTTTATATTATTCAGATCTTCTACCGGTCTAAGTCATCTATCAATTACTGACAGAAAAGTGTTTAGATGTCCTATTGTAATAATGTATATATAAATACATATATATTTATTGTATTATGTATTTTATGTATCCATGGTCATCATTTATATATTTGTGGATAATTCCATTTATTATTATGTGATGTCTCCTTCATCCTTTTCAATGTTTTTTGCCCTAAAATATAATTTGCTTAACATTGATAATATTAATATTGCTATACCAGCTTTCTTTCAGTTAGTACTTTTAATCTTCTCATCCTACTATGTTGCTTTGTTTCAGAAGAGATTTGCATAAGGTACATATAGTTAAATTCTGTTTTATCATCCAGTCTGTTGGTCTGTTATTTATTAAGTGAATTCATTTATTGTGATTATTGGCATTTCTGGACTTATTTCTATCATAATATTTTGTGGGTTTTGTCTACCATATTTTTTCCTTTTCTGCTTTTTCTTAGATTTATACATTTTTTGTAGTTCACTTTTTCCATTCTGTTGATTTAGAAATTATGCATTTTACCAATTAAAAAATTGGCAGGAAGGTGCCTCAGTGGCTTAATTGTGTTGTTTCTTGATCTCAGTTCAGGTATTAATGTCAGGGTTGTGAGTTCAAGCCCCATGCTGGGCTCCAAGCTGGGTGTGGAGACTTCTTAAAAAAAAAAAAATGGGCAAAAGACATGAACAGACATGTCTCCAAAGAAGACATCTAGATGACCATAAGACACAGGAAAAGGTGGTTAACATTACTTACCATCAGGGAAATGCAAATCAAAACCACAGTGAGATAATCTCCTCATACCTGTCAGAATGGCTAAAATAAAAAACACAAGAAACAACAAGTGTTGGTGAGGATGTGAAGAGAAAGCAACCCTCATGCACTGTGGTTGGAATGCAAACTGGTGCGACCACTGTGGAAAACACTATGGAGTTTCCTCAAAAAATTAAAAATAGAACTACCCTGTGATCCAGTAATGACACTACTGGGTATTTACCCAAAAATATAAAAACACTATTTCAAAAGGATATATGTACCCCTATGTTTATTGCAGCATCATTTACATTTGCCAAATTATGGAAGTAACCCTTGTGTCCATCAACAGATGAATGGATAGGGATAGCCTGGGTGGCTCAGTTAAGTATCTGCCTTCTGCTCAGGTCATGATCCCAGGGTCCTGGAATCGAACATCACATTGGGCTCCTTGCTCAGCGAAAGCCTGTTTCTCCCTCTCCTTCTTCTTGCCACTCTCCCTGCTTGTACTCTCCCTCTCTGTGTCAAATAAATAAATAAATAAATAAAATATTTTTTAAAAGAGATGAATGGATAAAAAAGAGATATTATATATATATATGTATATATATATATGTGTGCGTGTATATATAAATGGAATATTTCTCAGCCATAAAAAAGAATGAAACTCGCCTTTTGCAATAAGAGAGATGGAACTACAGAGTATAACACTAAGCAAACTAAGTCAGTCAGAGAAAGACAAATACCATATGATCTCATTCATATGTGGAATGTAAGAAACAAAACAAATGAACAAAGGAAAAGAGAGAGAGACAAACCAAGAAACAAACTCTTTTTTTAAAAAGACTTATTTCTTTATTTTAGAGACAGAGCTGGAACAGCGGTAGGGACAGAGGGAGAGAGGGAGAGAAGCAGACTCCCTGATGAGCACAGAGCCTGACATGGGGCTTGATCCCACAACTCTGAGATCTTAACCTGAGCTGACATCAAGTCAGATGCTTAACCAACTGAGCCATCCAGGTGCCCCAAGAAACAGTGTCTTAACTATAGAGAACAAACTGATGGTTACCAGAGGGAAGGTGGGGGGGGGGATGGGTGAAACAGGTGATGGGGAGTAAGCATACACCAATCACGATGAGCACTGAGCAATGTACAGAACTGCTGAGTCACTAAATTGTACACCTGAAAGTAATATAACGCTGTATGTTAACTACTGGAATGAAAATTCTGAGTAGATAGATATTTTCCTATGAACTTCAAAGATACAATTTTATCTCTTCTGTCATCTCCTGCTAATGTGAAGTCCAGGTGTAGCTACCCTGTCTTTTCTTCCTGGTACATTTTAAGAATATATTTGCATTTTGTTGTCTTATGTTAATGTGTCTAAAGGTGCATTTACTTTTAGTCTTCTGGAGTATTCTTTCCATCTGACAGCCCATATTTTACATAAGCTTTGAAAATTCTCAGTTTTTATCCCTCCTCTTGTTACTTCTGCAACCATTCTCTTCTGGGATTCCATGGCGGGGAGAGAGGGTGTGTGACTGTGAGTGCACATGTGTGTATGTGTGTTTGCATGCTCCTGTGCATGTATTCACTCATTCATTCATTCATAACTATCTCCATATCACTCTATCTCATATCTCTTAACTGATCTTTCATACGCTTTTTTTCTCTTCGCTTCTCTGCTATATTCTTGGTGAAGTCCTGTGAATTGCTTCCCAATTCATTTGTATTATTTTGATTATCCCAGTTTAGTGTTTATCCACTCAACTAAGTTTTAAAGACCATCTTTTTTTTTTTGCATCATTTCTCACTTCTTTTTGGAATTATGCTAGTGTTTTTTATATCTCTTTGATAACTCTAGATATCTTGAAGTCTACTTAAGATGGCATGTTTATTTTTATTTTGCACAGAATGATTTTATTTCCCAATATTTGGTTTTACTTGGCTTCATTCTTGGTTTTAATATTCTTTGTATGTTTTGAAATTTTGGTTTGTTTTTTTTTTAAAGATTTTATTTATTATTTCGACAGACAAAGATCAGAAGCAGACAGAGAGGCTGACAGAGAGAGGGAGGAAGCAGGCTCCCTGCTGAGCAGAGAGCCCAACATGGGGCTCGATCCCAGGACCCTGAGATCATGACCTGAGCCGAAGGCGGAGGCTTAACCCACTGAGCCACCCAGGTGCCCCGAAATTTTGGTTTTTTGATCCACCTGGATTTGGTGCTACTTTTCTTTTTCTTTCTCTTTCTTTTCCCTATTTAAAAGGTTTTGTGGTTGCCTCACTTCAGCCCTACAACCCAGAGTCCAACACCAGATCTCCTCTTGATGTCCAGGGTTCCTATTCCACCATGACAGTGGGAATAGTATAAAGTCAGATATTTTGGCTACGTTTGGCCGTGAAAGTTGAGTCCATCCTGGTGTCTGTCTTGGCACTCAGACTTTTATCAGCTGTTGCTCTGGGAAGCAAATGGCAACACCTTTTTGCAGCCTCTCTTCCCAGGATGGAGACCAAGGATGGAGGAAGGAGAATGACTTGCCACTCCACCCTACTTCTCCACAATCCTAGGCACTTGAATCTGAACTGTCTCAGCCACACGTGGTGCTGAGAATGGCAGTCCTGTGGCTTCTGTCCCACATTTCTCTTCCGTTCCTAGTCCATACAGAGAACTTTTTTCTCCCAGTTTTATTCCCTGGGATGTGGAATCTGTGGGTGGTTCAAAATATGAACTTTGCCACTTTGATAAGAGGTCTACACTCTTTCATTATCTGATTTAAAAAAAAAAAAAAAAACAACCCTAGTGCATTCATCCTAGCCCCACTCCACAGCAGATGTCTGACTGTACGCTAGCTCTCTCTGCAGGTTACAACCCCACTTGGCCTCTAGTGTGCCATGGATGGTACGCCATTTCATGGGTATGTTGTCCCTATCACAGAATGAGAGGAAGCTACGGTGACTTTAAACTTCTCTCTCTGATGTAAAAACCGGGAGGTAAATTGCATAAAGCATCTTCTCACAAAAAAAAAAAAAAAAAAAAAAAAAAATCACATGCATTTAGGTATAATGATATGCTCTCTTGTGTCAGTCTAGAAGAGTCAACTGGGCTGTGGCAGCAGCTTTCTCTCTGCTGGTGCCTCCTAGAAACTGTAGTCTCATAACTCTTGTGCTCCTACCTCTTGGTCACGAGTGAGGGAAAGCCAATAAAAATCAAGCACTGGCTGGCCAAAGAAACCACAAACAGCCCACTGTTTAAGATGAGTTGTAATGGATTTTGAAAGCTACGATAAATGATACGTTTAAAATAAACATCTCAGAATCATACTTGTGATGTTTTTCTCCCCTTTCTTGGCAAAGAGTGGGATGGAGAAGAGGAGGGAGGTTTACATTTGGATTTGTTTTAAAATTTCAAAAGCTGTTCTTTTAAATTTACCATCTGTTCCTTCAGTGCTTCAAAGTGGCTACAGTGAAGGTAACTGTTCGGGGAGACCAGACAGAAGCGTGGTGTAATCGGGTATGGCTTGACCCCTACTGTGCCTTTCTAATGGAGGGAGACCAACTCATTGTGAGTCCTGTCACATTACAAGAGAGTTTCTCTGCAAATATGTTAGCACTGGTGTCACACACAGCGGAGATAAGAATTAGTTATAGACATGCTTGTGAATCATCTGAATATGAGGTGCTAATTCTTTTTTTTTTTTAAGATTTTATTTATTTATTTGACAGATCACAAGTAGTCAGCGAGGCCGGCAGAGAGAGAGGGGGGAAGCAGGTTCCCCGCTGAGCAGAGAGCCCAATGCGGGGCTCGATCCCAGGACCCTGGGATCATGACCTGAGCTGAAGGCAGAGGCCTTAATCCACTGAGCCACCCAGGAACCCCTGAGGTGCTAATCCTGAGAAGAAGATTCTACCATCCTCCGAGCCGGACTTCACACATACACAGAACCTCAACTGATCTTACATAATACCAAGTAACTACGCTTAACCCATGCGATTTGTCTTTGCTTAAGAAAGAGCCGTCCAAATTGATAAAGAAGATGTGGTATATATACACAATGGAATACTATGCAGCCATCAAAAGAAATGAAATCTTGCCATTCGTGATGGCGTGGATGGAACTACAGGGTATCATGCTTAGTGAAATAAGTCAATTGGAGAAAGACAACTATCACATGATCTCCCTGATATGAGGAAGTGGAGATGCAACAGGGGGGGTTTGGGGGGTAGGAGAAGAATAAATGAAACAAGATGGGATCGGGAGGGAGACAAACCATAAGTGACTCTTAATATCACAAAACAAACTGAGGGTTGCTGGGGGGAGGGGGGTCGGGAGAGGGGCATGGGGTTATGGACATTGGGGAGGGTATGTGCTATGGTGAGTGCTGTGAAGTGTGTAAACCTGGCGATTCACAGACCTGTACCCCTGGGGATAAAAATACATTATATGTTTATAAGAAAAAATAATAAATAAAAATTTTTTAAAAAAAGAGTCATCCATAGTGTCAGTTTTCAGAGTCCCTCCTTTTCCTACAGATACTTTCATTTGAATTGAAGAAATTGCGAGAAATATATTGTTGATTGTGGTGTCAATATGGTTCTTTAGAGACTATGATGTGTGCACTCTGGCATAAAGCAAATGAGTGTTACATTTGTGTCCCTGAGTACTGGTGTTAATAGCATGGGAGAAAAGAGATCTCCACTAAGATCATGAGTTTAACTTCTTATCCTAAATTGAATTAGAATATCAGTTCAAACTCATTTGCCGTACAAAATATTTATTTTTAGCACTAGTCACTGAAATTACTTAGAGATACTGACCAACACAATAGCACTGAGTTACCCTAGTGCCTAGGTTTTGGTCTTAAAATACCATTTTTTTCACAAAAAGAGATCAGGGTTCTTGAAACCTGGTTGGAAGTCTGAGGTACGAAATGTGGTAGATGATCCTGAAACTTTTTATCAAGAGCTAGTAGGATTGTGTCAAAAAGACCCAGGAACCAACTTCAATAAGTTCCCACTGTCTGAAGATTATACACTCAAGTGACAATAAGGACAGTGACTGCCATAATTAAAGCACATCAAATATACTTACTGACACTTACACACACAGATCATCTTTGGAGCATATGAAGGGCTTTGTGTTATCATTTTGAAAACTAGTAAATAAAGGAGAAAGACTTTATTCTCTCTTTTTTATACAAATTATGGGTAACCAAATTAGTGATGAGAGAAGGTATCTTTCAGTGGCTGTGTTCTGGCTAACAAATGAACAAGGAACAATAGAAGGAGAATATCGCTTTTTATAATCTCAGGCAAATTGCTAATATCACAAAATGAGAAATATTTTGCACCTCTCGTGAAAGGACCCAATACCACTTCCTAGGCAGTCTTCATACTCGCGCCACACCACCACCAAACCTGGTATCTCAAGACATGGGAATAAGGCCAGGAAACACTTATAAAATACAACAAAAATATAAACTGCAGGAAACTGTAAGACAAGTGACCCAGCTTCTTTTTTTTCTCCCCCTTCTTCCCCTTCTACTTCTTCTATAAAACGTACAAAATTCCAAAGGGGAAAAAAAAGAGAGAGAGATGGAGACAACATGTATAGATTAAAGGAGATAAGAGCATGTTAACCAAATGCTGTGTACAGAGTTTTCTGAACCATGATTCAAAAAAAACTCAAATAGAGAACATTTATAGCACAATTTGGGAAATGGCAGCACTGATTGGATATTTGAGGGAATTAAGGAATTGTAGCTGATTTGGGAAATATATTGGTGATATGGTGTCATGTTTTAAAAGTATAAGGATAGTAAATGTCATACAGAAAGCATGCTATTTTAACCACCATTGAATCAGTCTCCTGAGGCCTGAAGTAAGGGGGAGGCGGGTCACGGAGGTAGAAAGGAAGGTTTGCTGCCTCCTTTTTCCAGAAGAATAAACTATAAAATATATTCCAAGCTTGGTTTTAGTTCACCCTGAAGCATGCGCATGAGTCGTTTAACAAATAAACCCATGATGCTGTTAAAACACATAGATGGTGGAAGAAGTTTTCTCTCTGGCTCATTTTTCTCTAGTAAAGAAAACGTATTGAAACTTTGTCACAGATTCAAACATCTCCACCTATACTAGAGAATAGAAGTCAACACTTCATGAGAGAGTTAAATATACAGACATACGCCTGCATTTTAGAATTTTGTGTTTGTTAGAGGCTGGTAGAATCCTAAGACTTTCCCCCCTGTTCTCCCTAAATTAACCATCCAATACAGAGTAGAAGACAACCATTTAAGAGTATGAAATAATAAAGAAAAAGGAATCTTTGAGGCTGAATATTTTGATACTTATATATTTCGTCTTCCCATGATACATATTTCCTTTTCCATATCAAAGTATCATGGAATCAAGCCCTTTGCTGTATACACCTGTAGCATTCCTTAAATGGTTTTGCCTTCACTTTCTCCAAGCTGCGACATGTCTGAAATAGTGAGATATTAGACCCAGAAACATACGCATGGAAAATAAACAGTTGGTATTCAGTGAATGGAAGTTACTATTATCGTATCAGAAAAAAAAAATAGTATTGGCATACGCTTTGATTTTCACCCATTTTCCTGACTGTCAAAGAAAATTTGCATCAGGGAACCCAATTTTCCACCTCTTCCAAGTTCCTAAAGGGATGGATACTTTTGTGCTGAATTTAAGACTAAACTCTACTAAATAATGTTAGGAGAAAGAGGAGAGAGAAAAGGAGGAGGGCAACATTAAGATACTCTGGGAGTATAAGAGGGCTTTGGGGGGCAGGAAAGGTTGGGAATGAGGGAAGCAGATTTTAATAAAAGTGGATGTGGAGTATGTATTTGGATCCTCTAGAATGTTCTTTGAGAGTCACTAGTTAAAGAGAGAATTCTTTTTAATTACATTTTAAGAATTGAACTATATTTCTTAAGTGTAGCATTGTTATGGGAATGAATCCCAAGTGTCTCTGAATTTACAAGCTTATATTATTATTTACTTGAAACTTATATACAGTAAAAGATTGACCTTGCCTAAGGAGAATAAGCCTTTGCCCCTGTTTCTTGGCGGGGGGGGTGGGGGGGGAGTGTCTTTAGAATGTTCTGCCTGCTATGTGTATCTTTGTTTACTTGGAGGTCTTGGGCCACTCCAGATACTCTCAGCTAACAATGGTGGGGCTTTGGGTCTCATGGTATCAGCTCCACCTCTAGTGGGGCTGGAGATTAAGGTCAACGACACAAGCAGTCAACCAAGTCTACATGACTGAACCCCATTAAAAACTCTGGACACTAAGCCAGGATGGGGTTCCCTGGCTGTCACAACTCATTGCCTATCATCACCTATCATTACTGGTAGAAACAAGAGCAGTCCCCACTAATCCCCTGGGGAGGACACCTGAAGATCCGTGTTTGCTGTTTCCTGGACATTGCGCTACGTGCCTCTTGCCCTGGCTGATATTAACCTGTACGTTTTCACCATAATAAACTATAACTATAATAGTTGTTCTGAGTTCTAGGAGTCTTTCTTGTGAATTATGGAAATGAACAGTGGTCTAGAAGAACACTTGAACTTGTGGTAGAAGCCAGAAATGAGAATGGTCTTGGAAACCCACACTTTGCAGAAGCACGTGGCAAAATATATCTCTGCAGAAAATGTAAGGTAAAGTGTTTACGGAAAAACCTTAAAGTGAAATAGAAAATCAGATTTTGAAGGGAATAAGTCTAGAATTGGAGACCAATCATCTATATTTCTAGAAGAAATATGGGAATACATATACACAATAGGAAAATGTGGAAAATAATGTGGACTTTAAAGGAGTAAATCCTAATCTAATTTCTTTTTTTAGTAATAGGAATAAATATAGTAAATTGGGAGGTATATAACGGATATAACACATAAGAATTTTAGTAAACTTTTGGGACGCCTGGGTGGCTCAGTTGGTTAAGCAGCTGCCTTCGGCTCAGGTCATGATCCCAGCGTCCTGGGATCGAGTCCCACATCGGGCTCCTTGCTCATCAGGGAGCCTGCTTCTCCCTCTGCCTCTGCCTGCTATTCTGTCTGCCTGTGCTTGCTCTCTCTCCCTCTCTCTCTCTGACAAATAAATAAATAAAATCTTTAAAAAAAAAAAAAGAATTTTAGTAAACTTTTTATTTGGTCCCAGGGTTTGATTCTAAAGCATCTCATATTAAATGGGAGCCAAAGGACTATAAATTTAACTAATTCAATAATGACACATGGAGAGTACAAAAAGCAACTCATAGAAGAAGAAATCTATACAAATGCAAGCTAGGACAGAACTTATTTTTCGAATGTATGGCATAAATTGATTTAGAATCACAAAAACCACAAGATCAGTAGGAGTTAGCAGTGTGTCACTGTAATTCTAAAAGCTAATAAAACACTAAATTCTCTAAGTTGGAGAATGGCAAGGGAGGCTTAGTCTGCCACTGTGTTCTATTCTGGTGAGATCAATTTTAGATTATTGTATTCACTTTAAAACCCCACAGTTAGTGAAAAAGACTTCAGCGCACTGGTCTCCAATCCCAGTTTTGCCACTGACAAATTCAAGCCCCCAACTCTCCTCATCCATAAATCCTGTAAATTGAGGGCATCAGGCCAGAATTATTCTCAAATGGCCACACAAATGTAAAATCCTCTGTTCATCAGGAAAATATTATTAGTTGAGATGCCCTTCAGCAGATGAATGGATAAAGAAGTTGTTGTCCACATATACAATGGAATATTACTCAGCCATCAGAAAGGATGAATACCCAACATTTTCATCAACATGGATGGGACTGGAGGAGATTATGCTGAGTGAAATAAGTCAAGCAGAGAGAGTCAATTATCACATGGTTTCACTTATTTGTGGAGCATAAGGAATAACACAGAGGATATTGGGAGAAGGAAGGGAAAATTGAAGAGGGGAGAAATTGGAGTGGGAAACGAACCATGAAAGGCTATGGACTCTGGGAAACAAACTGAGGGTTTTAGAGGGGAGGGGGGTCGGGGATGGGTGAGTCCGGTGATGGGTATTAAGGAGGGCAGGGATTGCATGGAACACTGGGTGTTATACGCAAACAATGAATCATGGAACACTACATCAAAAACCAATGATGTATTGTATGGTGACATAACATAACAAAAAATAATAATAGTTAAAACAAACAAACAAAAAAACAATGGCTGTGGAGAATCTGATCACAATGCCTTTGTATACAAAGCAATGTTTATAGGAGGATCTGTGCTCAGATCCACTGATAAGGTCTCCCAGGGGCTGGAGGAAGAAGCCCTAGTTCATGGGCTCCTGTGCGGAAAGGACCACCTGCTCCCACAACCCATGGGTCCATCCTCCTTTAGGAACAGAAATCTCAAATTGTCTTAGCAGGCAAATGGCTAGGACCAACATGTCACCTGGCAGTGAGGTGTGGCTGATGAGACATGAGCGGCCAATTGGGTGTGACCCACAGGAACAGGGTGGCTTTTCATTGCTTTCTTTTCCTCTCCCCTCAGATAGGGCCATGGTTCTGCGGCCAGTGAGCCTGCTTTGATGGTGAGATGCTAGGGGATTGCAGCGCAACCATACGCTCTAGTCAACATCACGGATATGGCATATTCCTGTTTTACTATGAGAAAGGGAACAGAGAGCATCTTGCCTGAGCCACTGGACTTTGTTATAGCCATTTAGCTGTCCCCTCACTTGTTTAGAAACTGGGGCTAGAACGAGTACACTCTCAAACAAAAGCCTAAAACGTGTGGTGTTAGCTAATCGCTCCTGCAGGAGGGAAGAAGGAACGACATCCTGCAGGCTGGGAATCCCGGAACCCTCGTTACACCAGGGCCCAACATCTGGCAGTGTTCTCACTTACCTTAGCTACGGAGACTGTGATTCTTGGGGAAGGGATAAAAAAAATTCAGAAGACAGAAACTAAAACTAAACCCTAGATTTTATTCAGAACTCTTCAGTTTTAACCTAAGTTCTCCCCCCACCCCCCAGTATCTCATCCATGAACTGCATTACATTTAGACACCAATTCTCCTGGGCTCTTCTTGGCTGTGATGGTTTCTCAGACTTTATTGTATTTGATGACTGGCCATTTTTTTTTAAAGATTTTATTTATTTATTTGACAGACAGAGATCACAAGTAGGCAGAGAAGCAGGCAGAGAGAAAGGGGGAAACAGGCTTCCTGCCAAGTAGAGAGCTCTACGCGGGGCTCGATCCCAGGACCCTGAGATCATGACCTGAGCCAAAGGAAGAGGCTTTAACCCACTGAGCCACCCAGGCGCCCCGATGACTGACCGTTTTGAGGCATGTTGGCTCTTCAATTAAGATGTGTCTCATGTGGGGGCGCCTGGGTAGCTCAGTGGGTTATTTACAAATAAATAAAACCTTAAAAAAAAAAAAAGATGTGTCTCATGTGTTCCTCATGATTAGATTAGGGTTACAGGTTTTTAGGGAAGAAAATCAGAGAGCAATTGTGTCATGCTTATCACATTTTATCATGGATGCCTGTTAGCATGATGATTTCTTGTCATTGACGTTAATCTTGGTAACCTGTCTGAGCAAGTGCTTATCGGGTCTCTCTACTGTCAAGTCACTCTTTTCTCTCATCCTACACTGTACTGTGGAAGGCAGTCACTATGTGCAGCCCACACGTAAGAAGGGGACAAGTACGCTCTACCTCCTTGAAGACAGAGCAGTTATAGAAATTATTTGAAACTCTTCTGCATGGGAGGTTTGTGTCTCCTGCATTTATTGAATTTATTTACTTAATCATTAATTTAAACCAGCATCGACTTGCAAATGTTCACTTTATACGTGGGGTTATAATTCAGTACTACATTATTTATTTAGTTACTCAAATTGTTCCAGCCTTGGGCATTGGAAATTCTTTCAGTTGAATCCTATATGCCTTTAGCATATCCACATTGAGGGGTGTGTGTGTGCGTGTGTGTGTGTGTGTGTGTGTGTGTGTGTGTGTGTGTGTATTTATACATGTATATTTGAACACTTCCTTATTTTCTAGCACTATAAGATGCTCCAGATTCATCTTACATACATCCCACTCCAGTCCTAGAACCAGCCATTTCTCCAAGAAGCCTTAGTCCCTTATACTGGAGAATGGCATCAAAGTCAAATCTAGACACCAGCTACACTCATTGCTATTAGAGTTTCATTGCTTATAGGCCCTCTCAGTTGACAGAACAATATATGCATGTACAGCAATCCATGTATATGTACATATCTGGAAATACTTCTCTAGTTGATCACTTGTATCGATGTTAAACTAAACCTGAATCCAAATGATGTACTCATGATCACATAGATCATTCTAGCCTCCTCCCTTTGCGTATCTGTAATCCCCCACTCCAACTATGAAATATCTGACCCTCTATCCACTATTTACTTAATTGTTCAATTCCAGCATACAGTTATAGTGGTTGAAAAATTGTTAACCTGGACCCCTCAGAAAACAACTTTATCAGCTAGAGTACGGTGTTCATATACAGATACTTTTTTTTTTTTTTTTTTAGATTTTATTTATTTATTTGACAGGCAGAGATCACAAGTAGGCAGAGAGGCAGATGGAGAGAGAGGAAGGGAAGCAGGCTCCCTGCTGAGCAGAGAGCCCGATGCGGGACTCGATCCCAGGACCCTGGGATCATGACCTGAGCCGAAGGCAGCGGCTTAACCCACTGAGCCACCCAGGCGCCCCGTATATACAGATACTTTTGTTATTAATCTTGTAGAAGCCACTCATTTCCAAAGTTACTTAGGTCAGCATTTTTCCACTCAGCCCCTTCAGTGAGATGGTGTTATACATTTTTAATACAGTTAGATACTTTTGGTACATTCTGCATTCTATCCTGAGATCTCCTGTCCCTGACCACCTAAATGAGATTCTAAATCTGCTTATAATAAGGTTCCTTCTTTGTACTGTGAAGTTCTATGGGTTTTGACAAAAGCATAGTGTCATTTATTCACCAGTGCACTGTCACATAGACTACTCTGCTCTAAAAAATTCCCTGTGCTTCACTTACTCAACTCTCCAGCTTCCCAGACCCAGTCTCCCTTAACCTCCAGCATTCACTGATTTGCTTACAGTTTCTATGGTTTTGTCTTTTCCAGAATGTTGTATAGGTGGAATCATATGGCATGGAGCCTCTGTCAGACTGACTTTGTTCATTTACCAATATAAGAACATTTAAGAAGGATCCATGTTTCTGCAAATTTGATACTTCTTGTTTTATGAGCCTGAAGGGCCCTTCAAGCTCATGAATCCCTTTTCTCTTGAGAAAGGAGGTAAAATTAACAAACTGTGATTGCCAAGAAAGTTATACCAAGATATGAATGTTTCTTTCCACCAGATACATTATTCATATCGCAAGAAGGCAAGAGAACATGTAATGTTTATAAAATTCCTAGGAGAAGTCTCTCCCAGATCAGAAATGATGCTGGCTGTTTCATATTTCCACTTGGAAAACAGAAAGTGACTTAATCCTTAGTGCCTCAAATGAAGTGAGGAAAGGTCCCAGCCCATGGTTTCCAATCCATTTGAGGGCTTGTTCAGACTTCCCTATCGCCCATCACCACCTTCGGCAGAGTCACCAGAACATGCCCTTTGGCTCCTTTCTCTGAGTGAGCACTTCAGCCTGAGGACCAGGATTTCCAGAGCCATTTGGTGTAATCCACCCCTTTTTGAAAGCTATCTAAGTAATATTTGAATATTGTTTTGGATGAAGACCAGAGGAAGCTTAAAAATTTTGGTTGATCTTTGCCTCCTGGCATCTTTGAACTTCTACCTTACTATGTTTTAAAGGGGAAAATGCTCTGACTTTGGCCAATTCTAAGACCTGGTCACTGTGTTTTATTTCCTTCATGGGTCTTACTGGTTTCAGAGATTACTGTGTTTATTTTCTGTCTTTCGAGCTGCTCCTTTAGCATATAAATCTCATGAGGCCAGGAACCTTGGTGGTATTGGTCATCTCTAAGATCTGGAACATATGATTAAAATGAAGATTTTTAAGTTTATTGAATAACAGAACAAAAGACTGACTGAATGAATAGTAGTAGATTATAAGCCATGCATTTTTTTATATAGCACCTAGAACAGTTCAGCCATTCAATGTTATAAGAAGAATGTATTAAAGAAACTACAGAGGCAATGATGTTAAAACATCCTTCTCTTATCATTCATAAGGCATTCATAATGTTTAGTTTCCTCTCTTCTAGTGAAAAACTGAAACCATTATCTGACTCATGTCTTTGAACTTTTCTGTAATGTCTCTGAGAGCCATACTTTTCAAATGACAGGACAAAGATCCAGTAAATAAAGTTCAGATGGAGACGTGTCTTGAAAGAAGTTGCTGTGGCTCATGATGAAGTTACTGCCTATGTTCTCCTCTAGGATTTTGATGGATTCCTTTCTCACATTGAGGTTTTTCTTCCATTCTGAGTTTATCTTTGTGGATGGTGTAAGAGAATGGTCGAGTTTCATTCTTTTGTACATAGCTGTCCAATTTTCCCAACACCATTTATTAAAGAGACTATCTTTTTTCCACTGGATATTTCTTCCTCCTTTGTCAAAGATTATTTGACCATAGAGTTGAGGGTCCATATCTGGGCTCTCCACTTTGTTCCATTGGTCTATGTATCTGTTTTTGTGCCAATACCATGCTGTCTTGGTGATCACAGCTTTGTAATAAAGCTTGAAATCAGGCAACGTGATGCTCCCAGCTTTTTCTTTTTCAACATTTCCTTGGTGATTTGGGTTTTTTTCTGGTTACATACAGATTTTAGGATTGCTTGTTCCAACACTTTGAAAAATGCTAATGGTATTTTAATCAGGATGGCATTGAAAGTATAGACTGCTTTTGGCAGCACAGACATTTTAACAATGTTGATTCTTCCAATCCATGAGCATGGAATGTTCTTCCATCTTTTTGTGACTTCTTCAATTTTTAAAAAATATTTATTTATTTATTTGAAAGAGAGAGATACAGCGAGAGAGAGAACACAAGCAGGAGCAGCAGAGGAAGAGGGAGAAGCAGGCTTCCTGCTGAGCAGAGAGCTAGATGTGGGGCTCAATTCCAGGACTCTGGAATCATGACCCGAGCTGAAGGCAGACGCTTAACAACCGAGCCACCCAGCCGCCCCTACAGTTTCATTGTTAGTGCAAGGGAAACAAAAGCGAAAATGAACTTTTGGGACTTCATCAAGATAAAAACTTCTGCACAGCAAAGGGAACAGTCAAAAAACAAAGAAGTCCCCCCACAGAATGGGAGAAGATATTCACAAATGACATTACAAAGGGCTGATATCCAAGTTCTATAAAGAACTCCTCAAACTCAACACACAAAAAACAGATAATCAAGTCAAAAAATGGGCAGAAGACATGAATAGACTTCTCCAATAAAGACATACAAATGGCTAACAGACACATGAAAATATGTTCATCATCACTAGCCATCAGGGAGATTCAAATCAAAACTACAAGGAGATACCACCTTACACCAGTTAGAATGGCGAAAATTAACAAGGCAAGAAACAACAAATGTTGCATAGGATGTGGAGAAAGGGGAAACCTCTTACACTGTTGGTGGGAATGCAAGTTGGTGCAGCCACTTTGGAAAACAGTGTGGCGGTTCCTCAAAAAATTAAAAATAGAGCTACCCTATGTCCCTGCAATTGCACTAGTGGGTATTTACTCCAAAGATACAGATGTAGTGAAAAGAAGGGGCACAAGCACCTCAATGTTCAGAGCAGAAATGTCCACAATACCCAAACTATGGAAAGAGCCGGGATGCCCTTCAATAGACAAATGTATAAAGAAGATGTGGACCATATATACAGTGGAATATTATTCATCCATCAGAAAGGATGAATACCCAACATTTGCATCAACATGGATGGGACTAGAGGAGATTATGTTGAGTGAAATAAGTCAAGCAGAGGAAGTCAATTATCATATGGCTTCACTTACTTGTGGAACCAAAGGAATAGCATGGAGGACCTCAGGAGAAGGAAGGGAAAAGTGAAGGGAGGGAAATTGCAGAGGAAGATGGAGTATGAGAGACTGTGGACTCCAAGAAACAAACTGAGGGTTTTAGAGGGGAGGGAGAGGGGGGGGGGGGATGGGTGAGCCCAGTGATGGGTATTAAGGAGGGCCCATATTACATGGAGCACTGGCTGTTATACATAAACAATGAATCTCGGAGCATTACATCAAAAACTAATGATATACTGTATGGTGACTAACATAACATTAAAAAAAAATGTAAAAAAAAAAATAAAGTTTAGATGGTGCCAAACATTTGTACTGTGATAAAGCTAACACACAATTCTAAAGTACAAGAAGATATAACATGTAAATATTCATGCAACCAACATAGGAGCACCAGGATATATAAAGCAAATATGAACAGACCTACAGTGAGAAATAGACAGCAATTCAATAACAACAGGGGACTATAATTGCCCACTTACATCAATGGATAGATCATCCAGACAGAAAATCAATAAGGAAACATCTGCCTTAAATGGTATGTTAGACCAGAAGGACTTAACAGAAATATACAGAACATTTCATTCAAAAATAATAGAATACCCATTCTTGGGGTGCCTGGGTGGCTCAGTTGGGTTAAGCCTCTGCCTTCAGCTCAGGTCGTGGTCCCAGGGTCCTGGGATCGAGCCCTGCATCAGGCTTACTGCTCAGAGAGGAGTCTGTTTCTCCCTCAGCCTCTCCCCCTGGCTTGTGCGCTCTCTTTCTCTCTCTCTCTCTCTCTCTCTCTTTCTCTCATTCACTCGCTCTCTCTCAAATAAATAAATAAATAAATAAAATCTTTTTTTTTTTTTAAAGAATACCCATTCTTTTTAAGTGGACACGGAACATATTCAAGTTGAGATTGTATATTAGGCAACAAAACAAGCCTTAATAAGTTTGAGAGGATGAAAATCATATCAACCATCTTTTCCAAGCACAATGCTATGAAACTAAAAACTAATTACACAAAGAAAAATTCACAAATATGTGGAGATGAAGCAACATGCTACTGAACTACTAATGGGTCAAAGAGAAATCAAAAGAAATTAAAAAACACTTTGAGACAAACAAAAATAGAAATGTAGTATACCAAAGTTTGTGGGATGCAACAAAAAAGTTCTAAAAGGGAGGTCCATAGTGACAAATGCCTACATTAAGAAATAAGGAAAGTCTCAAATAAACAATCTAACATTACAGCTTAAGGAACTAGAAAAAAGAACAAAGTCAAAAATTAGTAGAAGAAAAGAAATAACAGAGATTAGAGCAGAAGTAAATGAAATGGGACTAAAAAGACAATCAAAACAAATTCAATAAAATGAAGAGCTGATTCTTTGTGGAGAATAAAGAAGAATTGTTTGAAAAAATTGACAAGCCTTTAGCTAGACTCACCAAGAAAGAGGACTCAAATAAATTAAATCAGAAATGAAAGAGGAGATGTTGCACTGATACCATGGGAATACAAAGAATCATAAGAGACTACTATGAAAAATATACATCAACAAATTACACAGCCTAAAAGAAATGGATAAATCCCAGAAACATACAACCTAATAAGACTGAATTCAGTAGGGAGCCCTCTCTCTCTGCTACTCACCCTGCTTGTGCTCTCTCACTCTCTCTGTCAAATAAATAAATAAAATCTTTATTAAAAAAAAGACTGAATCATGATGAAATTAAAAAAATCTGAATAGACTGATTAGTAGTAAGATTGAATCAGTAATCAAAAACCCTCTAACAAACAAAAGTCCAGGACCAGATGACTTCACTGGTGAATTCTACCAAACATTTGAAGAAAAATTAATACCAATCCTTCTAGAACTCTTTCAAACTCATTTATGAGGCCATTATTATCCTAATACTAAACCAGACAAGAAACCAAAACTTATAGGCCAATATCTCTGCTGATGATAGAGGCAAAAATCCTCAACAAAATATTAGCAAACCAAATTCAACAATAGATTAAAAGGATCATACATGATCATGTGGGATTTATTCCAAGGACAAAAGGATGGTCCAACGTCCACAAATTGATGGGATATATCATCTTAACAAAATTAAAGATAAAAATCATATGATCATTTCAATAGATGGAGGAAAGCATTTGACACATTCAACATCCATTTATGATAAAAACTCTCCACAAAGTGGCTATAGAGAGAATGTAATAAAGACTGTATATGGTAAGTGCACAGCTAGTATCATACTCAATGGTAAAAGCTGAGAGCTTTTCCTCTAAGATAAGGAAAAAGACAAGGATGCCCAGCTCACAAATTTCATTCTACATAGTAATGGAAGTCATAGCCAAAGCAATTGGACAAGAAAAAGAAATAACAGGCATCCAAACTAGGAAGAAGTAAACGTCACTATTTGCAGATGACATATTATACACAGAAAACCATAGAGACTCCATCAAAAAACCGTTAGAACTAAAAACAAACAACAAACAAAAAAATACCTCCCAAAATCCTGTTAGAACTAATAATCTCATTCAGTAAAGTTGCAGGATACAGAATTGATACACAAAAATCTTTTGCATTCCTAGATACCAGATAACCACAATGAGATATCACCTCACACCTGGTAGAATGACTATTATCAGGAAGAAAAGAAATAACAACTATGGATGAGCCTGCAGAGAAAAGGAAATCCCTGTTGGTGGAAACATAAACTGGGGCAGTCACTGTGGAAAACAGTATGGAGTTTCCTTAAAAAATTAAAAAATAGGAGCACCTGGGTGGTGCAGTTGGTTAAGCGTCCAACTCTTGTTTCGGCTCAGGTTGTGATCTCAGCAATGAGATCAAGCCCTGTGGCAGGCTCCACAGTCAGCAAGGAGTCTGCTTTGAGTTTCTCTCTCCCTCTCCCTCTGTCTCTCCCCCACCACCTTCTTTCTTTCTCTCTCTCAAATAAATAAAATCTAAAAAATAAAAAGAGAACTACCTTATAGGGGCCCTTGAGTGGCTCAGTCAGTTAAGCATCCAACTCTTGGTTTCAGCTTAGGTCATGTTCTCAGGGTCATGAGATTGAGCTCTGCATCAGGCTCTGTGCTCAGGGGGGAGTCTGCTGGAGATTCCCTCTCTCTCTCTCCCCCTCTCCCTTTACCCCTCCCTTACTCACCCTGTCTCTCAAATAATAAATAAATACATAAATACATAAATCAAACTGCCCCATAATCCAGCAATTCCACTTCTTGGTGTGTATTCAAAGAAAATGAAATTGCAATTTGCAACAATACAGATGGATCTTAAGGTCAGTGCTAAGTGAAGTAAGTCAGAGAACAACAAACACAAAATGATCTCTCTTATATGTGGAATCTTTTTTTTTTTTTTAAGATTTTATTCATTTATTTGACAGACAGAGATCACAAGCAGGCAGAGAGGGAGGAGGAAGCAGGCTTCCCGCCAAGCAGAGAGCCCGATGCGGGGCTCAATCCCAGGACCCTGGGATCATGACCCAAGCCGAAGGAAGAGGCCTCAACCCACCGAGCCACCCAGGCACCCCTTATATGTGGAATCTTAAGAAACAAAAACAAGGGGTACCTGGGTAGCTCAGTTGGTTAAGCATCCAATTCTTGGTTTTGGCTCAGGTCATGATCTCGCAGTTGCGGGATCAAGCTCCACATTGGCTCTGTGTTCAGTGCAAAGTCTGCTTCAGATTCTCTCTCCCTCTTCCTCTCACCTGCACTCTCTCTCTCTCAAATAATAAATAAAATCTAACAAAAAAAAAAACACAACAAAAAAGCAAAACCAAAAACCACCACCACCACCAAGTCCATAGACATAAAAAATAAAAATATAAAACATTCAACAACCCCTAGGCATCTAATGAAAGAGATCATCTCAGAATGAGTTAAGCAGCAGGTTCACAGATCCATGCAATGTTGGAGCTGGCAGGGTACATGTTCTAAGTCTTCTAAATCTCACATTTTATTTTTATTTAAAACTTTTTTTTTATTAAGTGAACTCTATCCCCAATGTAGGGCTTGAACTTGCAACCCCAAGATCAAGAATCGCATTATCTACTAACTGGGCCAGCCAGGCACCCCTGAATCTCACATTTTAAGTAGTGATTAGGCTCACAGGGGAAAAGGTATGCCCCAAGAGACATTTAGGGGTGCCCCTGGGAAATGCTGAGTACTGAAGAATAGGTAGAACTCTAAAACTAACTTATTTACATTGTTACAAAATAACCAGTAAATTCAGTAGGACACACACACACAAATAAAAATCAACATTGGCATTGTCAGTTTGCCATAATATAGACCAAACAGTCACTTGTTTTGGTAGAACTCTGAATCAAGCCGCGTAGGAAAATGTTCCAAACACTCATGATTTTCTATGGTAGTAAACAAGTCAGAGACCACAGACAGTGAGCGCTGGACCATAACTCATCACTTATATTTAAGGACAGGAGTGGTTGCAATCAAACAATTAGGGTATACAAATTACTTCCTGACTATGTTTTTATTTCTTAGCCTTATTAAAAGAAAGAATACTATCTTAACAGATCCTATTTCTGAGATTATTATATTTCTTCCATTTTGCTTTTTTAGAAGGATATTGTCATGTTGCAGCCATTCTTTTCAGAAGTATCTCTTAATTAGCAATAGAATTCAGGACCTGGTATTTGAGATTTAGGCAGTTGTGCCCAGGAAAAGTATGGCAGTTATAACATAATTAATTGGCTGCAAAAAAATCCCCCCAAAACAAAAAAACTATAACCTTCCAAATCGTCTTAGAAATCTGTATTCTGATGGTGCAAATAAACCCAGACATAATGATGTGGTCTTAGTGAATTGGAAGCCTTGCTCTCTCCACTCTGTATTCTTTCCCTTTTTACAACAGTTTTTGGTTTAATTTAATACATTATTATAGAAGGAAGGGTCCATTAAACAGCTACAGAAAAGTGAGAAATATGTTTCTTTTAAGTTTTTTTAAATGAAGCATTAAAAATTAGAATACTTCTAAAATGATATTCAAATGATTTTTAATTACTACAAAGGCATTGAGATGTTAATAGACTTTATATAAAAGGGAGGGATACACTTCCATCCGTCCTTTTCTGCCACAAATTCCAACCCTAAGAAAATTATTTCTTTTGATCCACTCTGATAGCATGTAATAAAAGAACAATAAAACATATGGCCCAATTACCACTGCTTCTCATCAAGCATGAATTAATGAATATCAAATTATTATTAATTGTTTTTTCTGGCTTCCTCTCTATAGGACAATTATACATTGCTGTGTTTTGATAAGGGTTTTGTATTTAACACTTTGCAGACCAGTCTCTAAGAGGAACAGATGCTGATATCATTACACAGAAGAATAATTCTTTAAATTTATCGACATTTGGAAAAATATGATAATCATTTAATCTCCCTAATTGATGTCGGTTTTTCAAAACTACCTTAGGCTTCCCTAAATTTCCACCCTCTCTTCAATGTTCTGTATGCCTTCCTTTGAGAAAGCAGTTCTATGTGCACATAAAATAGTTTATAAGAACAATTTCTCACAAATATACTAGTTCCTCATATAGGATTATTGAATTTTCAATTCCTCAAGAAAAAGCTCTTAAAAAATAAATGCTGTGGGGTGCCTGGGTGGCTCAGTCAGTTAAGCATCCCCACTCTTGATTTCAGCTCAGATCATGATCTCAGGGTCTTGAGATGGAGCTCTGTGTCAGGACTGGCACAGGCCGTGGAGCCTGCTCGGGATTTTCTCTCTTCCTCTGCCCCTCCCCCACTGCACTTCTCTCTCTCTCTCTCTCTCTCTCTCTCTCTCAAAAAAAAAAATAATAATAATAATAAAATAAAAACTATAGTTCAAGTAGTTAAAGAATTAAGTTAACCAGTATGGCATAGAATATAATAAATTGTGATCTCTGTAACTGATGACATCAATGTCAGTGAATATTTATCGACATTCCACAAAAAGATTCTGTGTAACTGGTAGTTCATTTTATTTTTATTTATATGCTGTCTGTAACTCTAAAGTGCTATGTAGTATGAATAGATACGCAAAAGCAGAAGAACATGTCTTTGTAATCCACAACCATTATTTCTCAGAGATTATTCATATACCTGGATTTTGAAATACATGCCAAGAAAATTGAACAATTTATAATCTGTAAACTATCCACATCATGTGATTTTTTCCCCATTACCCATAAATCATGTCTATTTTTAAAACATCCTATAAAAATTGTATCTGTGGCAAATTGAAGGATAACATCAAATTGTTTAGAATGTACTATTTAGTTCAATATACTTAACAAACACATATTCAAATGTAGTTTTGAGAAGAAAACAACACTTGCTTTAGAATCAGATAATCTGGGGAACAGAAAGGGACCTTAGAAATCATTTTGTCTGGAAGGGTCAAGCGATTCTCTGAGGTTCATACAACTTTATATGAAACATCTTTCTGCCAAACTTCATAAAAAATTCTATCAACATTTCTTTTGAGCATAAAAGAAACATATTTTGCTTTTTTGACAGTTTGTCAGGATGTCAATAATGTCTGTAAATCCAAATCCTTAGGGAAACAAAGATGAGAAAAAGGAAACTCTTCTATAACGGCAACCACAATGTCCACACACACATAGGGGACAGACATGGACCTAGTTAAGGTTGACACAGCTCACTGCCCTCAGAACGATCATTCCTTGGACATTGGTAGCTGGAACCTCTTGAATTTTTCATGGCTAAATCTAGCCAGACACCAGATGGTTTGCTTTTTGTATATGACCTTATTGAAGGCAATTAGATTATTTGTGCAATAGCAGAATTGTTAGACACAAGAGTCAATCTTCAGTGTAAATGCTTTTCTAGATGACATATTCTTAAAAGTGTAACTTCTTAATGTACGCTTTTCTCTTGATTTCCATGTGCCAGAATTATTGAATCCACTTTGCTGAAAATTTGAAAGAAAGTAACAGTTAGAAATACAACTTCAGTACAAACATAAGCCTATAATTAAAAAATGTTAAATTACTATCATTGGCGGGGTAGTGGTGGGTTAAGCATTTAATGTTTTCTTTCTACTGCATTCATCACTATGGCTTTTGGTCAGACACCATAAACACAAAGTTACCAATGCCTGGTACTTGTACTTATGAGACGTCTTGAGAGTCGTGTCTTGACAACTGATACGTACTATAAAAAAGGCAATGCCTGTGGAGTGCACCTAGACAGGGAGGAAGATACAAAGATTTCTGAGTATTCTGGTAATCATATCTCCCAATCCATGTCATGGATTTCTAGAAGACTGAAAGTTTCAGATTGTCACCATGCACACCAAGGCCTTTGATACAATACTGGATCATAATAAGTCTGCTAAATTCGGAAGAAAACAGAATATGGGGACTGGCTGGGAAAGCAGGAAATAGAAAGCAAAGTGTGATTATAATTAGGTTTGTTCTTATCATTGATACTGCAGCCTGATGGAACGTGGGTTTCTGAGTATTTCTCAGAACATTTTCCAGATGCAGCCTCCCAGTACCTCATTAACATCCACATTTGTGATCCACATTTGTCATTAAATTCCATATTTTGGATCCCATGGAAGAATCCCACATGCTCCTCTTTTATTCACCACACCAGTAAGATGTCAGGGAACGTGCCCCCATGTAGGGCTGTTGACCTGGTATCCAATATCACCTCGGTTATTCTATGTACCATTGAATTAAAAAATAAAATGCTGACACTGGTTATTAAAAACTACTCAAGTTTCATAGGGTTTTATTTTACTATCTTAGTGTACCTTGTATATAGCTTTAAGATCAACTTTTAAAGTTTTCACACTGTTTAAAGAAAATGAGTTAAAAATGCCAGTCCTTAGTGTTTTCTTCTCATATCATTTATGACAATTAAGAGCGCATTAAAAAAAACTTAGATGCTATATTAACATAAAATTATATAGAACTAGCTCTAAACCTTGCATTTAAAAATAACATTAAAGGATTTGTGTAATCACCAAATTAGGTACAAAATTATATTTCAGTGCAAAAATAATAGGTCATTCACAGAAATGGACTTCAAGTCAAGCAATTATTTGAACAAAGAAGATCTTTATTTTTGTTTGGAAAAAATAAAAAAACTTCCCGAATTAAGTGGCTTCATTATTTAGTTGTATTATGCCTGGTCTGATATCAGGCGACAATAATACACATTGACTGATTTTATACTTTAAAACACTATGATAGTATAACTACCTTCAGCTGAATTCTTAACTAAGTATAGTTAATAAAATATTTTTTACTTTATTACTTTATTTATTTAAATATTTTTTACTTTATTTACTTTACATTTATTGAAATGAAAATCTTCATTTCAACATCAAGTGCTCATTATTATTTGTAAAAGTGATCATTTCTTAAAGTGCTTAACACTTACCCATAACTTTAGAGTAGCAAGGTTCACAGTGAATTGTCCGTCTATAAATCCAAATACTGTCACCTGCTTGTAGGTTTTCCAAAGGCTGTTGGCATATTTCACACTTTAAAAAAAAAAAAAGATATATGAAGTTAACATGTATTATACATGGCGTCTAGATTCTTAGTGCAACAGGATAGAAAAGCCCTTTCACTTCATTCAGTACCGTCCTATACAGTAATGCTCAGATGAAAGAGAACCCACAGGGATTGTGAGAATGTACTTGTCCAGGATCCAAACATTGAACTTTTCAAACAAACTCTCACAACATCTCGCTACGCTGAAAATGTGCATTTCAGGGCATATTAGCACCGGAACTTCTATTTAACTCACAACAGAGTAGATAAAATTTTTCAAAAATGGATTAATGCCAACAACAAGATCACCACTCAAACAAAAGCACAAAGTGTATCGCTTGCTTGCTAAGGACGAATTATGTTGTCTGCTTAGAGTCTCACTGGACAAAACAGACCTGTGATCTTAAATAGGCTTTAGGGAACAGTTTGTTTTGCATTGTGTTGGTTATGGAGGCAGAAAAATGTTGACCTGTGTTCTTTGGAAACAAGTTCACTGCTGGATGGCTGACTTTCAGGCATGAGGCTGTTACTGATTGGATGGCTTTCAGAGGTGAGTTCACTGCAGCAAATTGTCATTGATCAATTCAACATGCTTAAACAAGTCCAGGTGGTTCTCTATTATCATGGCTATAAGACTAATACCTCTTTTCCGAGGAGTGTGGCGACATTTTTATTCTCAGTAGTATTTTATAATTAAACCAAAGATGGAAATAAATCATCCAAAATACAATAAATGGGGCGCCTGGGTGGCTCAGTGGGTTAAGCCTCTGCTTTCGGCTCAGGTCATGATCTCAGGGTCCTGGGATCAAGGCCCACATTGGGCTCTCTGCTCAGCGGGGAGCCTGCTTCCCCCTCTCTCTCTGCCTGCCTCTCTGCCTACTTGTGATCTCTCTCTCTGTCAAATAAATAAATAAAATCTTTTAAAAAAATACAATAAATGGAAATTATTGTTATTTACAAAAAAAAATGGGAGAATTATTTTATTTTAAAGTTTTCTGCATAATAACTTTCAATAAAGATCTGTGGACTAACTTTTGTTTTATTGAGTAAATTTTCATAACTAAAAGGAAATTTCATTTTCCCATAATTAATTGTGCAAATTTCACATTTTACTTTATATGGAATTCTATAAATTGTGGCCTAAAATTTGACTTTTCTTCTCAAAATGAGGCATCATATATCTGATTGCTATGTGTCACTGTCTAAAAGCAAATTGAAGGAGAAGCAATCAGTTGTCTAAAGAATTACAGGTGCTTGACCACATTAGGTAATTTATAACAACCACAGAAGATCAGCACAGAAAGGACACTTGGATTTAGGCAAATGATTCTTAAATTGGTTGCCCTTGGATCTATCCAAGGAGCTTTTAAAAATACCAATGCCCAGGAATCTTTGAGAGTTTTTATTTAACTGGGGCTGGTCCTAAGCAGTCTATTTTTCTCCTAACTGCCCCCAGGTGATTATAATGTACAGCCAAGTTGAGAACCACTAGTCTAGTCAGCTACCTCATTTAACAGAAAAGGAAACTGAAGCCAAGCTAATTAGGGGCTGGTCCAAAATGACAGTCATAGCTTGTGGAAGTGAAAACTTGTCCTCAGGCCTTCAGACTCCCCAATCCAGTACTTATCCAGTTACACCAACAACTGTCATGTTGACCTACCCAATATTATTGTGAGAAGCAAAAGAAATGGCATATGAGCACAAACTGAAGCATTCTTCTACATAAGCTTTATTTTTATTACACTAAGCCACAATTAGTTATAACTAACCATGTTCTCAAAAGCAGACTGAGTTTCAACTATTAAGCCTATCAGTCCTAACCGCATGCCTCATGTAAAAAGTTGCTAGGTTTCTTCTCAAAAATTTCTTTTTCTTTTTGAATTTTGTGACTTTTTTATGCAATGTATGATTCATTAAAATGTTGCAAAAGCTTTTATAAAGAGGACAAGTGTTTATATTTTTACAGATTTAAATCTCTAGGGTAAGAGTAATAAATGTGTCAGTAATCAACTCTAAGCCTAAAGCCAAGATAGTAATTATAAACCTTTGAGGTTCAGGCTGCAGAACTCTGAGAAATATTTAAGTAGTGCATTATTAATGTGGATGAGAGTGTTTCTGAAGGCCTTAACTTCATCTCATGTATTTCATTAAATAATTATTTTTATTCCAGCCATCATTATGCAGTTTTATATTTCATTAACTACAATAAACATGTCCTTACCTTGAAGCAAGTGGAATGGCAGCAAATTTGTAATTCATCTAAAATCATTTTTGTTTCTGTGCCCAAAGGTTTCCGGCAATAAGTACACATATCTCTTTCAATGATAGACCTATAGGGATGTAAGGAATTACAAATAAATTTGTCATCATGCAAGAGATGGATGTTTTCCCCATAAAGTCATGTAGAAACGATATGTTAATTTTGTTGATACTTTAGGAAATTGTGTAAAATCAAGGAAAGTTTGGGACTTACTTATTCTATTGATAGAATTGATTCTTCTAGTTACCTCAAAATGATATCAAAGATTTAACATGAAGGAAAGTCTCAAATTATTAATTCATTAGCAATCAAGGGTGCATCTGGGCAGGGCAAAGATGTTCACAGTTTCTTAATTGAACTAGGTCATGAGTACCCCTTGAAGCTAGAAGAGGTTTTGAATTATTAATTTGCATATATCATAGAAAAAATTATACAGTAGATTAATATAAAATTTTAGGTCTCGAAACATTCAATAGGACAAAAATACAAATCCACTCAAAAATATTTTGGTAAATTCACAAATGATGGGTCTGTATTACCCCATACTCCAGGGTCTAGAGTCCCCAAAATGCTCCCCTACAACTGCCTATAATCTCTTGGTGTCTTTTAAGACTCAGAATACAGGGCTAGCTTTCATGACCAAATTTATGTTCTCCAATAAGAAATAACCCACAAATTTGATGAGGAAAAGAGTTTTGTTATTTATTTTCAAAAAATAGTGTCCAATAACATGAACCACAGATACGATCAGCAAGTCCCAAAGACCTCGGGTCAGCACCTTACAAAAGGCCAACAGCTCTGCAATTCTTTTCCTTTGGGAAGGTACTAGAACTGTCTTACGTAGCACCTTGCAAAGTTTACTAGTTTCAGGGTGTTAGCAGGCAGGCCTGAAATTTCCATAGTAGAATACACAATGGGGTGATAAAATAAAAATATCCAATACTGGGTACCTGGGGGGCTCAGGCAGTTAAGCTTCTGGCTCTTGGTGTTGACCCATGTCATGATCTCAGGGTCGTGAGACGGAGCCCCACTTTGGGCTCCATTCTCAACGTGGAGCCTGCTTGACTCCCTCCGCCCCTCCCTTCCACCCTTCCCCTTTTTCATGCGTGCTTCTCTCTAAAATAAATATTTTTTTTAAATAACCAATACTTATAGAGTGCTAATCTGCTTTATGCAGGCAGTGTGCTTTCCACGCACTTGGCTCACTTAAACTCATTTATTTTTCACCACATGTCTTGAAAAGCAGGTACTACTATTTTTACATCAACTTATAGAAGAAGAAACTAAAAGCATAGAAGGGTAAGAAATTTGTTCCAGTCATGCAGCTAGTTGAGTGGCAGCAGCAGGATTTGAGTGAAGGCAGTGTGGCCCCAGAGTCCCTGTGCTACCTAGGCCTGCCCACGAAGACTATCAGACTCCCTGTGGAAAAGTGAACTAGTCATGCCCGGGAGCCTTGATCCTAGGATCAAGCCCAGGACCAGAAGCAGAGAGGAGGGAAAGTGGATGGAAGGAGGAGATAGGAGAGAAGATTCAAGTAGAAGAATACTGTCTAATTTTATACTTTGGGTCATTCTAAGCCATGTCTTCCTAGTCCTTATGTATATCAATAAATATTTTCCTCTTTCAATTAACTCTAAAGGTACTTGGGTATATATTCCTGGCAAGCACTTTCCTATGTATAACTCATATACATCCATACATATGCACACACACACTTAAATTTCCCCTGTAAGACGGCAAGCTCTTGAAGAGTAGAAAACAGGCACTCTCTACTCTACTTCCATTCCAGAGGCATTGAGGGAGGAGCTGGGAATATAAAGAAGAGTGAGACGGTTTCCTTCTTTTCATGAGGGCAGCCAAGTGTATGATTCGATGATCACAGCGTATTATGGATACATGGAGAGAATTAGGAGACGGTGGCCCACGAAGCAACTATTCCCCAGCATGGAGTCAGGGAGGTCTTACTGGAAAAAATGCCACATGAGTTAAAGCTTGAAGACAGAGGGGCCTTCAAGGTGAGTTCAGCGAGGCGTAGAGGGACAGGAGAGAGGAATTCAACAGAGTGAACAGGATATACCCAAGAGGGTATCTGGAGTCATTAAACATCAGTTAATATTCAGAAGGAGCAAGTTCTAAAGGCCCTTAAATAATTGTGCAAAGGAATTAGTCTTTATCCTATAAAGGGGGAAGCCACTTTAAATGGGATTGAAATGCTTAGATAGGAACTCTGGGGATTCACCTAATTTCACACAATAATCAACAAAAAAAGTTGCTTGGCTGGTCTTACAGAGAATTGACTTTTGCTCTGAGGACTAAGAAAAATTTCAAGGACCACTTGAGTAACAGAACTGAAATTCTTCACATTAAGAGCAATGCTTTTGTGAAGAATGTTTTCCTTCCTTAAGTTAATAATAACAATATGAGCCAAGAGAAAGCCCTGATGTTGGTATTGTCCTTATTAAGATCATACTGTTAGTCAAAGACCTTTTTCAAAGCATTATGAAAAAAAAAACCAACCCAAACCTTGTTTTGTTTTTTTTTTTTAAATTTGTTGTGGTTTTTAGTTATCTAGACAGTATTTGTAGTTCTAATGCTTGCAGGGATGACTATTCCTCCAGGCAGTGTGACTTAAAGGCAAGACGCTAGAAGATCTGGTACTACAAGATCTTATAAAAGAGACAGAAAGGATTTAATTTTGATGGCTGGCCTATCTGTGTTTTTTGTAGCAAACAGAGCATTAGTTTTCTTTTTCTGAAAACATTTACTGAGTACCTGCTAGGGGGCAAACACTGCATTACAGGCTGAGGCTGTGCATAAAAATAAGACAAGCCCTCACCCTCATAAGTCATATGTCCAGCCTCTGCTATAAAGAAATACCATCCATAGAATGTTGTACATTTGCACTACAGCTGGTTTCCAGTGGTTGGGTTGAAATGCTAATTATTTTCATTTTGTCCACTGGAAATCTGCAGGCTATATTCTCATGAGCATCACCTATGTGCCCCACGGAACATTAAACGGTAAAAAAGGATCACCAACAGCAAAAGCCTGGCGTCTCTTTCCCAGAACTAACTTGATATGCACTGTAATCCCTGTCTTGAGAACTGAGAGTGGGCCCAGAGTGGGTCATAGCAGCATATCCACGCAGCGGTGGGTAAGTAAGCTGGGTTTTGAAAACCAGAAGAAGGGAGGGTTGAGGGCGGAGTCAAGAGATGCAATGAAGCCTAGACACTAAAAATGTGGCATTAACAGGGATTCCTGGGAATCAGCAACAGCCTAGGGCCTGGTCTGTGAAGAAGCTGCAAGGTGTGCAAAGCTCTGTTGGAATCAAGTACATCAAGTACATCAAAATCAAAGAGCAGCAATAGACAGGAAGTCAAAGAATTAATTCCTGGATGCAGAGGTTGTTGTACATTGTTCCATTCGTACACGTATGTAACAGTAACTGTCAGGAGTGCCATCTCTACGTACAATGGACAACAAGAATCACATATTTCAATAGTATATATATATACATATATATAATAAAAATATATCAAATGTGAATATAAAATATTATATATGAACATATATGTATGCATACATACATATATACATATACAGTAAAATAAATAAAATATATATATTATCTCTAAAAGTGTATATACACACATATATGTCTATATAAGTGTACATACGTCCGTGTAAGTATGTGTGTATACATACTTTTAGGTGTGGAAATACAGACAAACTCACCTGTCTGAAGTTGAATAAACAGTTTGTATGTATTTTCCAGAGATATTCTCCTGATATCCATCCTTCAGTGATTTACTAGAAACAAACACACATGGACACGTGAGAATTGGGCTATTTCCATAGTCTTGTTGTACACACCAATATGCAGGTGACGAAGCACACACACCTCCTCATGCAGCCTTATTATTCTTCTCTGTGATGTTACCAACATCATGTACTAATGTCTTTTTTTTTTTAATACAGAGAAGATCTAACACACAAGCCACCTCTAAGATAACATAAGTTGACATACCTACTGAAGTAAACAGAGAATAGGGCAAGAGCACAGGGACAAGGGTGAATGGGATAAGAAGTTACTGTTTCTTATGAAATTTATACTCGCCCCTTCCTTATTCATTTACGAAAGAAAGCCACATGTAATCTAACAGAGAAAAGGAAATACACAAAGCATGAACCAGTGTAAGCACCTACGAACATCACCATTCAGGTAGGGAAGCAGAGACTCTTAGGTAGAAATGCTGTTTTTACTTGAAAACACCCAAAAAAGAATGGTCCAGAATGAAAGCAAAGAAAAAAAAAAAGTAATTTTAAGTCTTCTTTGTTCCATTTCTCAGACTGCCCCAGTTTGTAAATGTCAGTCTTTCCGGGAGACAAACGGAATCTGGCAATGCACTAACCAGCTGGCCATAATTGCTTCCCAGTACTTATGCTAACCTGGAGTATATTACGGCTGGAAGCAATACATTGCTATTACTTCATACAGTGAGTGGTAATTCTACAACCTTCCCCTGGGATTTGTAAATAGGAAATCTCTCTCTCCCTTCAAACTGCCCACAGGCAGGCAGACTGTTGTCAGAATACATAACCCACAATGCTAAGTAAGAGTTTGCACACATTTGTGCAAGATACATACATATATTATTACTCCCATTTTATTGATGAGGAAACTGAGATGTGAAGAAATTAATTATCTTTTGCCAAGACTACATGGTTAGTAAATGATAGAGATTTAATCCCAAATCTGGTGCCAGGATTTCCACACTATACCGCAACGTCAGTATACAATTTAGGGAGAATTAGATTCGACAGAAAAATCAAACTTGAAGCTACATTTTACAAGGTAACTTATGTGTGGTTTGAAAAACCCTTTTTGGAAAATTGTCCACTTTCTGACATACAATGAAGTTCCCTGAGTCCTTTCAGGGACCCCTCTCCACAGATGCCTTCCCTTCTTTGAAATGGGCTCTGGTTAACACATATGTCACATAGATCATATTTGTAGTCCCCATCAGTATATTACCCCACAGTTAGGCTAATTCTTATTTTTAAACTCCCTGAAATGGAATGAGTTATGAATGAATGACCTTGTTTGATGTTTTCCTCAACATTCATCACCCCAAGCAGCAGATTTTTGGAGATACCAATTCTCTGTAATTTGAGCCAGAGTGTATCTACTAAAAGTAATACCCCCTATTTCAGATTGGAAGTAAACAAGAGGAGATAGAACTAGAGTTATTTAATTAAAGTGGGACTTAAAATTACCATAGAAATAATGGAGTCATTTTGTATTGCATGATTTTATAAAGCTTGTTATAGACAAATAGTTACATACAATTATGTGAGAACTCACAAATGGTTATCCTATTATGTATACAGTTGTTAAATTCAAGTATTTGGTTCAACCAATGACTGTTTATGATTATTTGCCAAAAACTTAGCATTGGAGCTATTATAAAGAATTATACGCCTAGAACTTAATATACTCTTAAATGGTCTTCTATTTGAAAAAAAAACAAGCTTACTCTAAAATAATAGCATCTCTTCTTACACACAGATTATTTCAAAATTGGAATAAATGGAGCAAAATATTTTAAATAAATTTCCAGTACCTGTTCTCCATATATGTCCTTGTATACACAAAGGTATCCTTTGGTCCTGCATGCCTGGTTTCAGCATTGAAGCTGCAATATGAACCATTTATTTAATGTTTAAAGTTTAGTTACAAGGATAACGAAAATAATTAGGCTGTTATCCAATTCAGTGCAAACAAATAGTGCTTATATATTCCTTTTAGATTATAACTTTTGAAATGTAATTGTTAAAAGGGTATTAACCCACTTCTGCAAACTATCTGCATATCTCCTATTTTATTCTTAGCTTCCACTGTCTTGGCCTACTTCCAGAATGCTATGAAAATTGGTCACTCAGAATATCTGCTGTAGAGCATGAAGATTATTCGGAGTATCTGTATCATACATTTTGGTGTTTGTTTCCCTGGTATCTCATTCATATTTCCAAACCATCTCTTACCCCACAAACCTCAAAAAGTTGACCTTAATGAACTAACATGATAACATCCATTTTAATGAAAACTTTAAATCTATCTAGAGAATCTCAACACTACTGTCACAAAGAGGCTCTTCAAAAAAAAAAAAAAAAAAGTAAAAATTTCAGGGAAAAATCACATTTGCATTTTCCTATCCAGATATCAAAACTTCCCAATGACTAAGTTTCTGACTTAATGCCTTTGTGTGAAGCGGTTTACATACAGCCACTGATAAAATTAGAAACTTATGCATTTCAAAGGAGGGGTCAGGTTATATATAAGATGATTTTTAAAAACAGGAGAGTAGTCCTGTCATTTGTTTTATAATTGGCTACAGTACCTGAGATTCTTCCTGGCTTCACACGAATGGGCAGGAGTGCCAGTGAGCTGGTTGTTCAAAGCATCCATGGATCCATTGACTTGGCCATCTAGCCTGGGAAAGCAAACGCGAATATTTGGCATTTCGAAGGCCACTTAGAAGTTTTTTGTTTTTCTTAAATTTGTTCAATTAATATTCTTTACATACAGTGAACCTCATTATATTTTTCTGATTTCTGTGCAGATACACGAATAGAATTACTCTCCACAGCAACCACTCTCTTACCTTTAAGAATAATCCTCAGGTATGTGTCATATTTTCTAACACTAGGACAGAATACCTTTTCACCAAGGGCAAAAACCATCTGAAATTGGTTCCAGTAACATTGTCACACCAGCAGTGCCACTGTAGAAAGCTTCTCTTGTATATCTTGAGCTTATCAACTTGATGAAAATTATCCAGGGATTGCTTTTGGAAATTACAGTTTCCATCTTGTTTTTAATGGAAAGCAATATTTTGAGGATTACAGAACCCTGACCTAGATTTCAGTTAACTAAAATATGTCACTATGCTTAACAAAGTGTAGGCATATTTTCTTTTTTCTCTGGAACAGAGGAAAATTTTAAAGCAGAAATAGCTTTAGAATTTTAGCCACTTTTCTCCCTGCAGTTTAGTAAACTCTGATATAGAAGAGATGTGAAAACCAAGAGGATAGTTTTGATCCTAATCAAGCCTTATCATTTTTAAACATGCTGTTCCTTCCATTCCCAGATAGCTCTTAAAGAAGAGGAAAACATTTGTTCACATATTATCTCTGGCATACAGAAGATCATCTTCAAGTTTTAGGTTGGATGTTTCACAAATCATACAGCTACATTAAAATGCTACTAAGTAATGAGAAAGTAGAATTTACATTAGAAGATTTTCTAACCTGATTATTAGAATATGTCATTCCAGGAATTATTAACCTAACTAGCAGTTGTTTGGAAATATTCAAATCATATCATATACAAAACAAAACCCAATTTTAACAGATAAACTGCTTCAAAGAATAAAGGTTGTCCGTGAGTTTGAAACGTGTTTGTACCATCCTCAGCAGGATAAAATCAAGTATCACCAGTTAGCAAAATCAGCAAATAAGAAAGGGAATTAATTTGTAAACAGTATTGTTATGGACTGAATTGTCTCCCCCCAAAATTCATATGTTGGAACCCTAACGCTCAATGTGATTTGCGGACAGAACCTCTAAGAAGGTAAAAAGGTTAAGTGAGGTCATGGGTGGGGCCATAGGACTTGTGTCCTTTTAAGCAGAGGATGTGACAGGAGAGATGTGCGTGTGTTTGTACAAATACAGAGGAGAGGCCATGCAAGGCTGTGAGAATGTGGCCATCTGCACGCCAAGGAGAAAGGCCTCAGGAGAAGCCAAACCTGACAATACCTTGACCTTGGACTTCCAGCCTCCAGAGTTGTGAGAAAATAAATTTCTGTTGTTTAAGCCACTTGGTCTGTGGTATTTTTGTTATGGCAGCCCAGACAGAGTGATAATATGAGTAGCATTTCCTAGTTGTGTTTATAAGATTAATAACAATGCCTTCGTGAAGATTTAATTTTTATAATTGTGAATAAAACCGAAACACTAGTAAACCAATTTGAAATGTGGAACAACAAACTCTTTGATGGATTTCGCTCTGCCACTAGGTTTGGAAGATGACAGATTAATTAAAAAAGAGAGAGATCTTTTATTCTCGAGTAACTTTGAATGTGTGGAAAAAGTGCAAAGACGATGTGGCCAAGCCGTGTCACCCCTTCACCTAGCTTCTCCTAATACTAATATCATACATAACCATGGTACATTTGTCAAAACTAAGGAATCAACATCAGTACGATACTGTTAATTAAACTATAGACTTCATTTGTATTTCATCCATTTTTCCACTGATGTCCTTTCTCAGTTCCAGAATCAGAACCAGGATATATCTTTCACAAAATCATCATGTCTCTCTAGTGTTCTAGGGTCTGTGATTGTTGCCAAGTCTTTCTTTGCTCTTCATGAGATGGTGATAGATGTTACACAGGAAATTCTATCTTGATGCCAATAAGTGGTGATCTATTTTTTTTTGTATTATTATTTAGAACCATAGAAATAGTTAGAAAATACTTTGGCAACCAGTGAAATCACCTGTCGTGCTTTTATTTTTTTATTTTTTTATTATTTTTTTTAAGATTTTATTTATTTATTTGACAGACAGAGATCACAAGTAGGCAGAGAGGCAGGCAGAGAGACAGGAAAGGAAGCAGGCTCCCTGCTGGGCAGAGAGCCCCATGTGGGGCTCGATCCCAGGACCCTGAGATCATGACCTGAGCTGAAGGCAGAGGATTTAACCCACTGTGCCACCCAGGTGCCCCCTGTAGTGCTTTTATTAATGCTATGGGTCTTACCACCAGATATTCTGGTTTAATTAGCTTGAATTGCAGCTTAGGTACTGGGATTCTTTTAAGCCTCTCTGGTGAATCTCACATGCAAGTGAATGTTGAAAACTAACACCTTAGAGGTTGGGCAGCCCAACATCTTACCAAAAAGAGCACTAGTTCTCAAAGTGTGATCCCTGGGTCAGCAGGTGGTTGTGACATGCACTACAATTTGGGAACTGGTACAAATCAAGTATTTGTCTCAGATGCCTTGAATAATCCTCATAAAGGAGAACTCATGACTCACAATGTTTGTTGTTAAAAAACAGTTTTATGATTAAGAATCTATTCTTCATTGAAAAAAATTATTGAATTATAACTTCCAATTAATGGTCATAGTTTTGTCTCAAATAACAACTCTACAAAATATAAACTCAAACACTATGTAGGATCTTACAGAATTCTTAATGAAATTGCTCTTGAGAAAATGTTTCCTGCAGTGGAAATTCACCCTGAAAATTTACCTATCTGGAACCCTCATGCATTGCCAATGAGAGTATAAAATTGTACAGCTGATCTGAAAAACAGTCTGGCGGTTCCTAAGATAGTTAAACACAGATTTACTATACAATCTAGCAATTCCACTCCTAAATACATACCCAAGAGAAATGAAAAGATACCCACCCCCCGAAAAAGCTATGTATACAGCATTGTTCACAATAGTTGAATACAACCCCAAAGTCAAAAACAATTCAAATGCCCATCAATTGATGAAGGAACAAAATGCTGTTTAGCCATACAATGGAATAAGTACCATTTGGGAATAAAAAGACGAAGTACTGATATATGTTATAATATGGATGAATCTTGAAAACATTACAAAAAGTGAAAGAAGCCAGTCATAAAGGACCACATATTGTATGATTCCATTTATATGAAGTGTTCAGTATAGGCAATTCACAGAGACAGAAAGTAGATTAGCAGTCACCTAGGATGAAAGGTTGGGGAGAAAACGATGTGTGACTGCTAACGATATGGGGTCTCTTTTGGGTGACAAATATGTTCTAAAATGGATTGTGGTGATGGTTGCATACCTGCATGCATATACTGATTAGGAACATATATTTACTCGGACATTCAATTACTATACAAAGTGAATGCATTCCTAAAGTGAATCAAGTCTGTTTAGCACATTGGCCCAAGACTCTTATTTAGATTTCCATCGTCTTACTAGATTAAACTTGGCAGCCTGACGTTAAATACCATAAAACAATTTCAACAGATAAACATCTATGCAAACTTTACCTACAAACTTTATAAATCTCTTTTGCATAAAGAATAAAATTCTTATTAAAAGCCCACTATTTTGTATCATATGTGTTGGGGTTTACTTCTACAAAATGTCAAGGTCTTAAGCTCTTGTAAAAATTTCAAATTTTAAATATTTTTTTAAAAAGCACTCTATTGTAAAAATCGTAAGAGAGGATTTGCTGCCATAATACTTGGATTCATCCTATCTCTCTGACTTAGTAACCTTCCACACTTAGTCAAGTCCCTTACTCTCCGTGAATTTTCTCAAATTTTTTTCTATTCGAGATTTATCCATTCACCCATTTTGACAGTCCTTTTTGCAGCCAGAATCCATTCCATGGGCACAAAAGTTGGGCCTAGAGATTTCTTCTTTCCACTCTTTTCTGGGTGAAAATTTTTATTAGGATGGTTGTGTCAGTGCCAGGGTGGGGGTGACATTTTCCATTTAATTTTTAGATAGCAGAACCATGAGATTGTACACATACAGGATAGTGATAGAACTGAAGGAGAATAAACACCACCTGAAAACAGAATTCAGGGATCAACAAATGTCTTGTAATGGTGGTGTTAAGGCATCTGGATGTAGACACCGATTGTGCTGATTCCCATCTCCCTGGGGAAAGAGTGGGTGTGTTTGCAAATGTTTCTGTCATCATTGGATTATGGAAGGCAGGGGACACAGATGAAATTGCTGGAAAGGAAAGGAGACTGTGCACCTTATTTTCAACCATGGTGTTTTCCATCTACGCACCATCTTTAATGCAGATGGCCAAACCCATACTGCTTTGCTTTAGGAGGCCAAACAGACCACGGAAAGCTAAAGTAAGCTCCAGGTATGAGGAGGCAAAAACTGGGAGGCAGCAAAGAATCTTAGTTATCAAATAGATACAGAGTAGAGAATAAGGAAGCCAACAGGCAGAAGGAAGACTGGGAGGAAAACTGGGATGAGCCAAAATTCAGGGAGTAGCTGAGTTACAGTAATGATAAGGAACTAGGGTTAGTGTTCAGGGATTCCTGATGGAATGTTCTCTGGCCAAGAAGGAACAACCTTCCAGTTCAGGTCTCTATGAGACCTGGGCATGCTACCATTCCTGCTCTTGAAGTTCCATACAATTTCATTTCTTCATTAATCCTTCCAATAAAACCCATTTTGTGAAAAAGCCACACTGAAATTGGACCATCTTTCAAATCATATTAAATGAGACATTCCTTAAGCATACATGATCATTTACTTGAATTTTTTTTTTAACTTGATCACTTCCATATAATAGTCAAATTATCTGGAAGACTGGTTAATTTTAAGCCAAATCCTATTCTCAAAATAACGGATGTTTTTCTAAGATAAACAGATCCTACTGAAAATTTACCCTCCCTCATTTTATCAAAGGCTTTTTTGTGATCACAAGAAGAGAAGGCAGAAGACGATGTAGGGAATTAAGGGACAGAAGGAAACTACCCATTAGATGCAGTCTTTTGTAGACATTATGGGGAAAAAGTGACCCAGATCTTTTTTGCTTTTCCACTCTCCACACAATATTGACAGTATCATTTCTTTGCATAAAAATTTTTTACTAGAAAAGACAACTGCACCTTACAAAGGTAAAAAATAAGAACCTATAGGTTTTGGGTCTCCTATATGTGTGTGGGAGGATTACAAAACATGTAAAAAAATTTTAATTCTTTCTTAAACAGTCTGTAACAACAATGAAGTATAACTTCTATAAGCTATACTTTCCCTTTAAAAAAAAAAAGTACAACAGTTTTAATGCCATTATACTCTGTGGTGTAAAGAAATTTCAAAACTAGGTCCTGTCTTGTAGCTGTGATGAATTTGTGCATTCTTTTAGCACTAGGTATCCAAGGAAGAGAGTCCCAGAGTGCTTTCTGCACCACTGAAAAACTACCAAGCAACAAAAAGTAAAAATAAATCTTCACAGCCCAAGTGCAGAGCTTTGAATTTCCATGATGTCTTTTACATGAAGGAATTGAATAGAAGGCTCTTTGACAGAAATTCCAACAGAATTTGAATTCTGTTAACTTTTTTCCATATCAACTATTAAGTACCCTGTATATTAATTTTTGTATTTCAGTAGCATTTATAACTAAATACCATAATATGACTCCTCAGCAAATCTTCTAAGATTTAAGATTATATAATTTATGTAGACTTATATGGGATTGATAACAAAAAAGTAAATTATAATAACTCTTACCTTCCATTTTTGTTTTTAGGCACATTAGAATTTACTTCAATTACATTTTTCAGGTCTTGGTCTCTATAGGAGAAAAATATAATTAACATGTATGATATATATATGTATAAATATAAAATATGTATATCATATGGGACATTGGCAATCTGACATTGAGTTAATTGATCTATACAACTCATTTATAAAAGCACTGATTATGTGTGATAGAGAAAGAACTAATGTTTTAGTAGTTTTAAGAAATCTGGTATGAAAATAGACAACCAATTTATAGTCCCATTAAGTTAACATTTAATGATTAATAACTTTGTGTCACAAAGTACTATGTATTTTCACATGGATGATTTCATTCAGCTCTCACAAAATCCTGCAGGACAGCATCTGGGGCTCAGGAAGGCTAAGTGAATTTTCCAAGGTCAATTAACTAATTTGTAAAAGAGTCAAAATTTGAGGCCAAGCCACCTGCCCATCTGAAATCAATTCTTGGATATTTAATTAGAGACTTCATTCCAGCTTTGTAGATCACAGAAACATGAAACCTAAAATTTTAGTAAACAATTCATAATGCGGAGGATAAATGGGACAATTAGATTCTTGAATCTTGAGCTACAGTAATGATCTCATATACTTTCACGATATCAATATCCTCTAGTATGTTATTTATACATTAGTTATTCATATATTTGGTTTCAACACTGGTGGTTCTTGATTTTTTTTTCCCCCATGAGTTTGGAAAAGCCTTTGTCCTGAACCCAACTGATTAGGAGGCTTTTAGGAGTCAAAACAATGAAGTCATCTCTTTCCCTATTTCCTTGTTAATCAACCTTCCTAATCTTCTTTTTGTAAACTAGACTAATCATACCTAATTTCATCAGGTTGTGGTGAGAATGAATGAGCTCATGTAAATAAGAGTCATGGCACAATGCCCCAGTCATGGATGAACTGAATAAGCCTAAGTAAATAATTACTAGAGTTTGGTGACACAGCAGTAGGCACCATTGATTCCAATATTTTGACGGACTACCTTTCCATTTTTACTTCCGCTCTAATTTTTTTTCACCTTTTTAATTAGCATTAGTTTTCATAAATCTCCCTTCTCATGATTATGAAGAGTAGATTTAAATAAGATTATTATACATGGAATCAGAGTATGGATTATCACTCCTGAAATTAATATTGATAAGGATGAAAAATACTATAAAAAGTTCTTGCAGTGTAACAAGATGTAATGCTCTTTTTACATAACATCCAAACCATCAATAATTGATCAATCTGTAAATTAGGCAGCATTCCATAGCCACACTTAAAGTTCACATTTAAAATACTAGCTGCATAATTTTGAAAATGTAGAAATTAGTTAGATTATCTTTTCATGCGAATTATAGTCAGGAAAACATGCTAATTAATACATGTCAAAAGCACAAGATTTCAGAAGTAGCTCAGAAGTGTCGCAATCCTTTGATGCTGCAGTCTGAATGATGTAAAATTCAGAACTTACTCCCTCAACATAACTGCTAGAACCATGTAAGGAAACCTCCCAGATCACATCGTTCAAATTTGGAAATGGAGACAGAAGGCTTTTGTTGACACGCTGATGGTCCTTGGCCCCAAATTATTAGAGCTACCTCCTTGACCCCAGGGACCACTGTACTATTTTAATAACCTGGCATTAAATGGTCCTTCTTTTATCATTTTAAAATAATACTTTACCTAATACTTGGGGGGTAATGAAAGAAAATGAAAAAATGAACCATAATGTTATATAATCCACTCTCTTAGGAGTGCCAACTGGGATGGTTGGCAGTAGTAAATAGTGAGATCACCAGAACTGTGAATCTTGGAGGAATTAGAATGTTGTCCCAGCAAATGATTCTCCTTCCACTACTAACCTAGGATGAACTGAGTGCCATTTTTTAAGGACACTGGTGGTTTTCACTACAACTTGGGAGTAGAGTCTCATTACCATGGCCTTACATGGCCTTGTACATGGAAGATTCTCCAAACATTGAAATAGGAAATTAAGCTTAAATTCTCTTTTTCTACTTCCCCAGGGGAAATCTTTAACTACCTTACCTAGCTCTGGGAAAAGCTTAAAATATTAAAGGGGCCCCAAGGGGAAGACATTAGACTCTGAAACTTTAAGGCAATCAGCTCTACCCACATCTAGACACAGTGTGCACCATGACCTTGTAGAAAAAGATCAGTAAAGGCAGTGATGGATATTTCATCTCCATTGGTGTCAGTCACCCGGAACCTGCCTTACCTCACCCCCGAATTACATATATTTCTTTTTTATAGAGAGCTCTCAAGTCTGGCTTTGTTTCCTTGTTTTGGGATGTTGTTACAGGTCAAATTGTGTTCTCCCACCAAATTTGTATGTTGAAGTCCTAATGCTAGTATGGTCAGAAAGTGACCTTCTTTAGAGATAGGGTCTTCACACAGGTCATCAAGTTCAAATGAGGTCATTGGAGTGGGCCTTAATCCAGTTGGACTGGTGTCTTTACAAGAAGAGGAAATCTGGTTGAAGACACACACAGATGAAAGACAACGTGAAGATACAGGATAAAGGCAATCCTCAAGAAGCCAAGGAGAAAAACATAGTCTTCTTTCTCAGTCTTCAGAAGGACCCAATCCTACAGACATCTTATTCTTGGACTTCCAGCCTCTAGCACTGTGAGAAAATTTCTATTTTAAGCCATTCTGTCTGTGGAATGTGTTATGACAACCCTAGAAAACCAACGGAGATCTGCTTCTGCCCTCACAACACAATTACATTTAGTTTGTTAGTCTGATCCTGGACATCCTCACTTTTGCTGGTACTTTCCATTTGTTCCTGGCTGCTGCAGATACTGGATCTCTGTGTATCCTCCCACCCTTGCCTCAGGACCCAAGCATTTTTGGATCCCAGCTATCATGAGGGAGAGCAGGAATGAGTTTGGGCCTGAGGAAGAATAAGAAGTTAGCAGATCTAATAAGTACAAGTAGGTAACTCAAAATTGGAACCTATGCACATCTTCAAAGAAGCATGCTCCCAAATTGATGTAATTATGAACCATTGAGTAGGCAATATTATTAGTGGTTTCATAGAATTTTTGGTGTTTTTATTAAACAGCATCACATATCAACTTTGATAGAGTGAATTATAAGATTTTATTCTGAATAATCTATACCAATATTTAAAGCAAGATGAAAAGTTCCAGATTATGAAAAGCACAGAATGTGTTTTTGCTGTGGTTGTTCACCTTGACTGATGTCATCAGCTAGATCTGAAGATCCAATAAAAGAAGTTCAAATTGCCCATAAACTGCTCAAGTTGAAGGATATAAAAATAAATTTTCACTCTTTAATTAAGAACATATCTACTGCATCCTGTCTTTTACACTATGGCAGAAAATGAAACACTGTGAGCCAAAGTGTGACAAGAGGATTTTTATAGAAGCCCAGAGCCAGGCAGCAGGGTGGAGCAAAAGCTTGATTGTGAACACTTCCATGGCAGTTGCAGTGGAAGGAAGACCTGTGTACATTTATGAGCAGTTGGAATTAGCTCCAAGGAAAGTTCTCTGTGGACACAGTGAGAAATGCTAAAAAGAAATTTTAACCTTTGCAACTAAAAAGATTTTTTTTTAATGTAGATTTGAAAATTTGGGGGATGGGGAATGAGTCATCTGTTATGTAGTGTCACAGCACAACTTTTGAATATAAGCCATTTATCCTTGCTATAGTAATGTAATTTGTTTTCCACTGTCTCATTAAGGAAGATGACACGTCCCTTACAGATCAGATTAAGAAAAAAATAGGTATTACTATGTCTGGTATTATACAACTTCTCTTGAGATAAGCTCTGCCTGAGAGAAAGTTAACAGCTCACTCACCACTGCTCTTCCTCTCTCATGAGGGTGTGGGAGGTATTTATTAAAAGCTGCAATATGTTTCTCTCTCTACAGCTTACTTAAATTGCTTTTGTAGAGTACCAAACACATTTGCAAAATTAAGAGCCTCCATATAAAAAATTTACTATGGCAGTTCTTTTGTGCCAAGAACTAAATCTTAGGCATTAAGCTTTAGTTCAAAGGGAATATTTGGCTCTCTGAAAGGAGTATAGAATACAGTGAGATAACTGGTATAATTCTTCAGTTCTGTTGACACAGCAAAATGGGCTCAATTTATATATATTTCTTTTCAGTGAGAGAGGCTTTAATATTTTATATTTAAGAAATTAATATGTCCATAGAGAAATTGGACAACATAGGTATGTTAAATATAAGATGTAACCAAGAATTTTAGTGACTCTAATTCACCACGGTTGATTGAGATTATGTCATGAGCAAGAGATAGTCATTGGCTTAAGCAAGCAGACCAATCATAAGATATCAGATTCCTTCAATCTGATTTCACTCCTGGGGGGCTCAGAATGTTAGACCTGGAAAGCAATAAGCTTTAGTAGCTGGATGATCAAAGGTCCTCTATTAGTTTGAGATTTTGGCCTTTGATTCACAAAGTATTTGTTAAGCGCCTAATTGGGAGCAAGCATTATATTCTGCATTGCAAATAAAGAAGGGAGTAAGACAGACCCAATTCTTGGAGATGATTAAATAATAATTCCCTCTATGAGACAAAAGGCATGGGACAGGAAGTTCAGAGAGCTTGAGAATTTCTAGAAGAAGCATCTGAGACAGGTGTGGTGGGTCCAGGGGACCTCCCAGAGCTAAGTAAGAGACACCTATTTTGAGACCCAAGGGATAAGTAGAAGTTAGTGCAATACAGATGAAGGATGGGTGGGGTTTGCTGGAGCATGATGGGAGGTAGGCGTGGGAAAACCTGTGGAGGCAAGATAAGGTAGACTGGAAACCATGTTAAGGAGTATGGTCATTGTCCAATGGTAATGGAAAGCCCCTGGATTTGATCAGAATGACATGATCAGATTTGTGTTTTAGGAAGGTCACTCTATACTGTTGCCAATGGATTGAAGATCAGGAGGCAAAACTGACAGCAGAGGGGCCAATTAGGATACTGATTTACAATCTGGTTATGGTAGTATCAGGGATGATCAAGTGTCTTAGTTCCTGAGATAGAAACATCCCAAAATAGCCTACTGATTATGTGGGGAATGAAGCACTGGAAAGAGTTGAGGTTATCCCTCCCCGCCCCAGCTTTCTTTCTTGAGCAGATATATGAGAAATCTGCATTAGGAAGATAGCAAGAACCTCTTCTCTTGTTGGAATACTAAAACTTGGAGGTGTATGTTTTAGGCCAATAGGAAGCCCTTAAAATATGGAAGTGAAATAATACAAATACTTCAGAATATTTTTCCACTTCAGATGAAGGGTGCCTTTTCTAACTGTAAAGGCCTAAGTGGCACTAGCTGCTTTTCGATCTTCATTTGGGAGCAGCAGTTTATAGGCTACAGATAATTGAATGTCTTCCTTTTATGTTGGTTCATGAAAATGTGAAACTGTCCCTGCTAAAAGCCCTGTAGTTTCTCCCTGAATAAATGAAAATTCTGTGCACATCTGCATTTGTTCAAGTTGTTGTGTTCCTTGAAGGAGCTCAGGGATACCTACTTACATTCAGATCGATGACCAAAGTTTATTCTGCCTCTAACTGTGAATTAAATATACAGCTGCTGGAAATGTCAGCAAAGTCACATAAAAAGGACTCTGATTCACTGCTGTTCTACTATTAAATAATCGGTGCTCCTGTCACATTGAATTGGATGTAAAAATGCCTGTGGCTGTTATTCCTCTGGGAGACCCTTTAAAATGCCCCTCTCCCACCCCCTCACCCCATCCTCCCCCAGCCCTGCTAAAATCAAGTGGGTATGATAGATACATTATAGTTGCAGGTGGCTGTGCCAACTGAATGAAGTCACTTTTTTCAAATATGCAGCTTTCCTGTTCGTCTGTTCTGCTCTAATTCTTGAACAACCTGGCTGGTCATCATTAAATCTGGTGTCACTCCTAAGGAACAGTGAGACTTTGCTTAGGTTACATTCATGGATTCATGGCTGCCTTCTGAAAGCAACATGATGGCCAATATTTTAAAATTTTCTTTTCTTAGGAATCTCATCCATATAAGGAAACTTCTTTCTATAGAAATTGTTCTAGAAGTTGCTGAAATATGAACTACCTTTTTATAAAATTAGTGTCTTCTAATAAACAATAGGCAAAGATAATGCTTATGAGAAAGTTGCCATTGTCTGTCAACAAAGCACATTTGCCAGAGGTAGGGAGGGAAGGAAGGGAAAGTGAGATAAAGGGGAAAGTGTGTGTGTGTATGTGTGTGTGTGTGTCAGAGACAGTAGTACATTTTGTGGAATCTGAGGGAAGAGTTGGCTACAGTAATCACTGTTAGTGATTCTGCATGTGGTTAGTAAACCTAACCACTTCCAAAATGGTGGGGAACCTCCTCATACTGTTACTAATGAAAAGAAAAATCTGTCCCCACCAAAACCACTATGAAGAAATGGTTTTACTTCACAAAGATATTTCCATACAATTCTCAGTGGCAGGGTCAGCAGAAGTCTGCTGTCATTTCAGCTATCAGGAAACCTCTAGGAGACTACTTTCTCTCCTCCCTGTCACTTTCATGATAACTTTCTAGAATAAATGTTTCTAATTGTAGTCCTTTGGCTGCAGAGTGGGAGGTGGGGACTTAGAAGGGAAGAGACTGTGGGGAATATGAAGGGTGGACAGAAAAAGGGGGTCTGAACTGTTTCGGCCATAGATTTTTTTGTTCTTCTTCTAGACAGTGATATCAGAAAGGTGTGAGTTTAGATGTTTAGATCTGGGATGTGTTTTCTTTCTTAATAAGGTCATTTAATGTCTTTGAGCTACAGTTTCCTCTTCTATAAAACAGGGTGTGTGAATAAATTTCTCTTGGGTAGTTGTAAGAATTAAATGTATAGAAATTGCCAGTCACTCAAGAGGTGCTCAATAAATGCTACTCTCAGTAGGGATGGCTCTTCAAACCTCTTTATGCCCGCCTACTCCAAAGACCCCAGCAGCACAGTGATAAAAACATACAAACAGAAATGGCAAAATCATGCACGAATGTAGACAACAAACTAGGAGATAGAAGAGCTGGGCCAATGAGTGTGTATTACAAGGTCTTCTTTCTCCCAGCGGGTCTGCAGCACTTTTCCCTAGGTTAACTTGCTTTCTGAGCCTAGAATATTGAGACTATAGTTCTCAGCTCTGTGTTTATCATGATAACATTGTGGACAATTTGAATTTGAATTTCTAATATAATGTACTCTGGAGCATTAGCTAATATTATCTTATTAGCTTATATTATCTTATTGTTTATTAATAAAGGACTTTAGGTGAAAGATGTCATATAAAGATAGTAAATTGTAAGATATTTGTAGAACTCAAACTGGAAGTTCACAGACAAAATCTGCTGTAATATTTTGTGAGCCCACACAGACTGTGAACCTGTGATTTTGAGGACCCTAAATATCCTTTCTGATGCTCTACGGTCATCCATATGAGCCACCAGTTTGGTTCAATTCCTCAAAATACTTTTTCTCCTGATTTAACACTCCGTTTGCTACAGACAAGGAACACTAAATTGTCTTACTGCAAATAAAAAGTTAGAACTGAATCAAGAGTGGTTTGATTGTTGATTCCAGAAGAATGCAACATGTTTCCTTGCTGAACAGGAGAAACATGAGTTATAATTGTGTCTTCACTTGAACACTAAAGAAAAAGAAAAGAAAAACTCTCTTTTTGGGGAGAGAAGGAAACAAAATTGCTAACCAGAACTTTGAGACCTATCAAGATACTTAGGCAAAGTCATTTACCGCTCAGGGTTTCTGAGAGCTGAAGATTTCACGTTAATGAGATTGTCCAAGCCTTCACTGCTTGAAAGAGAAAAGAAAAAAAAAAAGTTCAGATTAGGGATAGGTTTTTGGTTGGGCTAGATCAATAAAGCAACATTATAAATCCACTCCACCCAGGGGCAACAGACAGATGAAAACATGAAATGACTGCTTTTATCTGATTACCTCTGACTACTTCTGGTCACTGCAGGATTCACTTTGATGAGGTTATCCAGATCCTGGTTTCTTTAAATAGAAAAATAAAAGGCGAGCAGGTTAATGATAAAGTTCTTTTGGCAGGAGCATTCAGGTTACAAATCTGTTTGAAATAACAATGAAACAAAACATTCTTCCTGACCAAAGTACAAAAATGAATATAGATCTGTTACCTCCGGTTGTTGGTGAGAGTTTCAGGATTCACTCTGATGAGCTTATCAAGATCTTGATTTCTTTAAGTAGAAAAAAATTTAAAGAAGTTTGTGTTAGAGAAAATGCAGGTTCAAATTGGCTGGAATTAGAAGAAAAGATTAGCTATCTTATCGTTTAGTATGATACATACTGGTTTGGCATAGAACAGCCTTGAAATAAGTTTTCTAGCTAATTTAGGGGGACAAATTATGCTGGATTAGAAGAGAAGCTGCTCTGACTTTACATACTTCATAGCCAGAGCACATCCACAGGGGCACGCTGGCAGGCGTTCACAGCAAACATCTGGTGATTAACAACTTAGCACTCCGCAGTGTTTTAGCATTATGAAGATACATGCTGATTTTCATGTCCTTTTCCTTGTTATTTTTAAGATCATATTCACCAACTAAAGATATTTTTTAATAAGCTCTAAAATTGGGATCATACTTAGCCTAAGGCTTGGCATGGAGAATCCCAGCAGTCCATTAAATTGGTGACTTTTTTTCCTTTACAATAACTAAAAAGCCGAATTAAACGCAGCTGTTCATGGTCAAATGACTTACAGACTCTGAAGACTGTCCACTTCCTACTGTAAGCCCCACCAGTTCCTTTTCTCGGTGAACGGTATTTCTTCCTACATAGTTTGCTGCCATTCACTGCCTCAGTATAATACCTTGTTTTAAGTGATGATTTTTCAAAGTGTTCCCTTAAACCCTTTAGTATTTATTCCGGGAAATAAGATAGCCTGTTTTGGCAAGAAATTGCAGGACTGAGAACACTGGCTTTTCCGTACCTTCTTGGACAACAACCTGCCTGTCTCCCCTTTCCCACCCCCTCAGCAGCCCTTTTTCCTTATAGAAAAATGAGACATTTTACCCATCAAAAAGATTGAAACAAAGTTAAGAACTGAAGGGAAGGCATTTAGAGCTTCATCACCAAAAAATTCTAAGGAAAGTTCTGCATTTCCCTCCCTCAGCCCTAATGTTTCCATAGAATGTGCTTCCCAGCTCCTGGCTTCACTCAGTTTCTTCTCAGATTTTCATGGTAGACAGAAAGCCGCTAATTGAATATTTACTGTTTTGAATTATCTCCAATAATAGTATTTGCAATTAAAGATAATCAGTTGGTGTCTACAAATACTATTAAAGGAATGATAACATATGACAGATATCCAAAATACAATTTCCTTGCATGAACTGACTGCAAATCTTATAAAGCTCAACTGTGCCTAAAAGACAATAACCTCTGAAGTGAGGTTATTGTGTACCTCTAACTAAAGTAACATTGTATGTTAACTACACTGGAATTAAAATAAATAAAGTGAGGTTAATTTCATATATTAGAAGAAAAAGTATTCAAAGGCCACAGTCTTTTAACATATAAATTAATCACAATATTTCTTAGTATAACTGCATGTAATATTCGTGTACCAGCAAAATTAGAATAAGCTGCACACACAACCATGAGAACTTCCATTTTCACTGTTCTGATGAGCACAGAAAATCTGATTTATCTAACAGCCTGGACAGTGATATTTAAATTACTGTTTCATAAAGCCCATTAAGAAATACATTTTGCATCACAGCCCAATACTACTCTCTTTTCAGACCGACAGACATACAGATGCAAACACAAATTTCATTAAATAACACCTTTACTACATAGGAACACTCATATTCTCCCCTCTATTTAATTAATTTAATTGAAAAAAAAGCTGATTGCCACTTACTACATTAATTACAAGACCCTTTAACGGGTTTTGACCTACAGTTTGAGAAATCCTAGCTTAGAAAATATAGAAATAGATGCTATGTTTTACCACTACTCCTAAAAAGACAGCACAGTGTTTTTAACAAAATAAAGATCTTGGTGTCAGTTCTGAATTGCCTTGATTGATAGCATCATGTGGTTTATCTCAATGAACTAAAAATAACAAATGTATAGACCTTATTTTTTTTTAAGGCCCTGGATCCCTGCACACAAAGGAATTTTATATCTAAAGTTTATCCAGGAAATGTAACATTCTTCCTACTCAAGTGACTGCTTTCATTTGTTTTGCTTCAAGGATGTAGTAAAGAGATACATCCGAATATTTAGTCATGATTACCTCCATGTAGTTGAAGAGTTGTAAAGTTTTGCAGTCATTTGCACATTTGTGCCATCATCATGTATGAAGTCGTATTTCAAGAGACTCTGAAGAGAAGTAAAGGACATTTCTGGGCCATCCCATGGCAAGAGCAACAATCCTAGCTTTATGAGTCTCTATTTCCATAGGTGCTTAATTAACTTTGATTTATTTTAAGATCAAAGATCGTGTCTGTGATTTCAAGACCAGGAGTTGGTCTCGGAGTGAGAAGAACACACAGGAGACTACGAGATTTTTGTTCCTGGCCTCACTATTCTCATCTGTTAAAATAAGGAGATTGGACCATTTCTAAGAATCCACCCATCCCTAACATCTACTCCTAGGAATCTATGAATATGAAGTTGACTGCCTGTCATGTTTACTAAACTAGCTAGTCAATGTCACCTTTTCTTTTTAAATGCAATGTCCTGACAATGCATTCTATATTCAGCAAGCAGAATATGAGTGTTCCAAAATGTAATATATTAAATTGACAACCTATTATTCTCTTGGAGTAACATCTCTGTGCCCCCAGTACATAATTAGCTTTAATCTATGATAATTGCCTGTTGTTAATAAGATTGAGTATGTCTATTGAATTCTCTTTTTGGCGTCCATGGCCTATAATTATACCTAATGTGCAACTAATGATACCTAGTTGTAAGCTTCAAACCCAGTAGGTGCTCAGTAATTATTCTCTGCCTAGCATATCACAGAACTACTACCAGTCTTCCACCAGTTTTCTCTGTGATCCTGGTCAGATCACTTAGCCTTTGTGAGTCTGCTTCCTCTCCTGGAAATGGAATAGATTTGACTGGAACAGCAGTTTTCAAAACTATTCAAACTAACAGGGCTGGGAGTTCTCTCAGCTTCCTTCTTTCGTCTCTAAAATTTTGCAATTTTATATGTACCAGCTAAACTCAATAAGGGAAATCATGAGAACATTCTTAAGTGACATGCATATATATGTATATATATTATACATGACATATATAATATATAATCTTATATATTGTGTATATTATCTATATACTCCTTTAGTGTGAAACAGTATTAAAAATCCTCATGTAACCAGAGAAAACATGAGTTTTATCATCTTATAGGTACCACCTAAAGAAATAACAAATTTTAGGTCCATAACTTGGCTGGAAGCATCAAATGATCTAAGAAACAATACGGCTCATAAAATTTCTGCTGACTACCAGAGAACACTCCCTAAAAATGAAGTGCATGGTATTGCTGATGATGAATCTCATAAAATGTTCTAGGTCTTTTTAAACATGAACTATTATTAATATATTTTCATCAGTTCCAGAGACAAAGAAGAGAAGTCACTACCATATTATTTTCTCCAGCTATATCGCTCTTTCTTGCTAGTAACAAATAGATATTTATTTCCAGGAACATATAAAAATTGTGATGGCTTTTTAAGACCTATATGCAGTTTGTGCACAGAATGACTATAAACCACTTACGTTCGTACTTAGAGAGGAAAAAAAAAGCCAAAACAAACAAACAAATAACATCTTTCTCTTACCCAGCCATGTTTTTGACAGCTTTGGGGCTTACATTGTTAAGTTCGTCAAGACCTTCTTTCCTGCTAAAACAAAATAAAAGTTCAAATTCAGCTAGAAATCTGCAAATTTTATGACTGACATTTTTTTCTTTTGATACATGTGGATTATACAATGGGATCCTAGATAAAAAGTAATGCTTGCCAAGTTTCTACTTTACGAAGTTTTTAAAAGTCCTCAAAAAACCTACTGAGGTAGATATTACCATCCTCCCCTTACAAATAAGAAATTGAGCTTCATGGAATTTAAGGCTCTTTGGGGGCAAGTAGGAAGAAGTAAGAGATGATCAACCAGATTTGGAAACATAGCAACTGGACCCCAACCCTCATACTCCTTTCCACTAACATCTTCCCTCTATGCTCACAGTAATTCCTTATATCTGCACCATGTTTTGCACCGTAATCATAGTAATCCTGAGAGAGGTACCTTGGAGTTACTCTGTCATGCTTTTCTTGACCTTTGACCCCAGATATAATGAGTTTTAACTCCTCAAGAAGAAAGAAATACAGTCAATGTCGTGCGAAAATACCATGGTCAAGTATAAGAATGTCATGTCACCAATTTTCTTGAGTCATTTAGAAACTAATCCTTGGGTTTGTGGAGAGGAGAAAGTCAATATTCTTTGGTTTACTCAGTTTTATGAACAAATGATTTATTAACTATAAATTTACAGTAATGCTATGATTGTGTCAAAGTGGATTTCCTAAGTAGTGATTATACAGCATTCACTTTAATATTGTAATGAAATAAATTGAAACAATGAAAAAAGAAGAGTCCATCCAGCATCACTACACATCAACAAATCAATTTGTTCTCATTTTTTTCATGTCCCCTTTCAGAATGCCCTTAGCCAAATGATTGATATTTTTTTGGCAGAAATTGGAGACTTGCTCAGGAGTCTTCAATAATCTTTATATATCTACCTTGTGTTTGCTGAGGTAACATGTTTGGATCCTAAAAAAATGATGCAAGTTGCAACAGCTGGTAAAATAATTCAAAATCACTAATTATCTATACATTCTTTCCAACTTTAATATTACATTAAGAGAAATTATTGCTAACTTAAAACTTCATCAGGGGTATCTCGGTGGCTCAGTTGGTTAAGCGTCTGCCTTCGGCTTAGATCTTGATCCCACAGTCCTGGCATTGAATCCTGCATTGGGCTCCTTGCTCAGTGGGGAGTCTGCTTCTCCCACTGCCTGCCACTCCCCCTGCTTGTGCTCAAACTCTCTCTCTGACAAATAAATAAACAAAATCTTAAAAAAACAAACAAACCTTCTTCATTACTTGAATTTCTTTTAACTCTACGTAAAAGCGAGTGGCTATGAATTCATATCTTATACCATTATGTATATATGAAAATTTAATTTAGTTTTATTCTTGTTTCTTTCAAGATAACCCCAAATTTAAATTGCTCTTAAGCTTCTTATTTTCCATCTCATATTTTGCATTTAGGATATTTTGGGAGGTTGTAACGAACAAGAGAAAAATACAAAATTGTTTATCATTTACATGTACTCCTCACTTCCCTCTCTAAAAAATAACAAAAACAGGGGTGCCCGGGTGGCTCAGTGGGTTAAGCCTCTGCCTTCAGCTCAGGTCATGATCTCAGTGTCCTGGGATCGAGCCCCATATTGGGCTCTCTGCTAGGCAGGGAGCCTGCTGCCCCCACCTGCCTCTCTGTCTACTTGTGATCTCTCTGTCAAATAAATAAATAAAATATTTTTAAAATAATGAAAACGAGCAAACAAGCAAATAAAACAACAAAACTTGGGACTTCTAAAAAATAGTTATTTCCTAATTCCGAAGTGTGCAGGTAATATATATGATGTGAATGTGTAACACTGATGCTACTCTAGGATAATAATTAAATCACTTCAGAACTGCACTTCATGCAAGGCTAAATCAGAACAAGAAGACTTTTGGATTACATAAATTACTTTTATTCTAAGCACCCAAACAGGCAATCATACCTTTAAAGAGACTTTCCTATTATCACAATGGGCTTTCATACCAACACTAACCCCAAAGGCCTAAACAAGTTGCCTAATTGGATATGCATTATTATTGGACACTATATCATACATCCTGAAGAGTAAAAAGGCCAGAAAAGTTTGTATCACTTAAGGAATCTTTAGAATTAACTTATAAACTAATTTTATCATGCACATATCCTTTCATGTAAATTATTATGTTGAACTATTATGCTGAAATAGAATGATGTTGAAATCCCAAGCATGGAACACAAATTGCATACTGATAAGAGATATTTTAAGAAATTCTTTATCCTCCATTGAAGCCCACAGTCTGGGAGGCCTGAGCAAGGACACGAACACTAGGTTTATGACACAAAGTTGTTGATCCTGGATCCCATCACTGGTTGCCTCAATGGTAGAACAGTAAATTACTTTTTTTTTAAGGTTAAATAGAAAAAAAACAGACAGAAGAATTCCATGAACCTCACCTTTGGTTAATTCTGTTTGTTTCAGGAGACACTCTGATAAGGCTGTCAAGACTTTGGCCCCTTTAAAATGTGGAAGAAATGATTAGGTCAGTGGTTGACTTCCATCATGTGGTTGCAAATATTAAAACCAAGAAACATTTTTTGTTATAAAAAAAATTTGTTATATAATATTTATGAATACAGAGATCATCTCAAAGGATTGGAAATTTCCAGTGCTATGAATATATATATATATATATATTTGGACCTAATTACTGCTGCATAGAAATAATAAACAATAACCAATGGCTTTGGAAAATTCATGATGTGCCAGGCAGTGTTCAAGTGATTTATATGATATATATATAAGTGAATCCTCACATTTATTGTTTCTTTCAAGACAACCTCAAATTTAAATTGCTCTTAAGCTCTTTATTTTCCAAATCATATTTTGCATTTAGGATATTTTGGGACGTTGTAATGAACAAGATGTCACATCAATCATTCAATATAGGAAGTATTTTTTTTTAAGATTTTATTTATTTATTTGACAGACAGAAATCAGAAGTAGGCAGAGAAGCAGGCAGAGAGAGAGGGGGAAGTAGACTCCCTGCTGAGCAGAGATCCCAATGTAGGGCTCGATCCCAGGACCCTGGGATCATGACCTAAGCTGAAGGAAGAGGCCCTAACCCACTGAGCTACCCAGGCGCCCCTCAATTAGGAAGTATTATCACCCCATTTTCTCAAAGGGAAAAACAGACACAGAAAGATTAAATGAAAACAAAGTAATCTAACTCAAGAGCTCTTGGCTCTGTCCATGATACCAACCATCGTACTGGCACTGAGTAATTGTGTTAGCATTGAAGTGACTACACAGCACCTGGTCCAGTTTCCTTACTGTGAGGACAAGGAAACTGAAACAGGGGAAGTGGCCAATCTCATTTTGCACAGTTAGTGAGGGCAGAGCCAAGACCTAGACCCACATCTATGGTCTCCCATCTCCCATCCCACTTCTGTGCCATCCTCTGTGTAAGAAGGATAAACAAATCAAAGAACATAAGTGTCTTGTCCATTCTTGGAAATCAACTGTTCATGTAATTAATCAAAGGTTGTCTCCATTTTATTAAGAATTAGTTGGCCAAAATGTTCAGCATTTCAGATATGAGGTCATGAAGGTCAGCATGACTTTTCTTGAACTATTAATTGAGTTCAGTGTCAGTCTGCTACAATCGTTAATTTAGTTATGTTTTTAAGCATTAGTATGTGTGAAACAAAAAAATCAGAGGCATATTAAATCTTACCCTTGCATACTTTTTCCTGTTCTTGGAACCACCTTGATGAGGTTATCAAGATTTCTGGAACTTAAAAACAAAAAGCAAAAATGATAAGTAAAAATGGAACTAAATCAGTTAAGTATTTATTTAGAAGATATATGTGCTCAAGATTAATTTTACTATTAGGTTTTGAGAAAAATCAATACCAGTCTTTGTTCTTAATTTGAAAGATACAAATTTTGATGCCCATACAAACCATCAATATATGGCTCAATTCCTATTTACCCTCAAAATAAAACCATAACATTCAGGCAATATTGAGTTTTTAAAAAAATCAATCAGCAACTATGTAATGATTTGCCAAAAACTTTCACCTGCCCCCCACAAATATTCCATCTAACACTGTAGCTGTTACTAAACTAGATTTTGTTAATCATTTCCATTTACAGCGCTTTCTTGCTTTAAAGGGATTTTATATCCATTATTTTGCTTGATCCTGACAATAACCAAGTAATAGAGGTAGACCAGATAGTTATAAATGATCCTCATTTTATAACTGAAGAAGTCTCAGCTCAGGGTGTTCAAGGGACTGGCTCAAAGGCATCCCATTGGGAAGTGATGGGTTTCAGACTTTCTGATTCCAACCCAAAGATTTTTTCCACATAGCTTCTCTGATGAGTGCTACAAATTGATGCAGGCGGGGATGGAAGAAAGATAATATGTAATCTTCACCCTGTGTTACTGCTGTTTACTTCAGGAGTCACTTTGATGAGATTGTCAAGGCTCTGGCCCCTTTAAAACATTGAAGAAAAATGATGAGGTTAATGAGAGATTAACACCAAAGGAATAAAGCCATTTATTAAAACTCAGAAACAGGATAAACACTGAGATCATGCCAAAGAATGGAAGATTGTTAAAAGTAACTATGTAGAAGAATGTAGGGATTTGTACATCTCTGAGACTCAATGAGACAATATTTTAATCTTAGAGGCTTTAGGCCAGTCACAAACACTGTACTAGGACTCTGTCTCGAATATAATTCATTTAATGCTATGCTCTTAACCTTCGCTAGGTGCACTGAACATTTTGTAATAGTCTATATATGCATCTCATGGAATATTCCAGAAAGTACATCCTCTTAATATCAACCTCCAACATGCTGTGGGAATTTAAAATCAACTTTGGAGAATCTATATTTTGTAAAATTGACATTCATTAGCAGGTTTTCTATTCATAACACTGGATTAAGATTAATATACCAATTTGTTGAGGTCCATGTTATACAACCTGGTATCTGCATCTGGTGCTTACAATTATGTGTTCAAACTACAAATTTTGACTAGTTCTGTTGGCAACAAATAGTAGGAAGATTAAAATCTATAGAGCTCTGAAATGTAAGCTATGTTTACTATAATAAAACTCCATGTAGTCACTAAAAACTGTCAGTATTTTGTTGTCATCCTTTAATATTTCTGTTTATTATCTTAATGGAAGTTTACTTTTCTTATTGTTTCTATGTGTTTTCCTCATACACAGCACAAGCAAATGCCCCTCTGATCTACAGAGGATGCCACATGGGTAAAGAACCTCCACAGAAGGTAATCCCTGTTTTTCCATGCCCTGTGGTCCTACTAAGACTGTATCACAAAGTCTCTGAGGTTGCATCTATACAACATCAAAGATGGGGATATTCGGATGCAATTAGATGTTGACCCAAGTTTTGACTTGTATTCAGATATCCGAGACACTACATACCCAGGCTAAAAGCAGCAAGAGAAAAAATGTAGACATTTTCTATGCAAAATGAAACAATTAACCCAACAGAAGCAACTATTCTGTCCCAGACTACCACTTGTTGATGTTTTTTACCTCTTGTTAATTTTGGCCTACATGAAGTACATGAGATTTGAATGCCAGAGTCTGAGAAAAAAAATTCCCAGAATTCTATTTCCAGATTTGAATACTTAAAAAAAAATAATAACACACAATAAGCATTGTAACCCCTCCCTTGTAATGTTTGTGTTGATTCTGGCGTTTGCTTTGATTATATTGTCAAGAACTTGATCTCTTTACACATATTAAATAAAGCACATATAAGTGGAAGCTTATTTAAATCTCAAAGTAAATAAAATCAATAAAGCAGAATGTGCTAATTAATGTAGTCATTTAAAATAATATTTTGAGCTAAACTGTGAATCAATGCCTCATAATGCATATACCCTTATATTCGATCATTCTTTTAATCCACAAATAGTTATGGAAACCTATGAATAATACAGACTTAGGCTTAGCTCTCATGAGTCTTCCATTCTAACTTGGTTAGAGGCAGGAAGCATACAATCAAACATACAAACAAAAGTCACAATTCCAGATAACAACATATACTCCAAAGAAAAGAAGAAGGAGTGCCTGTGGTGCTGGGATTGGAGGAAGGAAGGTTTTGACAATTATAGTCAATGGTCAGAAATGACAGGTTGGGGGTAAAGTAGTCCCAAAGTGAGAAAAAAATATAGAGAACTCATAAAGCAGGAATGAAATCAGGAATAGAAAAAAAGATTAATTTGGCCATACTGTATGGAACAAGTATGCAACCATTACTGAGGGTTAGAATTGTATTCTACCTGAAATGGAAAAGCCCTGTAATTTTTTAATAAGAGAGGGAGTGTGATTTAGTTTTGTTTTAAAAGATCGACAGGACTTAATTACCTGTAGTGAAAGAAAAAGACAACCACTGTCCCTGAAAGTTCTCACAAGGCACATGCACACACACACACACACACACACACACACACACACACACACTGGGCATACTCCGAAACACATGGACATGGATGCACACACATAGACCACATAGACATCCATGTACATATAAACTCATATACACACAAAAGCATAGAGATATATGCGTATCCATGTACATGCAAGCATGTGAGCACTTTCATGCAACCACACACAGGACATTTGCGAAGACATGCACACACCCATATGCATGTGCACTGACACACACAAAGGCACACCTATACATATACACACATTCACACAAACACAAGTACACACACACAAAGCATTTATTTTCATGTATACACAGGGGCACACATAGACATGCACACACACACAGTCCCAATGTATGAAAAACAATGAGATGATTTAAACTACTCATAAACAAAAATTAAGAAAACAAGGATTTTTCTTGGAGAATCAAAGTAAATTAAATATTTGAACAGTATCTAAATCATTAACAGAACATAATTCATCTAAATCTTCATTATTGCTAACAATTACTTGTAGTTATTCTGTGCCAGGCATGACAGTGTGATGATCTCTATTTTGTGGATGAGTCAACTGAAGCATGAGGACACAGCTAGCAAGTGACCAAGCCAAAATTTGAACCCAGAATTTAGACTCCCTGCTCCAGTTACCATCCCAGACCACCCAGGTAGCCAAGGAAATCAATGCTTTCTTCTTAGTCTATTGGGGCATATACGAGTGTCTAACTTGCTGGATTGCTGGGCCTTCGACCATGTCATGCTGCTAGAACAGGACAGCCTGACAGTGTGCACACCAGCTTTTCAGCTAGCTGAGCCCCTGCTCTGCTGACTGGGCCTGCAGGCATAAGTGACACATTTTAGAATCAACTAATAATATCATGTATGGAGTTAACTGAATGGAGAGAAGTTCAAAGGAAACCACATGGAATTATTTGGTGTACTGTTTTCAGCAACGTACCAACAAGCTCAGTTTTAAATATATTCCATCTGCTTTTTAAAAAATAAAAAGCAGGAGGAAATAAGCTTTCCAGATTTACTTGACAGTTCATGGGTAGCAGAACTCTTTTAATGAAGTACACTCTGTTAAGCTCTTCATCTTTAAATATATACCATGTAGACATACATATGCTACACACAAATACACTAGACATGCACACATCATTCACACATGAACACATCCACATATATCCACACACACTACTCACACATCCACATACATACACTTATATATATTTATACTGTGTATACATCCACATCCACAGTATATATATATACACACATATATATACATTTTGATGGTAATTTCATATGTTAACTTGACTGGGCTACAGAGTGCCTACATTTGGTCAAACATTATTCTGGGTATGTCTGGGAGGGTGTTTGGGGTGAGATTAACATTTAAATGTATAGACAGAGTAAAGCAGTTGGTCCTCCCGAACATAGTGGGCCACAACCAATCAGTTGAGAATGGGATAGAGCAAAAAGACTAAGTCAGAAGGGAGTTTGCCTGACTGACTGCTTGGTTTAAGACATCTCCATCTTAAACTACATCTCCTGATCCTTAGGTATTTGGATTTGAATAGAAACTTTATTACTGGCTCTCCTAGATGTCCAGCTTGCAAACTACAAATCTTGGGACTTCTCAGTTTCTATAAGATCGTGAGCCAATTCCTTAGAATAAATCTCTTTTTCTCCCTATATATATATACATATCCTATTGTTTCAGTTTCTATGGAAAACCCTGATCAGAACATGTACATACTCTTATACCCAAACCCTTATACATACACACTATTTATATATACAGAAATACATTTATACAAACACACACTACTTACACACACACGCACACATGAGAAATCATTTAACTCAATAGAGAAACTGAAATTCCCATTTAATTTCTCAAAGTCTACCTGATAGTAAACATCACTCAAAAAATAAAAATGCAAAAGATCACTTCTAAGCATCATTTGTATAAAACTGCTTAATATTATATGTTTTGGGGGAAGAGAACCTGGTTTGAATTTCAATTTACTCTCCTGAATACAAACACTCAGGGTTCCAATGTGCTTATGAATGCCAAAGGGAAGGGGGAAAGCTTTAAATGTCTTACCTCTTGATATTTTTATTTGCTTCAGGATTCACTTTAATAAATCCATCAAGGTCTTGTTTCCTTTGAATAAAGAAATGAGTTTTAATAAATGCTATTAATTAAAACATAAATCAAGTGAATGATGATTGGAGAAGTAATGTAAGTCAAAGTTCTGTACTGGATCCAGACAGAATATTAAATTTCTACTCAAGAAATCAGATATAATTGCCTATTCCATTTTTAAATAACATGAACAATGTCAATAAAAATAATAATGATAATAAAATTTTTTAAATAAGAATATATGTTTTCATATAAAGTCAACAATTTCCCTAACCCACACTTTTTAAAAATATAATTAGGTTATGACAAATTACAAAGAGCAAGAAAAAAACACCTTGCATAGTAAGAAAATTGACTCATTTCTTGGGAAGACACATGTCACCCTCATTAAAATGCACTGAGTAATATCAAAAGGAGATCATCTGAACCCAGAAAAGAGAATACTGTAGGGGTTGGCAGAAGTATTGTGACTTCTTGCTGCTATCGTGTTGACAGAGCCATGAAGAGGAGAAAAAAATGGTGGAATTTCCTTCCTCCCAGAGGGTATACCTGCCCAGCCTCTCTCTTGGGCTGCCTTCTGAGACCATCATCCTTAGAGAAGCCGACTTAGAAGAGTTTTAGTCAAGCCTCGCTTCTGGATATCTTTGCTAATTTAGAGATCCACCTTGAAAATGTAGTCAAGACCATGCATTCTTTAGATACAAAGAAACTCATTTTATTAGGAACAAGAAGGGAAGTTCATGTGGCCTACTATTATTGTCTATCTCCACGCTAATAAAATATGGTTATGAAGTTAAAATGCTGAATCATTTTATCTTATTGATTGTTACCTACAGAGATCAGACTTAAAGACACTAATAATTCTTTTTTTTTTTTGACACTAATAATTCTTAACCAGTGGCATTTTCACTTCCTTTGGGCTTTGCTTTGATAAGATTATCAAAGTCTTTACCTCTTAAAAAAAGTTTAGTTCACTTTCTAAGTATTCTCACAGCATTATATCTAAATAGATATTCCATATTATTGATGATTAATTGAAAGCTTTTGGAGAAAATTATTATACACGAATTATATTAATTCTATTATAAAAATTACCTATCAATAACATAGTTAAATTAATCTCTGGGGGGCGCCTGGGTGGCTCAGTGGTTGAAGCCTCTGCCTTCGGCTCAGGTCATGATCTCAGGGTCCTGGGATCGAGTCCCGCGTCGGGCTCTCTGCTCAGCAGGGAGCCTGCCCCCTCCTCCTGTCTCTCTCTGCCTGCCTCTCCCCTACTTGTGATCTGTCTGTCAAATAAATAAAAAAAAAAATCTTTTAAAAAAAATTAATCTCTGGGATTTTATATCAGCCAAAGGTAAATTTAGATAGAATTCATTGTAGAGCCTCCAAAGTGAAAATCAGGGTGGTAGGGATCAGACACGGAAGACAGAAAGGAAACTCAAAGATGTGACCCTCTCAATGTCACTAAGAAGATCGCACAGTGAAATCTGGGAGAATACAACCAAGATTCAGAAACATCAAAACAGTTCTCACCCTCTCCTAGTTTTATCTGTCCTGGCATTCACTTTGATAATCGTTTCAAGATCTTGGCTTCTTTGGAGAAAAACAGAAACAAAAACACGAAAACCTTGCGTTACTTAGGTTACATTCAGTTGTCTCTGAAATCTGTATAAACAAGAATGTCCTGGAAAGGATATCATATGTTTCCAGGCCAAATGGCCAGAAAAACTTAGAGCTGTTAATTTGCCCAGCAGTACTTGGTTTAAATCAGTTGAGAACTTCCCAGCGTACCTCTCACTTTGCAATTTTGTCCTTTATATTTCTTAATTAAATATGAGACTTGGCTCATGTTTACATTGTTTAAGAAAATACAGAATAAGAGATTGTGTAGCAGATTTCCTACACTCACTTCAATGTAACTCAAACATGTGGTCCTGTGGAAACAGCATACATCATACTCCTTTGCTTACTCTCTGATAGGCCTATAAAGTACAACAGTTCATCTCTGATCGAGGAAAGCATTACACTCCCATTTCTAACAAGGTGTGAAAAACTAACTAGAAAAAAGAGAGCCCCAGCAACGTAGGATCTTACCCTTCCTCATTTTTGTCCATCCTTTGATTAACTTTAATAAGACTTCCAAGGCCTTGGTTTCTTCATAACATGGGAGCAAGGAGGATAGAAGAGCCACAAAAGAGAGGAAAGAGAGTAATTTAATGTCTTATGGCAACAGCAGATTTCTCACCCCAGGAGTAAGATGTTAGCAGTACCTAAAGCCTCAGAAGTCTTTAGAAATGTTTAATACGGGGCGCCTGGGTGGCTCAGTGGGTTAAAGCCTCTGCCTTCGGCTCAGGTCATGATCCCAGGTTCCTGGGATCGAGCCCCGTGTCGGACTCTCTGCTCAGCAGGGAGCCTGCTTCCTCCTTTCTCTCTCTCTCTGCCTGCCTCTCTGCCTACTTGTGATCTCTGTCTGTCAAATAAATAAATAAAATCTTAAAAAAAAAAAAAAAAAGAAATGTTTAATACAAGTGACTCTTCTCTGTGCAAAATGCTGAATAGATGCCAACTATTCTAATGATAAAGTCTCAGTCATTGCTCAGTTATGATTCAATCATTTTAATGGAATAATTTTTAATAAAATAATAAACATTCCTGCTATTTAGAACTGAGTTGTTGTATTGACAGCTTATACAATGCTATAATCTTCAGGTTACTTTTATTACCATGCATCATAGCACCAGAGCTCAGTATCAGTATAAGGAGAACTGGATTCAAATCTTAGTTCTGATTTTAACATGGTTTGTGACCATGTTCTTTCACATCATGCACCGTTTTCCTCACTATAAGGGGATTAGACTATGCTATCTTAGGGTCCTTTATTACTCTGATATTTTATCCTTCATATTCTCAGAAGACCTAATGGTCAATGAGACTGACCTGTAGATTGAGGCCAAATTATTGCAAACTCTTTATTTTTTTATTTTTAAAGTAAATTTAATGGTTTTATTTTAAGCACTATTTATTTATTGGGGGGGGTGAGAGAGTGTGCGCAAGCACAAGTTGGGGGGGGGGGCAGAGTGAAAGGGAGAGAATCTCAAGCAGATTCCTTGCTGACCATGGGATCCAATGTGGGGCTCCAACTAATGAACCTGAGATCATGACATGAGCCGAAACCAAGAGTCCCACAGTCAACCAACTGAGACACCCAGGTGCCCTAGTAAATTTAATGTTTTTAATTGAAATAGAGTTGAGGGGCACATGGGTGGCTCAGCTGGTTAAGCACCTGCCTTTGGCTCAGGTCATGATTCCAGGGTTCTGGAATGAGCGCCACATTGGACTCCCGACTCAGCGGCGAGTCTGTCTTTCCCTCTCCTTCTGCCTGCCACTCCCCTTTCTTGTGTTTTCTCTGTCAAATAAATAAAATCTTTGAAATAGAGTTGACACACAATAGTCACATTAGTTGCAAGTATATAACATAGTGTTTCGACAACTCTATATGTGATACAATGCTCACTACAAGAGTACCTACCATCTATCACCATATAATACTACTTTAATTTTAATTCCATTGACTATATTTCCTACAGTGCATCCTTTATCCTCCTGACTTACTCATTCCATAACTAGAAGCCTGTTTTCCACTTCCCTACACACATTTTGTCCATCCCTATACCATCCTCCCCTCTGGCAACCATCAGTTGGTTCTCTGTATTTGTATGCCTATTTCTGCTTTTTCTTTGTGTGTGTGTGTGTGTGTGTGTGTGTGTGTGTGTGTGTGTGTTAGGTTTTATATATAAGTGAAATCATAGGGTATTTGTCTTTCTCTGTCTGACTTATTTCACTTAGCATAATTCCCTCTAGGTCCATCCATGTTGTCACAAATAGCAAGATCCCATTCTTTTTTATGGCTAAGTAATATTCCATTGTGTGGGTATGTGTGCGTGGATATAAATACACATCACATTTTCTTTATCATTAAACCATTTTAAAAGTAAAAGTTCCCTTCAGGTATCAGTCTGTGCCTTCTTTGTCCTTTCAGGGACAGTTGGTGGGAAGCTAACTTTAATACATTTGTTGATAGACTGCATTCTTTAAACATGAAAATCATTCATATCAGGGGTGGAAATCAGATGGTCAATATTTTAAATCTGAATGCTTCAGAGATTTTTTTTTTAAAGGATTTTATTTATTTGCTTGAGAGAGAGTGAGGAGAGAGTGAGAGCACAAGAGAGAGGAGCACAGAGGGAGAGGGAGAGGGAGAGAGGGAGCCCAACTCTGGGCTCTATTCCAGGACACTGAGATCATGACCCAAGCTGAAGGCAGATGCTCAACCAACTGAGCAGGTGTCCCAACCTTTTGGAGATTTAGACATGTCATTTTTAGCAAAAAGTTCAAGGTTCTGAAGTACCCTTGGGAAGGTAGAAATAACTCTAAGATGGCTCCAGTGCTTTACATAAACTGACTACAGACAATAAACCTTTTCCATGCAAATGGTTTAAAGCTATTAGGGAACATCGGAGTTAATCCCTCTAAATCACCCAATTGCCCAGGTGTAGCTTTGTCATTTTCATCTGTCTCTGATTTCACAGTGATAAGACTATTGACATCTTAGTTTCTTGCGATATAAAAGAGAAGACAAAGAGGGTAGGCTGAAAGAAGGACCAGGGACTACAGACTGACCCTACCACGTCAGTGAGTTCAATCATTCCTGCAACAGAAAGCCCGTTTATCACACATTACAAACCACATCTCTTTTCTCCTTGCCAGTCCAGGAATGATTCGCTTCAGATACTCATCCTAATGTTTCTGCTTTCTACCATTTTGATGGATCCTTCCCAATTTCATTTTTTAAATATCTGAAATCTCATCTTCTCCTATAAAGCTCATATAACCACTCAGAGAGAACTGACTGTTTTCCCACTTCATCAGTTCTCCATGAGAAGAAAAATTTTTACCTGTAATAATACTTGCAGCTTGACATTGTAATAATATATTCTTAATAAGGATTCAGTATCTGTGAACTTATTATTGCCAATTATTTTCACATTATGATCACATAGACTTTAAGTGCTCTATATCAGAGACAGTTGAGAATGCATCTGCCAAGATTGGCTTGGAAAGCTAAAATACCATTCTGGGCACAGACTGGCACAGATGAATGGCTTTAAAAGATAATCAAGACAATAGAAATAATTATCACATTAGGAAGGCAAATCTAATGACTAACCAAGTACAAGGTAAACAGCCAATCTGGGGGAAAAACAGTAGTGGTTTCCTAAATCTTTACACTTTGTCATTCTTTACCATTCTGGGATTTTCTTTTTCTTTTTTTTTTTTTTTTTAAGACTTTATTTATTTATTTGTCAGAGAGAGAAAGAGAGAGAGAGAGCACAAGCAAGGGGATCAACAAGCAGAGGGAGAAGCAGGCTTTCCGCTGCATAAGGAGCCCAACCAGGGCATGACTCTGAGATCACAACCTGAGTCAAGGGCAGACGCTTAATTGACTGAGCCACCCAGGTGTTCCTTTTCTGAGATTTTCTTTAACAAAACTGTCGGGAATTTGATTTCTTTCCATATAAAAAATAAAATCAGTCATGTAAGTCAACTTTCTAGGACTTCAGTATGTCTAGAACTATAAGTCAACCTCTTAAATGCTATCAGTTTAGTTACTAACTGTTAAATGCTAACAGTTTAGTCACTAACCCTTTTTATGATATAGAATAAGTAAAGGCATGACTCTTGACCCTGAGATATTTACAAATATATGTAAGATATACATATGAAGTGACTCAACTGAGATTCTAACTGAGAAGTACCTTAGAGCATTATAAAGACTTCAGTGAAGGGGCGCCTGGGTGGCTCAGTTGGTTAAAGGCTCTGCCTTCGGCTCAGGTCATGATCTCAGCGTACTGGGATAGAGCCGTGCATCGGGCTCTGTGCTCGGCAGGGAGCCTGCTTCCCCCTTCTCTCTCTGCCTGCCTCTCTGCCTACTTGTGATCTCTGTCTGTCAAATAAATAAATAAAATCTTAAAAAAAAAAAAAAAGACTTCAGTGAAGAGAGACTAGCTTCCAGCATCAAAATGTCTTAGAGAAAATATAATTAGTTCATAAACCAGCCTATTGTCCACTACTCGTAACAGCCAACTAGAGTTGCTTTATTTTTAAATACAAAAGGGAACTTGGAGATCATCTGGGTCATGCTCTTCATTTTATGGGATGAGAACAGAGGTCTGGAGAGGTTAAGTGACTTGCCCAGGGTCATCCAGATAGATGTGGGAGGCAGAGCCCGTTACCAAGATTTCCACCCTTCTGTTCCACCAACCTGCCTGCCCCTTGTCCTGAGCAGGAGGTCAAACCTAGGAAATGACATATAGTCTAGGACTCAATCAAAGGGGCCTGTAAGAGTCACAGCTTACCCTTTGCTGTCTTTGTCTGTTCGAGTATTCATAAAAATGAGATTTTCAAGGCTTTTGGCTCTGTAAACACAAAGAAATTCAAATAAAAGACTACATATTGAAATAAAATTGGGTGGTATCTTGAGAGGTTAGATACAATAAACATTCTTCATAAATTGCTCATCTACTCTTATTGAATGGAAGAGCAGAAATCCTTTTGGGCAATTATGTCTGAACTAAATGTACAATTCTGAGAGCACTACTCCATCTGCTCGTACATTTCCATGCCAGAGGATACAACTCCCTTCCAGCAACCATCTGAAAGTATAAAACAAGCAATCTGGGAGATCATATTTTCAGGTTAGGGACAGATGAACTTACCTTTTCTCTGTTTGCTCTGCCTTAGGATTTGCTCTGAAGAGACCATCAAGACCTTGATTTCTTTAAAAGCATTGAACAAAAAAAACTCATCAGTGGTAACAGCAGATACATAACTCTAGAAATATAGACCAGTTTATATTTCTACAGATAGATAGGAAATAGAAGCTGGGTAGGAAAGATGAGCAATAATTCTTAAAATTGCTTTATTTCAAATAGGTATTTTCATAGACACTAAATTGCAGTGGACCTCAGAAAAAATAAGATAGAAAATACAAACTGGGGCTCCACACACAGCCAATAGGTCCATGATGCATTGTATGGATTTCACAGAGTGTTTTGTTTTTAATGTGAGCCAATGTTGACCCTCTGTCTTTATAGATGAAGAAACTGAAAAAGCAGCACATTTAAATGAGTTGTTGACAGTAAGTCACAGTAAGATCACTGTTGTCGGACAGGGTATGAACACCACACCTTTGGATGCTCCGAGCAATGAGCTCATTTGACACTTAACTTGTTTTTCTGTCTCTCTAGTCCTTACCCATTTAGTATGTTAGGCAGAGTAACAGAGAGATCACAAAAACTGCACATACTTCCAACACAGACCTCAATTATTATAATCTTTAAAGTGTGCAATTCTAACTGATTCAAAATTAAGGAGGTAAGTTTAACTAAGACTGTAAGTGGCTTTTGTAAAGTATAAACCTGAGAACATTCAGTGACCAAACTAAACTCTGCCCACATACTTATATATTAATATTTCAGGAAGAGAACTGTGGTTTTCTATGTAACTGCCTTACTAAATAGAGTGTGAACATCAAAGATACTTTAATATTAGTATCTTTAGATTGTAATAACCATTTATAGCAGTGATGAAATGATAATTCCTGCAAGCTTTTTATTCAAGACTCGTAGGCTATTTTTTAACTTATGTGGGTCCTCATACTCAAATACTAAAAAGATATAAGAAGCCATAAAATGCAACTCAATAATAAAGGAAAAAATGGATTTTTTCAAATCTTACCTATTCAAGCTTTTGTTCATTTTGATGAGATTATCCAGTTCTTCACTTTTGGAATAAACAAACAAACAAACAAACAAAATCTCACATCAGTAAAAGCCAGCCCTGAGTCAAAGAGCAGGTCCACCTTAAACAACTGTTTCTGAGTTCCTGGAATACAATACATGCCACCAAAATCTTGTTTATCCTTCAAGGCTCTCTTCAGATGCCTCTTCCTCCAACACATATTCCCCAGTCCTTCAACGGAATACAGTCCTCTAAATTTTTGGAAACCTTGCTGCAATTTGTTTTGTTGTTGTTGTTGTTGTTGTTGGGATTTTTTGCATCTCCTTTATGGCACTAATACTACTATATTTTGTGATGTAGCAGCTACATACTTCTCTCATGTTAATGTCCCTGCTCCTACATCTCTTTCACACACACACACACACACACACACACACACACCACTTAAAATTTACAACTGTGTTTTACATTGGATTTTCTTCAGTCTTTAATACCATATATTTTAAACAGTAAATATTTAATATAGGTTTTTATTTGAATCGACATATATAGGCACATTGACTAATTATAGATTCTATCTTTATACAATGTACCTACACAAAGTAGCTATAGGAAAATATCTGTTCATCAGTAAGTCTGGCTGTTTTTTTAAATTGTGATCCTACTTCATTCCAAGTCCGCTAAATTTATGATCTTTTGTCTGTATTTGAGAACTGCAACTTTCTGGTTGCTTCCTGGGGAGCAACCTATTTAGGCTAAACCCCTGTCCCTTAGCATCATCTGAGTACAGGTCTCTCTCCCAAGAAGGCAGTTTTAGTGGGTTTCTGGTTCCTGTTTGCCCCTGATAGCATTGTCTATTTGTCATCCCTTTGCCCCCATTTCTCTTGCCTTCCTAGTCCAGTTTTTAGATCCCACATCATGGTTTTCCCTTCTTCCTGCTCTAAATTGCACATTTTCCACACTTTCTCAATGTTCCTTCCTCTTTGTTCTGAGTCATCCCTAGTACTGACCAGGAGGCTATGAGTAGTTACATATTCAGGGTCTCAGGTCAGGGATACATAGATCCCTACCCAGGATCCACCACTTATTAGCTGGTGACTCTGGGTGAGTAACCTAACCCCTTGCCCTCTCAGTTTTTCCATCTGTCCAAAAAGAATACTAATTATACCCACCTGAGAAGAGAATCAATACGCTAATGAGTATAAAGTGTGTAGCATGATGTCTGGCAAGTCCTAAACTCTCAATTAATTTTGGCCATTATAGAAAACAGTTCCCAGTCTACTAAAATTATCATTTAATAAATGCTTGCTATATTTATTTTTTAAACTGCCTTTAGAGACATCAAGACTTTGGCTCTGGCTAGACAGGTATAGTTGCTGAGTCATATATGGGCTCTGAAGAGTCTGGCACAATATATTGCCATAAAAGCTTAGAGACTCTAAAAACATGTTAAATTCACATAGGTGAATCCTTTCAAGAAATGTTACATATTCGGTGGTAGGATCAAAGGCTGAGGAAAAAAATTCTGAAATACAAATGCTGCTGACCCTGACAAAAAATAGATAAACATACTAACTAGTCCCTTGACACAATGCCTCAGCGTTGTTTCTTGCTTGAAATTCCACTGTCCAGCTCTGAGAATATGAATCTGTCCATGTCTCCAAGGAAAAGAGCAAACCTAAGAATCCTGTAAAATGGTAGTCTCAGACCTTTCTGACTAGTATGAGTCACAGTGAAGAGATGATCAGAATTTGGGGTTGCTCATGTTTATCACAAATGAATGGGCATAAATCATGAGAAGACACTCTGTGGTAAATTAAACAAAATGGAGACAATATTCTCACTAGGAAGTTGGACTTTTAAAATGACCTTATATCGAGGAAAGCTTTGGATATTAAATTTCACCATCTCATGTGCAGTAAATTAAATGTTCTTAATCAGATAGGAGTCCACTTCACACAGGAATATCACCAAGAGCCGCTCAGGGGATTAAAAGTTATTTCTAGTCCCCAGATGGCCCACAGTGATGGTAGTTGGTTGTGTCGTTCTAACAGACACTTTCCCTGGCCGTTGTCAGAGCAGTAACCTTTCCCTGTGAAGAACGCATCTTGCTGTGGAATTAGTTTATTGTGCCTACACAGAAGGGACAGAACTAACTGTAGTTCTTGTTTTTGTTGGCTTTGTGCCAAACTGTAATTTCTCTTCAGCATCACTCATATGTCTCTCTTTCAAACACCCCCATCACTCACCAAAAAACTGTTCAATCCCTCTTAAAAACAAAATATTACCTCAATAAGTATAAATAGATAAAATAAGAGATCCAGGCTCTTAGACAAGAAAAATGGAAGTGAAACATTCAGGATACTTTCTGGAGTCCCCTCCTGGATTTAGAGCTCCAATTAGTTTCATTTACACAGAAGAACTACCTGTTGCTTCTGTTTCTTTTCTCAGGTCTTTTGGCTGAGACTGCACTACCTAATCACACTTACCATTGCTGAATTCCACTGAGCAAGGAGGATTTTTGTAGGAATGTGATTTAAATTATGGAATGTTTATACTCCAGGTTTCCTGCTGTTCATCATTCTTTACCATAATCTATTATATAAGCACCTACTTTGCCTAAAGCATTGTGTCAGACTTTGCAAATGACTTATGGTCAATAGGACAAAATATTTGCCCAAAGAGATTAAAGAGATGATAGAGAAGATGAAGTATTTACATAGATACCATGAAATAACAACAAATATGATTAGTTATTTTAACACATAAATAGTGGAGCTTTAATAACTTAGAAAAACAGAAGTCACATCTCCCTGAATCATTCTGGGAAGACTCAACAGAGGAAGTGATATCTGATTCAGATCTTGAAAAATATGTAGGGCTTGAATGGATTGACACAGTGGCCTTGAGGCTAGGAAAAAATGGCCATATGGGTGGAATGGCATAAACAAAGGCAAGGTATCTGGAAACCGTAGGAAGAAAGTGGTTTAATTTGGCATTGCATGCGGGATAAATGTAAAGGCGAAGTCAGAAATAACTCTGGAATGTTAGGTTGGAAGGAGCCAAGTTAACAAAGGTTAAATGTAATTAAATGGGCAATGGGGAGCTGGCGAAACAGTTGTTCTAGTAGAATTTTAGGAAGAAAACTCTGGCAGTGATGGCTTAGGGGAGGAAATGGTTAATTTAAAATGGCTTAGGAGGAGCGCCTGGGTGGCTCAGTGGGTTAAGCCTCTGCTTTCGCTGGCATTGCATCAGCTCTCTCCTCAGCGGGGAGCCTGCTTCCCCCTCTCTCTCTGCCTGTGGCTCTGCCTACTTGTGATCTCTCTCTCTCTCTCTCTCTCTCTCTCTGTCAAATAAATAAATAAATAAATATCTTTTAAAAAATGGTTTAGGAGAGGAAAGACTGAGGGAACGTAAGTAAATCTGGAACGCTAGTCTAATAATCTATGATGGAGTCGATGCAGATTTGAACTGGGGTGAGGCCATGTGGGCAGGAGGAGAATCTTAGGCTTTTTATGCATATATGCCTGATACTACATTGAGGGGAAAGACATGGAAGAATCAAGAATAATTCCAGAAAGGTGAGCTTGGCTGAAGGAGAGAACAGAAAGACGTTAGGAAATAGCGCACTTGGGAAGGAAGGTAAATATGGCCTAGGACATTCTAGTGAGGGTTCTGGGAAGACAGATAAGTTGAAATCTGAGCCAGCAACATAAATACAGGACAAGGACTTACAACAAGGTCAAAACCACAAACAGCTGAGGTGAAGGAGATGAGTATAATCACCAAAAGACAAAGCAGAGGAAGAAGAGTATTGGTAAATGTCCATCTGACCCGCTTTTCAGGGACACTTATCTAAAGAGACTGATTCTTTCTTCTTTTAAATTATATTTGGTAAACAGCATGGGGATCTTGTTTATATCTGGAACTTCTAAAGGTACTGGTTAAGCTTTTTTGAAACATAAAGAAAGGAAAAACATAAGCTCAAAGGCTCTGAGCTCTTACCCCTTGTTAGTTTTCTGAAGTGAAGTGGCCACTTTGATGATGTTCTCAAGATCCTGACCCCTTCAAAGGATGAAAAGGAAACACAAGTCGATGTTGGTACAGCTATCTTTGAGGTTGTCTGAAATCTATGTTTTCAGTAAAGAAAACAATAGTCCGTGTGTTCAGGAATTATTGAGTTTAAGTGCATATGAAATAGTTCTATCATATCAGCTCATGGGGTTTGCAGGTGTGGGTGTGCGCACATGCAGGTGCACACTCCCCCCGCTTCCCCCCAACCCCCCGCCCCACAGCAGTCATTTAACTGGGCATTGGCTCTGCCATCTAGTGCTCACTGAAATAACTACAGTTTCTCCTGAACACATTGGCTTCTCTCTAGTTCTATACTTAGAGGATATGGAAAAGAAAGCAGAGTTAACTACTCAAGTAAACACAGAAGTGTGTTCAGAGATTTTTTGACCAGAGCCAAAGAGCATTAAGCAACATGTCCAGATGATTAATTCATCCCTCACATGTGGTGAAAGTGTCTGTCTTCTTAAGCTTCCAAAGGGAAAGTACATTTTAAACTACAGGGTATTTGGAAGCACCTGACACAGAGGGGTTGAATCCACACGAATTTCCCTAGTGATCATGGAAAGGAATAATTGGGAACACCCTCATTGATGTTCCTGTAATTAGGAACTGTGTTTCACAGCAAAGGAAACAGTCAGCAAAACAAAGAGGCAACCCATGGAATGGGAGAAGTTACCCTCAAATGACACTACAAAGGGCTGATATCTAGGATCTATAAAGAACTTCTCAAACTCAACACACACAAAACAGATAATCATGTGAAAAAATGGGCAGAAGACATGAACAGACACTTCTCCAATGAAGACATACAAATGGCTAACAGACACATGAAAAAATGTTCATCATCACTAGCCATCAGGGAGATTCAAATCAAAACCACACTGAGATACCACCTTACACCAGTTAAAATGGCCAAAATCAACAAGACAGTAAACAACGTATGTTGGAAAGGGGAGCTACCTTACATTGTTGGTGGGAATGCAAGTTGGTGCAGCCACTTTGGAAAACAGTGTGGAGGTTCCTTAAGAAATTAAAAATAGAGCTTCCCTATGACCCTGCAATTGCACTACTGGGTATTTACCCCAAAGATACAGATGTAGTGAAAAGAAGGGCCATCTGTACCCCAATGTTCATAGTAGCAATGGCCATAGTTGCCAAACTGTGGAAAGAACCAAGATGACCTTCAACGGATGAATGGATAAGGAAGATGTGGTCCATATATACTATGGAGTATTATGCCTCCATCAGAAAGGATGAATACCCAACTTTTGTATCAACATAGATGGGACTGGAAGAGATTATGCTGACTGATATAAGTCAAGCAGAGAGAGAGTCTATTATCATATAGTTTCGCTTATTTGTGGAGCATAAGGAATAACACGGAGGACATGGGGAGATGGAGAGGAGAAGACGGTTGGGGGAAATCAGAGGAGGAGACCTACCATGAGAGACTGTGGACTCTGAGAAACAAACTGAGGATTTTGGAGGGGAGAGGGGTGGGAGGTGGGGTGAGCCTGGTGGTGGGTATTATGGAGGGCACATATTGCATGGAGCACTGGGTGTGGTGCATAAACAATGAATTCTGGAACATTGAAAAGAAATTTAAAAAATAAAAATAAAAATTTAAAAAAAGAACTGTTTCACAAACAATGTCTCATAGAAGGTTAATAAGGTTCCATGAAGAAAGAATTTTGCAGTCAAGTAAATTTGGGAAATATAACCAACTTTTGGAGATTCAGAATGTATACAAGCACATTGAAGGTTCTGAAGAAGTCCTGTGGTAGAGAACTCTACTTTGTTGTGTCTCCTAAATGGGTCGGCCATGAAATCCCTCTTTCACAGAACATGCATTGACATCTTGGGGCACATGGGACACAGCTTGGGAAGTGGTGAGATGTAGTTGTACTTGAAGTTACTTAGTAAAAGGTAAACATTATTCTCCCCAAAGGTAAGGTATCCATGTGATGTATGTTTCAAACTCAGACTTTTCTGAGAATCAGGGGAGGTAACAAAAAAAAACACCCCAAAATTACACAAGTTTTGAACTTTGAAAAATCATTGGTCAAATGGATAAGATGGTAAATTTAATGTTATATTTTTCCATAATAATTAAAAACTGGTTTATCATACTGATAAACCTATAGAATAGCATTATTTAAAACTAATTTTTAAAATAGGGGTTTTTGGGGGGCACCTGGGTGGTTCAGTCAGTTAAGCGGCTGCCTTTGGCTCAGGTCATGATCCCAGGGTCTTGGGATCAAGCCCCACATAGGGCTCCTTGCTCAGCAGAGAACCTGCTTGTTCCTTTACCTCTGCCTGTGGCTTTGTCTACTTGTGTTCTCTCACTGTCTCTCTGTCAAATAAATAAATACAATCTTTTTAAAAAATAAAACATAAAAATAGGGTTTTTTTCTAAAAAATAAAAAAAATAATAAAACCAGGATATAACCAAAGTCTATACTGAACCAGATGGGATGAGTAAGACAATGGGCATAAATCAGGACTGTTAAGGGGAAAGCTTACCCAAAGATCAATACTATTTGCGAGCCTTTTTCTGATGATGTGGGTAGGGCTGGATATGGCCTTATTATACAGCCAATTCTAGCAAAGCTTTTGTAGAGCAAGTTCAGTAAAATGACTATATTTACACCTATTCATTTAAACATCAGCACATCTGTATCACAGACCTTGGGACCTAATTCCCAAGTGCTGGGAATTTTCCCTTCTTAAGGGGCTTATTTTATTCTGTTATCATGTTCAGACAATTTTGGTTGCTTTCTTAATGTAAAGCTAAGAATAGAAATAAAAGGAACAAAATTCTGTAGGTACATATAAAAATATTAATTACCCGCTATATTGAAGCCAGCTGGAGGCTTTTTGTCTATTTGTCTATTTTGTCTATTATTAATTATCTTGTATTTTTAAGTATTCTAATAAGACAAACATTATCATTTCAACAATTACATAGATATAAATAGAGATCATTTTACCTTATATTTCTTTCAGCAGATCTGTTGGTTTCTGTATTTACACCTGGTTTAGGTGGACATATTTGCCTATATTTTCAAAGTTAAAGATAATATCTGTTAGGTAATAAAAACACTTCTCTGCTAAATATAAATTTTTAAGGAAACATTCATGTTCAAAAAGATCACAGAGTGTTGGATCAATAGCACTGCTTGAGATAACAAACCTCACTTTAGCTCTTTTGGTTGGCTAGAACTCAGCCATTTCTTATTTGAAATTTCTGAACTCTATTGCAATTTGTAATTTAGCTTATCTCTTTTAATATATTTTCAACCACTAGATATATCTAGAAATATCTGTCTTAAATGTGTTTATGTTCATCTTATTTTAGTCTCCAATCATCAATAAAGCATTTTCATACTTCTCTCTTAAGGCTCTTTTTTGTTATTGGGCATCAAATGAATGATTTTTTTTCTTAAAGACTTAATCTATTTGAATACAATCCAAAAATACATTTGCTCAGATAAGATGGGAAATATCTTAAGTTTCTAATACACAAAGTTAATAGAACAAGTTTATGATATTAGGTTCTGTCACAATTTATGATATGAGGTTTTTATCTGTTATTTTCCTAAGTATCTGATTGACCTACTTATATATTCTTGCTTGTTCTCAAAAACCTATATTCAACTATTTTTTGTCCTCCTGAGGACATTTGTTAATTACATAGGAAACACTTCCCTTTCATATTCTTTCATTAAAATCATCTTGCTGTGATTAAAGTAATCACAGAGTTTAAAACATGCAAGTTGTCCTAATTTTATTTTTAAGATCACTGGTAGAAGAAAGAAATTAAAGTAATAAAAATGGATTAGACCAATTCCCATGAAATTTAGCTTTTTTTAAAATTTACACAAGCTTACTGCTCTGGAGTTGCTGATTTTAGACTAGAATTTCAATAGTACTAAAGCCAATGTATTTAAGGCCCCCTAAAAATTCCTATTCAAATTAAAATTTAATTGCTCAATACTACAAAAGGAAAAATAATATAAGATAAAAAACTCCAGTTATTTTAAGAGTATAATTATAATCATTGCACAAATAAAAAGTTATAAATTTGGTCTATATCTTTCATTAATTCAATGAAGAAGTATTTTCTTGGCTCATAAAAAGGAAAAGTAATATCTTCTCACCCTAAGGACAAAATTTCAAAGATTCTGCAAAGTTTCACTGAATAGATATTCAGACCTGGGTTTTTAACTCAATAGGCTTAACACCTAACACTACAGAGTTCTGCTGCCCAGTCAGCATTTCCTAGCTGAAGCTACCCTCTTCACGAAGAATAGTTCTAGAATTTTCCTTCACGTTGTCAACAAAAATCACCATCAAAATGTAAAAATACAAAAGAATCAAAGGCAGGCAATCAAGCGGATCTAACGTATTCAGTCTTCAATGAGATATTTTTAAAATCTCACAATGATAATGGAAATGTGCAACGTACATCTCGAAAAACAGCTCAAGATTACTAAACAGTTTAACAGAAACATGTGGGACATTTTTCAGATCTTTGAATTTGTTTCTAAGTATTAATTATAGAGTGTCAGAGATTCAAAATGAAAAAACAAGTCTGTCTTTTTTCTCTTGATTCAGAGAACATTTTTTAATTGTAATAGTTTTGAAATAAATTGCAAATTCCTTAGCTAAAACAATACTAAAAACCTACCTAGAAGTATTTCTAAAATAAGGAGGGTTTGAGCAGTAACACAAAGTTTTAAGAGCATCTTTCATCAGAAAATATAGCTTTTTTTTTTTTTTAGAAAACAGAGCTTTTAATGGGAAATTTAAGTGTGTACACACACACACACACATAGTTTCTATCTAGATTATCTATGTCAAATATTATATATGTATACATATATATCTATGTGTGTATATACACAGGAAGAGAAAGAAAGAGATTCCTTATATAATGCTTCCTCATACATAAATTAGAAGAAACCAGAGGATAAACATTTTCTGGACATGAATACTGTTCAGCTTCTATCTTGAAGGTGTATCCATAAGACAGGATGTGGCTATAAGTATTCAAAGGCAAACATAAATACGCACTTGTGTTGGCAATTAGAAAAGCTTTACAAGTGCTTCTTCTGTGAATGTATGCACAAAACATACCCACGCTTTGCACAAAACAGGTCACAATTCATTTGCTTTTCATTTCTTTAATTTCTTCATTTGAGCAAGAGATTCTGGAACGCCAGGTCTCACCTATTCTCCTGTCTCAGCTGGTTAGGAGATGAAACAGGAGAACTGGGCTTTGGAGGTACTGGAGGGTGAACAGTTGGTTCCCTTTAAAACAGAAAACAGCAGTTCATTTCACCATGGAGACATGGCAAATTTTAGCATCTATTAACCAAATGTACTTATGGCCTATATGGAAATAACTCATGCATCTTCCACACCCTGCCCCCCACCTTGCGCGAGGTAGCTAAAAGGCTAGAGTCTATACAGCACTATACTTAAGAGGAGTCAAATATTTAAATTATGGGTATTTTCAAAGTTCATTTAATCAGATTTTTGGAAACCCCATCCCCTCTCACTATAGTTTGAGATATAATGTGTCCTTTTAAAAGCTTAATCTTTTGCTAGACTATCTAGCTCAAGCTGTGGCATTTTGGGTCAGCAGCGCGTGAGCGTAGTAAATGGTTCTTGGGCATTAACATATAATCTTCTTTAAGAATTATGTCAACCATCAGGCTGCTATGGAAACAGCAAGAAAGGTTTTCAGTTTTACAGACCTCAAGATAAAGTTGATTTGAAGCTCTTAACTAAATCTGACTTAAATATTGGCAGCACAGGCCAGTTTGCTGCTAGCAAAGCAAGTATATACTGTCAGCCTAAACTTTCCAACCAAGAGCCAAGGCAGACTCTGAGCCAGTGTGATTTGATAACCTAGGAACTGCAGACAGGCAATTATGTCCATCATTTGGATGGAGTCAGTACCTTACCCGGGTCATGTCACCCCCCACCCCCACCACTACCACCCTAGTGACTCCCTATTAAATTCCATGCCTAGTTAAAGTACATTTGTGATCTCGACTCCAGGTACCCCTCTGGCTTCTGCCACATGCTAAGTGAGCACATATGATCTGGAGTCCAGCTGTCTGAACTGTCAGAGCTATGTGATAATGGGTCAACCTGATTCCATCTCTTCATTTGTAATAACCTTTCTCATAGGATTGCTGAATGTTGTCAGGACTAAATTAGACCATGCTCTTATTTAACAAACATTTATTGGCAGCTTTCTACATACAGGTACTCTACAAAGTGGATAATCTGGCTCCATAAGCACCACCTCCCCTCAACCCCGCCAAATTTTGCTAGGAATCCTTGGGCAGTATCAGTAGCTCAGCTACTGGTTTGTGGTCATGGTTCATGGTCACGGAATTAAACCTAGCTGCCATTGTTTTTCTATTGACACATGCAGCAGCTTAGGGGGCAGAAACAGAGGAAACCGAGAGTTGGATTTAACTAAGTTTATAATTCAGCCAAGTGAGGGCAACAAAGAGAATGATGGTGAAGGAGGATGAGGAAGGGGGATGTGAGGAAGTGATGATAAGGAAGGACCATGGGATCTGAGATGGACATGGAGGGAACAGAGGATATGAGGGGAGAGGAAATGTGAAAAGTCAGTGGATTGGTGGTTGGTGGGGACAAGGCTGAGAAACTTCTGGAGTCAGAGGACTGGTGAGAATGAGCTGAATGGAGTAGATAGAAAGTGGAAGCAGAATGGGAAGATTTTGAAATTTGTATGGTTATTCAGAAGGGCAAGATCTATGGGTGGCTAAGGTAGGGCAAAGGACAAGATTATTGGAGAGAAGATCAAGAAAGTGAGAGGTCAAAGTGGGGAAGGATCCTCCACATGGATTTGGAAATCACCAAGCATTATGAGACACATGTGAGACAGACAATGAACCTGGTGCCAGCATCTTCAAAGAGTGCGGGTGAGTGACTCTGAGACCTACAGATGACTGCAATGAGGAAGAGAAGCTCCTGATGCCACGATTTCAAGAAGATGGAGCAGTTCTAGGAAGGAGAAAGCTAAAATTGATAAGCAGTAGCAATGAGGAGCAAACAAGACCTCTCCTCTTCCTCTAGATCCTGTGGAAGCAGAGTCCTCTGGGAGAGCCCAACAGAGCAGAGTGCCATTGAGCCAAAGATGAGACTGTAGAGCACCCAGTTGTGATGAGAATAGCGGACACATCCAGGGTGGTACTATGGAAGGTTTGAGTGGTTAGGCTACTGTTAGGTCAGGTCAGGCTCTGTGACGGACAGAGCTCTGTGGGGCTAGTCCTGGTGACAAGCAATGGTCAGACTGGGCTTCTCCTGGGGAATCCATAGCCATAGGGATGGAGGACATGATGCAATTAGTTCTAAATCTTTCTCAGCAGAGAGTGGGAATGATTGTCTGGGTGACAGGCAGTGGAGCAGCAGAGTGCAGAGCACGGTGGGTCTCCTTGCTCTTGTGTGGACAGCGGCACTGAAGCCCGGAGAAGGGCCTACAGAGCATTTAAGCTCTTAGTGGCTCACACTAAGTGCTCACTCTATGTGTTGTGTTGTGGTTGTTGTTACCCCATGTGAACCCAATACTTAACTGCCAAAACGCTTGCACTCCTAACGACCCCACCACCATGTGCTCTCTGCTCTCTGGCCTACATGCTTCTTCCTTTCCCCTGGATACTTCCTTCCTGCCCTTCAGACTTGGCTTAGACATTACTGAGTCTGGTGGTACCAAATCTGTGCTGGATATATCCTTATGTCTCCCCATAGTACATCCTCTTTATGGCCTATATCTCACTGTTTTGGATTACAAATAATTTTCTGTCTCTATACTGGGCTGAAAGTTCCTAGAAGGATAGTTATATCCCAAGTACTAGGACTGTGTATGATTTTGGTGCCCAATAAAGATGGTGTTGGAGGGGGAGACGAACCATGAGAGACTATGGACTCTGAGAAACAATCTGAGGGTTTTGGAGGGGAGGGAGGTGGAAGGGTTGGGTGAGCCTGGTGGTGGGTATTAAGGAGGGCACGTATTGCATGGAGCACTGGGTGTGGTGCACAAACAATGAATTCTGGAACACTGAAAAGAAATAAAAAAAAATAATAAAAATTAAAGATGGTGTTGAAAGAGGGAGTGATTGGCTGGATTTCTATTTGGTAAGGAAGAAAATGAGTAGTGAAGAGGCGCTTGAAACTTCTAAAATCTGTTCAAATTTAGCAAAAACAATTTATAAAAAAACAGTTCCCTGTTCTGGTTTAGTGCTAGATTTTACAATTAGATATTATTTTATTTGAACTACCATTATCTCCTGTTCTCAAAAAATATCCCTGTGTTGGGAATAATGGGATATCACAAGTGATAATGTGTCTTTTGTGTATCTGGGTGGATTAGCTGATTATATGCTTTTCCTCCAGGGGCAGAGGAAAGGGGTAAGAAGGTGGTCAGTCCTGGCTAGTAAATCTGCACAGGACACTGGATATCTGTGAACAGGCAGGAGAGAGGTAAAATGATGGAAAGGAGGATTGCAAAAAGGAGAAAAAGGATGGTGCCAAACTTCGCTTATGCCAGAATCACATTGATAAAAAGCTACATTTCTTCCATGTTACAATGGCTAAGTCCTCAGAGAGGTGGGTAAATATTGACCGGGTGTATCCAGGAAACAGACACGGGGAGAGAAGTAGATCTGGGGACACGGTGCAGATATGGTTTGAGGATGACCCAGAAAGAAAATGTGGGCAAGCAGTTGTGAAGGCCAAGAGAAGCAGAGGAGCACATTTATTTCCGAGGGCGCTGCATTCAGACCCCCGCTGGGCCAGGGCTAGGCAATGCCACATTTACTTCCGTTCACCTCAAAGGAGCTTTCGTTTGCATCTCTGCAATGACGGCCACAGATGACAGAACCCAAACCCTTAGGGGCAATGAGAGAAGTCATTCATGCCATGCCAGGAGCTTGATGGGATGCCAAGCAGGGGGATTAAAATGCAAGAGCAAGGCAGGAAGCTGTGGCCTGGAATGTTTTGAAGAGAAGCAAACAAGAGACATGGATGTGGAATGATCCTGTTTGAATAGCGCTTTGAGATGCAATGTTTAAGCTTGGATAAGTTGACCCTTGGCTCTACCCTCTGTCTTTCCCTCAAGCCCCCAAGACCCTTTGCAGGGTTGACACCACCACATGAGTGGCTATTATTGTTAAGAATAACTTCCAGGAATAAAAAGGCAGCTTTCACAAGAAATGGGAAAATTTGTAGATAATAGCCCAAAGGCCAGAACTAATAGAAATAACCCTGTGAAGCAGTTTATGTTACTTCATTTTCACGTGCTGCTACAAAGATCACTTCTTTCCATTATGGCTATTTTGCACAACATGCCTGGCTCTGTGACTTCTGTTTGTCTGCCTATGTGAAGAGCATTTCATTACTGCAGCACACACCCAGGTTTGAAACAAGAATAAATGACTGTAATATTTAACTCTGAGTTTTGTTTTTACTTCCCATTATGCTTAGTCTTTGTTTCCCACACACAGAATTTTTAACAAGGACAAAGGAGATGGAACTTATATTTTTTTGAATTTTAGTGCCATGCTAACTTTTCCAAGCTCTCACAAACATTATTTTAGTCCAATCATACATCTATCCCCTGGAAAATAGTTTTTTTCTAATGAGTCAAAACGGTTGAGTAATTTTCCTTGCATCATGGTGCTAGTAAGTAACTCAGCCAGGGTTTCAACTTAGTTTTTCTAATGTTGAATCTCATGTGCTTCTCTGTAGTGTACTGCATTAAACCAATACTCTTTTCGATATTCCCAGGGAAAATCTAATAATGATAGATTGTCCTGCATTGCTTCCTTGCCCAAGGACGGCATTGTTAATGAGCGTTTATACCACAGATGCCTCAGGTATATTGTTAGGACACATAGCAATACAGAACAAAATTTAAAAACTAGAAAAGGGGCAGTCCCTGCTCCCAAGAGCTTATTGAATGTGCGGCATATGTTCAAAAGAATGATTACTGCAATGAAGTCTCATTTCCTGGTGGCCAGGGGCCATTTCAATAAACCATAACCCAGTAATAGAGCATGTACTGGACTTAAATTCCAGAGACCTAGCTTGTAGACTAGCTTTGCCACTAACTCAGTTTGACCCTAGTAAAGCAGCGGATTCTCTCAACCTCTGCTTCTTTATTAAAGGAGAAGATAGGTCCTGATCTGTCCCACGTGACTGTGGGAAAGCAGGGTCATTGCAAGGCATCTTCAGCTCACAGAGCCCCGAGCACTTGCTGTAGACTAAGCACCTTCAAATGTACGTAGATGCAATTGTGGTTAATACAATTTCAATTAGCATAACTCATCTCAGCTTTATAAGAAAATATGTCGATATTTTCCAGTAAATAGACATAAAGTGTCACAAAATTTTAAGCATTGCTGAATTCATAGAAGCTTTTGGTCCTTAGATATTTTCTCAAAGACATAAGAAAAAGAACAGCGCAATTATTATCAGGTGAAGTAAAAAATCGTAAACATATATAAAACATACAAGTATAAAACTTTTAGAAGAAAAATCTTTGTAACATGGGTTAGGAAGAGGGTTCTCAGATATGACACCAGCAGTACAACTCATTAAAAAAAATAATAATTTGATAAGTTAGACCTCATTAAACTAAAAACTTTTGCTCTGGAAAATACATTATTTTTTTTTAAAGATTTTATTTATTTGACAGAGAGAGATCACAAGTAGAGAGAGAGAGAGAGAGAGAGAGGAGGAAGCAGGCTCCCTGCCTAGCAGAGAGCCTGATGTGGGACTCAATCCCAGGACCCTGAGATCATGACCTGAGCTAAAGGCAGAGGCTTAACCCACGAGCCACCCAGGCAGCCCTGGAAAATACATTATTAAGAGAATGAAAATATAAGCCACATTGGGAGAAAAATATTTGCAAATCGCATACCTGACAAAGGACTTGAAAGCAGTATATAAAACTTTTAAAACTCAAAAGTCAACAGTAAGTAAACAAACTACCAAGTGAATAATATAGGCCAATGATTTGAATAGATACTTCACCAGAGAAGATGTACAAATGATAAGTAGCATGTGAGAAGATGCTTGACATTGTTAGTCTCTAGGGAAATCCAATTTAAAACTAGGATGAGCTACACTACATACCTATTAGAATGGCTAAAATAATTCTTTTAAAAGCTGACAATACTTATATGATCTCTCTGATATGAAGAATTTGAGAGGCAGGGTTGGGGGGGTCATGGGAGGAAGGAAGGGAAAAAATGAAACAAGATGGGACCAGGAGGGAGACAAACCATAAGAGACTCAATCTCAGGAAACAAACTGAGGGTTGCTGGTAGGAGTTAGGGGCGTTATGGACATTGGGGAGGGTATGTGCTATGGTGAGTGCTGTGAATTGTGTAAGACTGATGGTTCACAGGCTGTACCCCTGAAGCAAATAATACATTATATTTTAATTAAAAAAAAGCTGACAATACTAAGTGATATTAAATAAGTGAGACAACTTGAAATCTCATGCATTGCTGGTGGGGTGCAAAATGGTACAGCCACTTTTCAAGCTGGCAGTTTCCTATAAAGTTAAACATATGCTTACCGTATGACTGAGCAATCCCACTTGTAGGCATTTATTCAAGAGAAATAATCATGCCAAGAAACATCTATGCACTAAAACCTGTATGAGAACATTTGAAGCCCCCCCCAAAACAACCCAAATGTCCTTTACCAGGTGAATGGATAAATAACTGCGTAGCTCCATATAATACTCAGTAATGAAAAGGAATAAACAGCTGATGCATACAACAGCATGGATGAATTCCACATGCATTACGCTAAGTGAGAGAAACAAGATCGAAAAGGCTACATATACATTAAATACATATGTATTTAATATTCTGTATATTCCTGACAGAGGAAGAAGAAAGATCAGAAGACAAAGAAGTGCCACCACATGTGCAGACAGTCCTAAGTAAAATGGGGTCCTCGCACCCCCCCCTTTTCCCACTGCCCTCCTCCTAGGCACTTGGAAGCCCCGTTCCTATATCACAGTATGCTCCTGTCACGCACACTGCGCCGTACCCAGGATGCCCTGTCTTCTTGCTCCAAAGCCATGCCCTGTTCATGAAATTCAAGTCACCATACTTCAGCATGTCCCAATTCTGCCCAGTTCTAACAGGAAAGAAACATGATTTAGGTCATTAACACTAAGGTTTGGATGACCAGAGACAGCCCCTTTAACCTCTTAGAATTTTCATGCTTTTCTCTGAGGTGAGATTTACAATCTCTAACTGATAGATCTTCAAACAATACTACTAAAGGGTGAAAAAAAATTTTGTTTTAAATCAAACTGTTTGCTTTTTATGGTTGGTGCAGAGGGAGCTGTAACTTGGCAGGGAGCTTGTCCCTAGGTATTCTGATTCTCACAGCTTCTTCTTTGCCCTGCTTCTGAACCTGAATATCCCCCACTTCATCATACTTCGAGGGGCTTCCCCAGCAGCAGGAGAAGCAACAGGGGCTCCTAGGGATCAGGGCTGGTGGAATCTGGACTGGGGGAAAGCAAGGATGACTTTGTTAGTTGTTGTTTAAATGTATGAGTTACTTAAAGCCAGTGTTATGAAACCAGAAATTATGTTGACCTCATAGGACTGAAAAAAAGCAACTAACTCAATGCTAAAGGTTAAGCCCTTCACTGACACATTTTGAATTAGCTTTCTCCTCATTCTATTCAAATAATACTATTCAAAAATAAAGCTTTTCAAAACCTTATTTCAGGTTAATGTTTTAATTATTTTGAATGTCTAGAATGGGTATTTCTTTTCTTTTCTTTTCTTTCTTTCTTTTTTTCTTTCTTTCTGACAGAGGGAGTACTTGAGTATACGTGCGAGCAGGAAGGGAAGGGGCAGAGGGAGACAGAGAATCCTAGGAAGTCTTCACATCCAGCCTGGAGCCAAGGAGGGGCTGGATCTCACAATCCTGAGATCATGACCTAAACCAAAATCAAGAATCAGGACGCTTAACTGAGAGCCATCTAGGTGTCCCTACAATGGGTATTTCTAGGCATTCAGATAATATTTTAAACTCACTGTACTTTGACATTTTACTAATGGTCTTAGAATCTTAATTTTTATGAAACAGATTCCAGTTAATATAAGAATTTGGTTGAGATAAAAATAAAATATATTGATTTAATACCATGACAACAAACTTTGCAGAGTGTTTGGTACCAATAGAGTTAAAAATGTAGCAGTATAATTAGAAAGGTTACATTTTACCATTTATAGTTACAGACAGAAAAATATAACTAGTGCAAAGTTGCCATGGCAACTCACATCTCAATCAGGATTTTCTTTCCTCCTTCAACTCCACCAACCAGCTAACTGAAAGTGAAATCCAGTGAAGAAGAAGAGATTGAAACAAATATGGATGAGAAATTATAAAAGTACATAGCAAGCCTTTAAATATATGGTAATTTCCTAGACAAATTTGTTAGGTGAGTTTCCACTATTTTAACTTTATCAGAAGCTATGTGTTTTATTCTCTATCTTTGGAAATGATTCCAGAAAAAAAACACATTGGTGTTTTGGTAGTGATAGTGCTGGCAGTAGCTTAATTGCTGGTCTTGAATCACCATAATGGGTAACATCATAAACATTCATATTGTCTGTTAAGCAACTACCTTAAGTCAGCTTCAGTGAGTTTCTTAAATGAGCTCCACATGCCATTTAACCACTGAATCTCTAAGTCACTTTAACACATAGATGCCCTTAAATGTATCATAAAGAGAATACATTTAATGGTCGGTACTGGAATCAGAAGCAACTTCAACATCAACTTCCTAGAAATTCTGTGTCCACATTTCATTGTGCTGTTATTGAATATTTCTCACGAATGGCGACTATTATCCATGTCCCAGCACAAGCTTGGCAAATGCAATCACTCTTTTGAAGGACTCAAAAATGAGGAAAAGTTTAAGAACTTGAAAACTGAAGACATATCCAAATGATTGGTGACAATTAGTTTTGCATCAAGCTTTCTGACACATCCTAAAGCAAAAGAAGTGGGAAAGGCAGACTTCACTGGCTCTTACCAAGCAATTACCCATAGTGATGACATTTGCACTTCCCATTATATATTTTATAATCTCTAGCATACACTCAGAGTTCAAATCACATAACAGCAAACCACTAACTCTTAAAAAAGAAATATGATATTCTGAAAAGATACTTAAACTTATCACAGAATATCTACAAATGGATACAAAGGGATGGATATCCCTTTGACATTGAATTTGCAATTACTAGATTTCCTGCTACCACTAAACATAACTGATAGAGGATGAATGCAGATACTGCCTCTTGGATAGAAATCCCATAGTTTCACACACGTGAACAGATACATGGGTGTGTGTGCACACATGCATACACACACACACCCACACACACACACACACACCACTCTCTGGCACTAGAACCTTTGTCCTGCAATCCTTTCTTCTTGGAACGGCTCCATCCCCCCCTTATCTCTGTACTTGGCTTCTCTTGCCTATCCTACTGTACCTCAAACACAACCTCTACTGGCTCCCCCTCCATGTCTCCACATATTTTGTGGCTATTGCAATCTTTGTGTTTATTATACCCTCAAGGACTTGCTCTACAATTCATTGATAAATTGATATTAATATGTACTTATTAACAAGTTACTATGGATAAAATTGTATGGATGACTCCTAGAATTATAAGATGATGCCATCTAGTTAATGAGTATACCATGAAAATAAGTAATGTTCTAAGGTAATGGGCAATTAATTGCCAAGTGAGGATTGTAGAGAATAAGCTTTTTGAGTTCAGATGACAAAAATAACCCCTTGGACTGAGAAAGCTGTGGTGGAAGTGAGATTCATACTAGACTTTGAAAGTTGGGCTGGTTTGGGATGTAGAGAGCATCCACTCACTCTGCCTCCCTGCTACCGATCTCATATTATACTTCACCTTTACCATGCAATTTTAAGAGAGTCTCATTTTCTGGTTCCTCCTTCACCACCTGATGTGTAGACACACATCAAGGTTCAACTTTCATTCTCTTCTCATTTAATATTTTCTCCATATCTGAAGATACCGTATTTAAATCTCTGGTATCATTTCCAAACCTGGGTCTGTGGCACAAATGTCTTGCCTGAGCACCTCCCCCATCTCCCACTGTTTGGTACTTACCTCCACAAATAGACACTATCTGTTCCAATCAAAGCTCAGCCTCTTAAAACCAACCGTGTATTCCCCATTCTACTCCTGTTTATTCCTATACTGACTGGTGGCATCACTGGGCTTAAAATCACCCTGTGTATTATGTAATTCCTCTCTTCCCCCCAAATGCCACACCTCTTTCAGGACCTCTTCCCTGAATCCTGTAACTTTCTTTACAACATCAGAGTTCCCAGAGAATGTTGATGCTTTTCTCATGATCCCACAGCTGATCTTGTGTTGTGATTTCTTCTGTGTCCATGCTATGCAACTCTGGGAGCCATAAAAGACCTCAAACTGCTGCTGCCTCTCAGAGTTCTCTGACCCAGGACTGCCTTCCATTCTGCTGAGTGGCATCATCTAGATATGAAAGCCCCCTCTATGAATCTTCCTTTTGTTCACGAGTTCCCTTGCCCTCTTCCCCTTCTGGGTGGTGGCTCCTGTGCAGTAGCTTTAGGAAAGTCTTATGTGGGAGTGACTCCCTCCCCAGACAAATCTATCAAAGTGCCATTCAAATAAGGTTCAGAGTATGCAACTACCTGTCCCTCCCCCCGTGGTCATAATCCTTTTTCTTGAATGGCACCCAAGTCCCTCACCTTCACTACAGTGACTATTGAAAAAGAAAAAGGAGATAGATCAATGAAAGTTTTGATGTTTTAAGTGTGGGTGACTGGATGTTTATATTATTGTGACACAAGAAAATAATTTTATTTTTAAAAGTAGCATAGAATGTTTCCCAAAGAGAGAATATATCATCATGTTTGGTTATGGGGATGAGATTCTCTGAGAAGAGCCTGGCACAGCAAAGAGAGAACTGAACTGCCCGCATAAATAATTAATAGAAATTTGAGGGGTGGAAGGAAGAGGGGAAAGGAGAGGGAGGGGGTACGGGGAGAGAATAAGAAAGATGGAGGAAAGAAGGAGTGAGGGGCTGTTGAGCAAAATACAACAAGATCAGGCCTGCAGAGAAATCTCAGCCAAGAAGAAATAACCCATAACAGGTGTGGCCAAAGAACTACCAAACAGGAATTTCTAACATTACATTTGACCTTGTTTGGGCTGGGCTTCTACAATGTATTGCTGGCACTTTTGCCATCCCACGTCTTTATTGAAATCTTATACAGGTTATATGTGAACAAATCAAGTGGGGGAAGCTGCCATCTTCTATACCTGAGTGACTACGAAGCAGAGAGGACAGAACAGACAGAAGTGATATTTTGAAGAGAAGACAGATGAAAACATGGCCACAAGAATGTAAGTGCCTTCAAATGGGGGAAAAGACAGGATTCTAAGCAGAGAGGAACTTATATGCTAAGAGTCTATAGAAGGTAGGATATGGTGCATTTAAAACAGATTATGTGACCAGAAAAGAGAGCAAAGGGGAGTTATGAGGGATAGAAGCCAGGTAAGGGCAGTAGTCAGTACTAAAGATTTGGGTCTTTATTCTAAGAAAAATGAAAAGTCATATTTTTATTTAGGAGGGAGATATGTTCCAATTATCCTTTTATAAATATCGCTCAGGCAGCTGTGTAGAGAAGAGATTAGGGGAGTGGGTATCAGGATGGATGAGGGGAGAACACCTAGATAGCTACTACTGTAGTCCAGAAAAGATATGATAATAGAAATGGATGGAGGCATATGGATTCAAGAGGTATCTTGCAGATAAATTGATAGGATTTACTAAATGGATTGGATATTGGTGATTAAGGGGAAAAAGTATAAAAAATAACTTTAAGTTTTCAAGGGTCAATGGGCTGAAAGACGGTGTTTTTAGTTGAGACAGAGCACCAGGTTAGTGTGGAAAATTAGGAATTTCATTCTGAACATGTGAGGTTTACAAGACTTTTGAGAAATATAAGGGAAGATGTTGAGCAAATAGCTGTCCAAAGTCACTCAGAAAAGAGGTGTGGAGCGGCTATCAGTGGAGTCAAGAGCACACACGTGGTCACTGAGGTCCTGAGCATGGATAACCTGTGGAGGGGCAGAACACAGAACAAGAAGAAGGGAGGAACTTTGAAGCTTCAGGAGCATGAACAATAAATGGCTGGTATAGGATAATGAGGTGGCAAAGGAGACTGAGAAAGAATGGTTAGAGGAAGGAAACCCAGGAGTATGTTTGGGGTGTGGAGTAGGGGGGTTTCTCAAAAGAGAAGGAGAGAGATTTCCTAAAGGCACAAATAGCCAGTAATGCCCTTTGAAGGGTCAAGTAATCACAGGGACTGAAATGTCAACAAGAATTTATCAGCCAGGTCATTTGTGATGTTGAGGAGAGCTGCTTCTACGAATTTATGGTGGTGGGAACCAGAGAATAAAGATGGCAAGTATCATCAACTTTTCTGAAAACCTCGGTTGCAGTGGAGAGTGGTACCAGTCGAATTGATTTGTGTAATTCGGCTATTATTATTATTATTATTATTATTATTATTATTTTTAAGTAGGCTCCATGACTAGTCAGTAACCCAAGGTGGGGCTTGAACTCAAGATCAGGAGTCAGATGCTTAAACAGTTGAGCCACCCAGGAGCCCTTAGGCTTTTCTTTTTTCTTTTTTTTTTTTTTTCTGAGAGAGAGAGAGTGAGAGTACTTGTGCATGGGGAGGAGGGGGGCAGAGGGAGAGCAAGAGCGAGAATGTTATGCAGGCTTCAAACTCAGTGCAGAGCCTACCCAAGGCTGGATCTCACAACTCTGAGATCATGACCCCAGCCAAAATCAAGAGTCTGACACCATCAACTGAACCACCCAGACCCCCCTAGGATATCAATTTCTTAGAAGCTATTTTTTAAGATGAAAGGGGTTTGAATATAGAAGAGAGGGAAACCAGTGAAGCAAGGATTTGATCACAGAGGTAGGAGGAAAGACTGATGACAGTAACACGGAACAGCAATTATAAAAGTTAAATCTTGATTCAGTCTTAATTAAAATGAAAAGAAATTATAAGTTCTGGGGCATTTGATAAGAATATTTCAGAAGAAATAACCTTGTTGATGTAGGGGGTCATTCAAATATGATGCTAGATTTTTCCCTTCTCAGCAAGAAAAGGAGGAGGAGGTCAGAAAATATTTCCATCCCAATGACCAAGGAGCTGCCTTAGAAACCAAGAAAAGGTTTTTTTTAAGTTTCAAACTTTAAATGCTATATGTCTTGTTATCATGAATCACAGCTTTTCTCCTTAACCTTGTTTTATTTAAAAAAAAAAAAAAAAAGCAAAAGGCTTTCAAAGATATTTAACTCTTAACTCCAAAATTCTGTTTGATCACCCAGATCTCAACCTCTCATCATAAGACTAATGTATATCATACATAAAAGGATACCTGTTTTAAGAAATTGCTTTTTTTATTTAGCTATAATATATGGTTATTTTAGAATTCTCATTTAATCTCTAGTTGAACTCACCAGTCTTATGTTAATTGTACCCAGACTTAGATGTAGATATAGTTATAGGTATAGATACAGAAAGACACATAGATGTAAACACAGTCCTATGTAGTCACAGGTATAAGTATACATATACATGTAAATAGAGATAAAGCTATGATAGCATGGGTTCCTCTGCTGGTAAAAGAGCTTGAGACACTTTGTAAGGCCACCTACATTATGCCTGTAACAGATTTTAATCCAAACATGATGTCCACACAGGTTTTCAACCCAAAAACAACTAAGTTTGACTTTTCCATATTCTATGAGAAGGGAACAAGTGAGGGATGACGTGATCCATGGTGTCGAAGGCCATGGAGAGGTCAAGGGGGAGAAAAGTTGAAGAAAAGGACTCACTCCAACAATGGCTGGCAAGTCTGGTGGTCGTTTCAAATGTGCAGCACAGACAGGGTGTGTGAGAGAAAATGAAATCTCTGGGAATGATCCGGTGATGGGAGAAATGAAGGTTCACAAAATGAAGACTAGGAAGGAGACCAAGAGTGCCAGTAGTAAGGGGAGATTCTCTTGCAGGAGACGTGAGAATGGGAAAAGAGAGAAGGGGACCAATGTGTAAGTGAAGGATGAGGGAAATATGTTTAGCATCGAGCTATTAGCTAATATTAAAAATCATAGTCCTCCATTTTCATTTTTTTGACCTATTTTCATTTTCTTTGTGTTCTTCTGGGGACAAAGATCTCTTTTTCGAGTCTTTGGTTCTTTTTATCATTTAATAATTGCTTCTATTTTTTCAGCTTTCACTAAAAAGGCTCTTTTTCAGCCCTAGGAATGCATTGGCATTAAAGGTGAGAAACAGAAGCTGTACTCTGAGCTCTTCCAAAGAAAACCACTTTCGAAATCAAAGGCATTGCTATATTGTTATTATTCCCTCCTTTCCCTGAAAGCCTGGCATGACATTAGCTTGGATCCTCCAAGAGGAGTATTTCAGTTTAGCCATTGTATTAATAATCTATGCCTCTAAAAAAGGAAAGGATATCTAAACTGATCAACCTACTCCAAAAATCTTCTCTTTCCTTTAGTTTTGGTACTATGGATCTGATCCAGGAACCAGAAATAGGAGCACTGTGACTCATTTTATCTTCCACGTAAATTATATCCAGCAATGCTTAAGTTGTAAGGGCATATAGCCAAGCACTACCAGCTCTGTGCAGAGATCCACAAGCTCCATAGGCATTGAAAGCATGAGATACTAACTCATAAATAATCCTTCTGTATTCTCACACAGCTATACAACCAGTTGCTTATTATAGTGACAATTTACATTAATATTGAAAAAATAAATAGACGATGAACATAAGATTTTAGAAATAAGTAATAAATATTCCCAACTATCAGTTATCATCTATCAAGACAAAATTGGATGGATCTTAAAATACTCAGAAAACAACAGTAACTACCAAAACTCCTAGTTATTATTTTCCCCACTCAGGTATCTCCATGAAAGGTGTCACTCATAGAGACATACCTAAACCCTGCCTGAGGGGAAAGAAGGTTTTAAACTAGAAACATAATCCATCCTTGGCAGTTCATATAATTGGAAGTCACCTATAGATGACTTTCTTTTTCTTTAAAGAGAAAATATTTTAATAGAAGGGAGATACAATTCTAAGTTGTGATTGTTCAACAAGTTTAATAAGTTTACATGTAAAACTAATATGTAATATATATAAATATATATATATATATATATATATATATATAGGTGCAACATGTGTGAAAAAGTTTGTTGACATCCTTGTAGAACCAACCTAAATTTTAATAAAGGACACTGGTTTCCAAATATATCTATTATTTGGAAATAAAAGAGACATCAAAAGCCTACACAACAGATGACAATTTTAGGAAGTAAAACAATCTAATACTAAACAAGCATACTGTTTAATAACTCTTTTTCCAATGGTTGCATTGGGAAAATAAGTCCCACTGGAACATGGAAATGTTCACTAAATATATTCTGGGGGTTGAAGACATTAAAACAATGTTGGATACCCTAAAACAAAACCAAATCAGAGACTTATTTTTCTTTGTGTGTTAGAGATGGCATAGAATATAAGAGTTCTGCACAAATGTCTACTTCTCTGAAGATCAGATGGTAGGCTCCATGTTTTGCTCTCTGATACATCCCAAGATATTAGGAAAATATCTGGAATTCAATAATCATGTATGAAATCAAATGCTTGTTGACATTCCTAACATGGATTTTGTAGAACAAAGTACCCTCCACATAGTCTATTATTTTAGTTTTAATTATTGATCTCAACAACAAAAAAATAAAAGTAGAAAACACCTATTTATCTCTTAAAGTTTACAAAGAGCTTGCAACTCACATCCCCATCTAGTTGTCTGGGTTCATGGCTGCCTGGAAGCGGTTGGTGTACCAGGAGCCCACAGTGGAGCCCTGTCTGCTGTTCATTCCATTCTCTCTTCTGCCACTTGTAGGTTGAACTGTGCTCCCCAAAAATTCATATGTTGAAGCCCTAACCCACAGGGCCTCAGAATGTGACCCTACTTGGAAAGAGGGTCATTACAGATGTAATTAGATATGTTAGAGGAGGATAGGCTGCATATCCAATATGACTGGTGTCCTCTTAAGAAGAGCAAATGTGGAAACAGACACGCACTCAGGGAAAACATCATGCCAAGATGAAGGGAGAGATCTGGATGATGCTTATACAGACTGAGGGATGCCAAAGGGTGCCTGGAAACCACCAGAAACCAGCAGAAAGTGTGAAACAGATTCTCCCTACCAGCCCTCAGAGGGAACCAACCCTGCCAACACATTGATCTTGGACTTCTAGCCTTTGGAACTGTGAGAAACATTTTTGTTACTCTCCCCCACCTCTCCCCAGTTTACAGGATTTTGTTATGGCAGCCCTTAGTAAACTCATATAACCACTGACTCCTCATACCTCAACAGATTTCCTACCAGAGGCACTGGTAGCCTGACCTCACTCCCACCCAGCACTGTCTTGTTCAGCGGTCAGAATTTACAAGATCTCTTCCAATTTATTCCAAAGCTCCCTCTATTATACACTGTCAATACCCAATGTATTCTTCCATTAAGTTACATAGCAATTACATCTGACACCTTTCCCTTACCTTCTGGTTGTTCCCGTGCTTGGGGTGGAACTGTAACCTGGAGGAGGAGGCGGAAACCAGGACTGTCTGTTAGGAAATGACATCAGTTATAAACGTGGTGCTTGAAGACTTGATCCCACCCACATGTCTGCCAGGAAAAGCTGAAAATAATTTGACACTTAAAAGGTACTGAGATGACTTTTCTACAGGTCTTGGAAATAAAATGAAAACTATTTCATAAACTTAAAAGGAAATGACTATACCACAATCTATGTTCTCTGCTCCCCAAGTAAGCTCCTTTCCCCCATTTTCTTGACACTAAAATGTGGAGATTTCCTTAAAGAGAAATATGAGGAGAATCTGGGAAATAATATTTGTTAAATGTAGCTGGTGGGTTCATGGGTGTTTATCATCAATATACCTCTTTTTCTATTTTCTGCATATCTGAAACATTTTATAATCAAAACCAGTCATATGCTCTATTCTACAATTTTTAAAAAGCTGTGTGATTTAAAAAAAATCTAAAAGTAAGAGTATTGAAAACATAAGTGAACACCCCACTAATGCTAACCTCAATTATGTATACATACGTATGTACATATATGCATATATACAATCACGTATATATCCAATTAGAAAGATGTCTTCACATTACTGGGACTTAATTTTAATTGATAGAGATAGCTTAGGGTTCTGTCAGAAAGATTTAGATATGGACCAAAAATGAAGATATGTAGAGGAGAGTGACATGTCAGAGGAAAGCCCAGAGAGGGAAAGGCTAGGATAAGGAAGACAGGAGAGCTGGCTTTAAATTCTTGAAGCAGGTCTGTTCTCTGAGGCACCACAGGTGCCTAAGAAGAGATGGGCATAAATCAAAGTAGATTTCAACTCAATGTAAGTCATCAGTGCTACTCACAAGAACTAGTCCAATATATATCATAAAAGTAGAGTCTTATTGCTGGCTTCAGTGATCCTGAATTATGCCTAATCTGTCAGAGGAAAGATTCTTTTTTTTTTTTTTTAAAGATTTTATTTATTTATTTGACAGAGAGAAATCACAAGTAAGCAGAGAGGCAGGCAGAGAGAGAGGAGGAAGCAGGCTCCCTGCTGAGCAGAAAGCCCGATGTGGGGCTCGAACCCAGGACCTGGGATCATGACCTGAGCCGAAGGCAGCGGCTTAACCCACTGAGCCACCCAGGCGCCCCCAGAGGAAAGATTCTTGCAGTAGATAGGAGATGTGAAATTTGGGTCCAAGTGAGAAAGGTGATCACGTTTCCTGAGACTCCGCAGACACAGCCAGAATTCTGACTGCAGGAGTGTTTTGGCAATCAGCCAGTCATTCCACAAACCTACCCAAACTAGGCACAGTTCTAGGTGCAGGCAAAGAAAATAAAAACATTTTTAAAACACTGAGGTTTGTGAATACTTGTTTTCCATCTGATGATGATTCACTAGCACTGTGTTCTCTCCAACAAGCAAAAATTGCTTTGAACATCACATTCTGTCTCATGAAGAGTATTCTGCCACCACAGGTCTAGCTGCTTCTCTGTGCCTACTACATAAATAGAAGTCTCAAGACGGGGCCTTTGACTCTGTACTTGGAAGTAGGACCAACCTAATCTACAGGGCAGAGGAGACCCCAGCGATGCAGGCAGATTTCAGGAGCAAGGCAACATTTGGCCATCCCACAGTCATAATTATTTCAGGGTAAGGCATTCCCCGCAGTAGGACTCTACTAAAGGTGTTACCTGAAGTAGCTTATCCTTTGCTGAACTCTGTCATCAAAAGCATTACCTAGATATTCAAGACTACATATTTGTTTGTTTGTTTAAGATCATATTTATTCTTTTATTTAGAGTGTGAGCAGGGGGAGGGGCAGAGGTAGAGGGAGTGAGAATCCATAAGCAGACTCTACAATGAGCGAGCACAGAGGTCCCACCTGGGGTGGATCTCACAACCCTGAGATCATGACCTGAGCCAAAATCAAGAGTCAGACGCTTAACCGTCAGACGCTTAACCCACTGAGCCACCCAGGTGCCCCAAGACTGCATGTTTGAAACAGAAAAGAGGAGGAAAAGGAACAAAGTTTAAGGACAGCAGAATCCAGCGGAACTGGATCCCTGGAAAGGGAGGAAGGAACAGGGACGAGAGACCAACTTCTGAATGCCGCAGGGCATCTTGATGGATGGTTTGGTTCAGAAATTAATAAAGGACAATCCTGTACAGAACATCAGCAAGAAGCAGATGCAACCAGCCCTTCATACCTCTTTTTCTTTACAGGAGTTGTCACAGCGGTGGGAGCCGGGGTGCTGGCAGTGTTGGCACTGAACGAAACTCTAGGTTGCCTGTTCAATCACAACCACAAATCACATTCTTGAAACTTTTTTATGCCGTCCCACCTTTGAAATGTCTTATCCTCTACTCATATTCCCACCTGCTCTTTACCCACCATAAAATGTTTCAAAGGACAAAAGAAGAACAGAAAACAAGTTCTTCCTTAGTTTAGCCATTTTATAAATCATCTGGCCTTCATCCAAGTAACCAGAACTGAAGAAACAGAATGAAACCATTCATTATATGACATTGTGTGTCTGAAATCCGGACCAATGAATTCTGATATGCTCTGGATTCATATTATATATAAATAAAATCCTGTATATACTGTGACTAGCAGAATTACACTGCATCTTTTTTGCAGTTAATAGCATTAGATTGTTTAAGACAACATTTAAAAATCACACCATTTTATTTTATTTTATTTTATTTTTTAAAGATTTTATTTATTTATTTGACAGAGATCACAAGTAGGCAGAGAGGCAGGCAGAGAGAGAGAGAGACGCAGGCTCCCTGCTGAGCAGAGAGCCCGATGTGAGGCTCGATCCCAGGACCCTGGGATCACGACCCGAGCCGAAGGCAGAGGCTTCAACCTCTGAGCAACCCAGGAGCCCCTGAAAATCACACCATTTTAAATCTCTATTTAGCATTTATTAATATACATAGACCTTAAAAAAAAAAAGAAGGAACCGAGACCTGTTTCAACGACTGAGAGGTATGGTCCAAGGTGAAAATTACTTTATTTGTAAATAAAAATTTAAAAGCCAATTCTGTTTTCAAAAACCCACCTAATTTGGCTGTTTATAATCACTAGTAGTATGTTTCTGAGAAAATGTACTTCACCTAAATCGATTACTAACAAACATATGATTTCACGACTCAGTTGAATTGTAATGTGATGGGTGTTTTGAAAGACAAGGGAAACGTAGGAGAAGAAAGTTAGTGGCCATAAGAACAGGGAAAAATAAAGATCTGTGGGAGAAAAATATTAAAGATCAAATGAGTGATGGGCATTAAGGAGAGCATTTGTTACAATGAGCACTGGGTGTTGTATGTAAGTGACAAATCACTAAATTCTACTCCTGAAATCAATATTACACTGTATCTTAACTAACTAGAAGTTAAATAAAGATTTGGAGAAAGAAAAAATAAATAAAAAGGAAAGGGGAAAAAATAAGACAAAAAAAGAAAAGAAGAAAAGAATGACTTAGGTTAAGATGTTTGGTTAAAACAGGGGTTGGTATGGGGGAGACCGGCAGGGAGAGGGTGGTGGGGTTATGGACATTGGGGAGGGTATGTGCTATGGTGAGTGCTGTGAAGTGTGCAAACCTGGCGATTCACAGACCTGTACCCCTGGGGCTAATAATACATTATATGTTTATTTAAAAAAATAAATAAAAATTATATATATATTTAAAAAAAAAACAGAGGTTGGTAATTTTTTTCTGTTAAAATCTAGATGGTATGGGGCACCGGGGTGGCTCAGCGGGTTAAAGCCTCTGCCTTTGGCTCGGGTCATGGTCCCGGGGTCCTGGGATCGAGCCCCACATGGGGCTCTCTGCTCGGTGGGGAGACTTCTTCCTCCTCTCTGCCTGCCTCTCTGACTACTTGTGATCTCTGCCTGTCAAATAAATAAATAAAATCTTAGAAAAAAAATCCAGATGGTAAATATTTAAAGGTTCGTGCACCATTTTCTTATTTCTGCTAAACTCTGCTTAAGCAACAGGAATATGGCTTTCTTATAATGAAACTTTGGCCCGAGGAGCATATACCCGGGTTTGTCTTCAGCGCATACAAAGAAATACACTTTGTTCTTAAAATGTAACTTCCATCAGAAAAATACATACATCTTTGCTGCTTCTGGTGATCTAAACGTGGACATGTTTCTGGGGAAAAATACAAGAAAGGCAAAAGTTTGAGCAACAATGAAGAATGAATGCTTGCACCAATTTGCAATTGTCCATGAATTTAGAGTTTCTATTTAAAGGGATACATTATTTGAGAGAAAGAGAAAGAAAAGCATCACTATTTGAATAAATTTGATCAGGTGATTTCATGATCTTTTTGTCTTGTACTAGATTCTAAAGGAAATCATTTTATTTCAGAAAATTCAGTATCATTTAGGCCCAATGTTTTTATTTATTGAGTTCAGTAATTTTCTTTAGCAAAAAGAATGTAAAATTGGCATTTACATTATTTCATACTCTTGCCACCAGGTTCATTTAAAACAAAAACATGAATGAGGTAAGAATGATGACCTGAAGCAATGAACTCTCAATATTTAAGCAAGGCAACAGGGGCGCCTGGGTGGCTCAGTTGGTTAAACGTCTTTCTTCAGCTCAGGTCATGATTCCAGAGCCCTGGGATAGAGTCCTGCACTGGGCTAGTTCCTCAGCAGGGAACTTGCTTTCCACCTGCTGCTCCCCCTGATTGGGTACTCTCTGACAAATAAGTGAATAAAATCTTTAAAAAAAATTAAGCAAGCACGGATTGCATGGAGCACTGGGTGTGGTGCAAAAATTAATGAATACTGTTACACTGAAAAAATAAAAAATTTTAAAAAAAATTAAGCAAGGCAACAAACATTTTCTATTTCTCTAACCATGAAGAAAAATAAAGGTATATACTCCAGAATTTTTATGTTTAAAAACTAGAGGATAATAATTTATGGAAAGATAATCAAGTAAGACAGAAGAATTGTAAGTAGATAAGTAATGCTTAGAAAATTATTGTACTTGGGTCTTTCCCAAAGTCAATAGATACCTGTACCTATTGGTTAGTTGGTTATCCAAGGTATTGGCCTTATATGTTTTAGTGGCATCATTTCTGTCTGAGATCCTTTATAAAGAAACAAGACACAAGTTTGGATGAACATTTAGATCATTAAAGTCCTTTCATACCTCTGTCATGAAAGAATAATTCCACAATAAAATCTTTTGCTGGTAAAGAGATTTGTTTTCAGGTATTATATTTTAGAATATTTTGCAATTTTAAAAAAAGCTACTTAAGACAAAATCTATTTATGAGGCTATTTTGATACATTTTGGAATTTTTAAGGTTTATGCTTTCTGCTAGACTCTCTGATTCATGGAGCATTTAACTAAATATTTTATTTTTATTACTATTTAATAATACAGTTGACCCTTGAATCAAATGGACTTGAACTGCACGTGTTCACTTACATGCAGATTTTTTCGACAAATACAGTACGGTATTGTAAATGTATTTTCTTTTCTTTATGATTTTCTTAATAATATTTACTCTATTATAAGAATTCATTTATGTATAACATACAAAATATGTGTTAATCATCTGTTTATGTTATCGATAATGCTTCCAGTCGATAGTGGGTTATAGTAGTTAAGTTTTGAGGAGTCAAAAATTATATGTCAGTTTTTGATTGCTTGGGGTCAGCACCTCTAAATCCTGTATTATCAACAGGGTTGATAACAGGTATATCCAGTCAATGACAGTACTTCTCAAGTCTGGAAAAGGTATCAATGAAAACAAATATTTTTTTAAGATATTTTGTGGCATAGGCAATGCTATATGTCTGCCAAACTAATATTCTTTTCCTTCTGAGCACACAGGAAGACCACATTTCCCATTCTTCATTTCAATTAACTTGGGACCATGTGGTTGAATTCTAGACTAAAGAATGTGGGCAGAAATGTTGTTTGCTACTTCCAGACCCATCATAAAACTTTTTGTGTAATCCTCCTTGTTCTTTCTTCCTCTTCCTACTATGGTTTTGTTGTACATGGGTTGAAGATGGCTGCATCAAAACATGAACTTAGGTCCCTGAGTCACTTCAGGGAGCTGAGACATCCCCTATCTTCCAACCTACCACACTGGACCCTGAAGAGAGTGAACAGTAATCTTCTATTGTGCTAAACCACAATAGATTTGGGGACAAGAGAAGGAACTTGTTAAAAGAGTTACTCTACCCTGGTGAATTAGTTTACTTTGACTAACACATTTAGTTAATAGCCTCTAATGGCCATCAGAGGTTTTGATCCCTCAGATCTCAGGTCTCCTCAAGGAGTTCATATCTGGAAAAGGTGATTTGTCCCTTGTGTCGGAAAAGATAACTTAGGAATCCTGTGGTCTCCATGCCAATGGTGGGCTCTCATGACTGCAGAGCCTCCTTCCCTTCCTTCCCTCATATCAGATAGGAAGGTTCTTCCTAAGTCATAGGACTATTCCCTGGAGCCTTCTGTAGACGTGCACAACACTAGGATGTAACAAAATTAGGCTCAGGAAAACAAAATGTCAGCAAAACTTTTCTGTTGCTCCAATACTATGTGTCTACTATCACTTTCTCTAAACTGTTAATTTTACCATAGACTTTAGTACATGGCTTTACATAAACTATTCCTGGAAAGATGGGAACTAACTTTTCCTCACTCTTAAAAACAAACAAACAAACAAACAAAAAACAAAATTAATGTGGGGAAAAAATGTGACTTAACTGTCATAAGTTTAAAATGGTTTCAATTCCTAATGTCATCTTGATATGTGTGACTAAAATATTGGATAAATAACTCTAATACATTAAAATGTTATGCATCAACTGCAAACAAATTTTTGTTTATAGTACATAATGCCACAAACTGATGAACTCTTAAATGCAAAAAGGAAGGGAGATTGAAATCTTCCAGAACTCCATATTCTCAACAAACCATTTAAAATCCAGCATTAACTTGTACATGCTCCTAGAATTCATGTATAAAAAATTCATGTCCAAAGTGATCATCAGGCCAAGGATTGTAACTGTATCCCTGGCACTAACTGCTACTGAGCCTCTGGGATGGTTATATTTAAAGGGCTCTGCAGTAAACCACCGTGAGTACTTTAAGAGGTCAGATGACCCTAAATCTTAAATCTTAAATGTTCCTTGGAAACACTACTCATACTTTATAGCTGTCTATGAGGACCTAACATGAGTTAAAAATAATCTTAGGAAATTGCTACTCTGGTTCACTGAAAACAACAATCTGTCTAAAACAAACAAAACCTTAATATCAAACATTCTCAAGGTGTATATCAAGGTAAGTTCTGATGTTAAAATTAAACAAAGTTTAAAAAATTCTACAGTGTAAGCCTATGTGGGCAATACTGGATATAATAAAAACAGCCACCTACTCTTTGCTGTTTCTTGTATACATTTTCCTCTACTCTTTAAAATATCCTTACAAGGGAGGTGTAATTATTTTCATTTTATAGATGAAAAAATGGAGTCTCGGAGAAGGTGAATGACTTTCTCTTGACCACCCAACTAAGAAGTAGGGTATCTCTGGAATAAAAGTCTTTCCAGGAGGGCCCAGTGTCATACATCTGATTCTGTAGTGTGATTGTTTTAACACTCCTGTATTAGGTCAAAATGTCTTCCTGCGCTATTCTTCACCTGCACTATCTCTTCTATGCCACTGGGGGAATCAGTCTATGAGTAACAATGGAGAGAGTTCTAATACACCATTCCAATACATATGTCAATTTCTTATTACTTAGGGAGATTCTTTGTATTTCTCTTGAAAGTTAAGTTTCTGCCAACTTTTGATATGAAATAGGTTGTTTTGATAAGTGTCAATCTTGGAGACAGGAAATACTCAAATACAGCCATTTAGCAGTGTGATCAAAAGTACCAAAGGAAAAGTTACACTTCCATGATGGAACACTAGAGGGCACCACAACCTAGGTTATCCGAATAGTCATTAGACCACCTTGAGGATTTGGACCTTACTGCACGCTGCATATATTAGTATTTACTCATATTCCTTTAGAACATCTCATGCTTTTACTTACATATATATTTTTTAAAAGAGAATTCCAAATATAAGGTCAGTACTTTCCTCAAATTCATTTAAAAATAAATGCATTATTATGGGCCACCATGGTGGAGCATGCCACTCTTGATCTCGGGTTTGTGGGTTCAAGCCCCACACTGGGCAGAGATTACTTAAAAATAAAATTTTTTAAAAAATATAAAAATAAAATAAATGCATTATTGAAATACATATACACGTGTATACCGAATATATTTGGTCATCTTCCTCCTAAAATTATTTCCTATCTCACATCTGGAGTGGCCAGCATTATGAAAAGTCTGACTACTGATAGGACTTGCCTTTCTTTACTGATTCCTGGGTTCCTTCCCTCACATCTATATCCACCCTTAGAAAGATGTAGCATACTGCTGGGACTCAGGACTGCCTTGGAAATGAACTGACCAAACACACCACTAAACCTCTGTGTAAATAAAGCAAGTCATCTCTGGCCTCATTTTCTAGGGTACAAAATGAAGGATTTGGGCCAGATTGGTGGTTCTGAATTCCAGCTGCACGATGGAATCACTTCATAAGCTTTAAAAATGCCCAAGTCCCACCTCGGATTAAGTAAATTAGAATTTTGAGGGCAAGAGGTGGTGGGACCAAGTTATCGGCAAAGTTTAAAGCTCTCTTAGTAATTCTAATTTGCAGCTGAGGCTGAGAAGGACTCATCTTGTTAGCCTGTGAGGTCTGGTCTAGTTCATTGTTAACGTTCCAGGGCTCTGTCTTGACTGGCCCAATGTAGACCTTCAGATACACAGCCTACAAAGGCTTAGGTCTCCCACATATTTACCTTTCTTGAGGCATAATTATCTTTCAGATTCATTCCTAGAAAAAGGGTTTCTGTCTTCAATTAATGGCTCAACAGGACAGCCCACAAGGCCAACGTGAAGGGACAGTTATTTTGACTCCTCTCTCCACTCAGTTCTGTAGAGATGAGATCTTGTACAGATACTTCTACAAACTCGGGTGTTTTTTTTGTTTTGTTTTGTTTTTTGTTTTGAGGCTATTACAAGAGAGAAGTTAACTCCTTAGGAATACCAGTGTGGATTATCCTCTATTAAGGGAGACTGGTTTGAAAACCTACGAATGGTATAGAAGTATGTACATTTCCTACATGAATTAATGCCAATAAATGCTGAATATAGAATATATTAGACACCATAAGTTTCAGCTTGTGTGCTTAAAATGCAGCAGATGGTATTTTTGTCTAGAATAGCAGCATATCTTTAGCTACAGGGAGTGACCTAAACTGTCAATATCCTCAGGTGACCATTGTCTAGACTTCAACTAAAAATGTTAACTTTGCACTTTATATATGCTTACTGAGTATCTCTACCAAATATAAGATAAAAATGTGATTTGTAGCATTTACACTCCTTCAGTCTAAATAGATATTTCTCAGGGAACCTGGGTGGCTCAGTCAATTAAGTGTGTAACTCTAGATTTTGGCTCAGGTCTTGATCTCAGTGTTGAGTTCAAGCCCTGCACTGGGCTCCACACTGGGTATGGAGCCTACTTTAAAAAAAAAAAAATAGATGTTTCTCAATTTTCTCCATAGAGATGAGCCTTTTTCCTCTTTGTGGGAAGGAACTAACAATAGGCACAACATAATGGTCCCATTCTATAGACCATCTGGTGACTCTAGTGTCACCCACAAGAGTAGTCTCACTTACTACAGAGCCTTTATACTACAGTGGATCAAAGTTACTTGATAATTAAAATGTATAGTCTCTATAAAAAAAAAAAAAGAACAGACGACTCATATTCATGAAAATAACCAAATTCTCCTTTTAAACTGAACAGATTCCATGTAGTGTCCACCCTGGTTATACTCAAATCAGTTTCTTCAGCATTGTTCTTATCAACATACCGTCAGCAGGATTTTGAGAAAATAGCATGTTGAGTCAGGATTTTGTGAATTTTGAAGGTGATAATTCAATTCAAATAGCCCTTCTATCCTAGGGATAAGATATCATGGTTCAAAACTTACTTTGGGAAACATTTAAATACCTCATGAGTGATAAAAAATGGGATTTCATAGACATTTTGCATTCTACTTTACATGGTTCAACAACACCTTACCTGTCTAAAGTGTCATCAGATCTGTACCGACTAATCGTAGCTTTTGGCTCATCTCTCTCATTTGCTTTCCTGCAGCAAAAAGCAATTACAGAAAGATCAAATAAATTACAAAAAAATTTATAAAATCTATCATGCTTTTGGTAAATTTTGGCCTATTGGGTAGGAGATGTACATGTTGCAAAGGAAAGACAGATTCAGAGTATCTAAATCTTCCAAGGTTTTGACCTGGATAGAATAAATTATGGCAAACCCAACTCCCCATGCTAATAAAGGAATTCTTTAGGTCCAATTATTTCTAACTACAATGTAACATATTCAAATTAGGGATAAGGAAAGGCAAAACAAAGAACACGACATGCAAAATGATTAATAACTAATACGTACTGTTAGCAATACTGTTGGCTTTTACATTATAAGAACTCAATCCCTTAAAAATCATCTATGTTTTGTTTGCAGAATTCTAGTAGTACCGTAAGCCAGCTCAACAGGCTGAATACAAATAGCTTTATTTAAAGTTCAGCACCGTGGACAGGGCTGGGGGGGGGAACTTGCTGACTGAAGGGAGAAAGGAAAAGAAGGGAACAGGAAAAGCTAGAAAGAAACGAAGAGAAGAGAGTACGAGAAGAGAGAAAGGAGAGATGTAGAGGGAGGAGAGGAGAAGAAAGGGGAGATGAGGAGAAGTAGGGAGAAGAGATACAGTAGGCAAGGAGAAGTTGAGGAAGACAGGTAGGCAGAACAAAGGGGAGAGGAAAGAAGACAAGAAAAGAAGGGAAGACAGGATAGGAGGTTCAATAGCAGGAATCAAGATCATCAAAGCAAATGGGAATATCTTGATCAGACTGATCAATCAACAAAAACAGTTTGTTTAATGCCTTATATAACCCTGTGATACAAGAAAAGCAAGCTCTTTGAGGAATTATACCATGATTTACTTTGTTTGCATTTCAAAGCATCATTTGAAGCTGATAGATCAAAGATACAGAATCTGGAAAAGCACTAAAACAGTACATGCACTTAGAATTTAATTTTTAACTTGATATAGTGTATTTTTATTAAGCAAATACTGGAAGGTAAACAATATACAATTTACTGTAGCTGATGACTATGAGGAAGCCAAGAGTAAAAAATTATGGACTTGACTGACACAGACCTAGAGAGACAAATTAGATATGTACACCCAGGGGCAGACAGTGGCCAGTGTCATAAAAGTAGTTCAGGGAAAGTGCAAGGAAGTTCTATGGCAAGAACATTTATTTCTAGGCAAGAGAATCAAAGAGAGCTCCAGGGGTAAAGTGCAGTTTGAGCTGGGCCTTGGAGGATAAATAGCTATGAACATTTTCAAACGGGAGCAGAGGGAACAGTGTCTGTTGATGCAAGAGAAAAGGAAAGAAAATTGCCTAATGTGATTCCCTAAGTTTTAAAGGCATCTCAGAGTGAAATCCTGGTCTAGCCCATCACTGTGTTGAAGGCATGAATACAAACAGGCACTGCAGGGCCATCTGACCCCCTTCAGTCAAACAGCCCCTTCTCAGACAGCATCACTTTATGTCTCATTAGCTGACTTTATTCTTTCTCGAACTTACGGTCATACAGCACATTATATTGTTTATTTTCAGTCTCTCCCCTCCTCCACCTTCAGCTAGGATGCAGGTTCTATGGAAGCAGGGACTTTGTTTTATTCCCAGTCCTCAAGCCAGTGTCTGCTCACCGGAGGCCTCTCTCCCAGTATTTGTGCTACCAGGCTTGTCTGACAGATTTAAACAATCTGGCAGAAGGACACAGTGGAAGTTCTTCGTTCATGCCTACTGTAAAGCTGTTACCTAGGTGAGGAGGGTGTATTGTTTATCTTCCCTTCCCTTTCGTCTTTTCAGTCTCTGCTCACATGGAGCACTCTGCGCACATTGCTACTTCCGGAAGCATTTCTCTCTTGCTTCACGCCCACCAGCATTACTTCCGGACTCAGAAACCCCTCCTCATCCTTCAAACAGCAGTGCCAACACCAAAGACCGCTTTCTGGGTGCCGCCTCTGATTAATTCAGGCAGTCAGGCTCTCTCATCTCTTCTCCCATGGCCCGGTCACACACTTCTACAATAGCACCTCCGTGGTAAATTTGAGTCTTGTAGTCTATGGATCCATATTTTTCCAGCATGTAAGGGTTCCCTAAGGTCAAGGGTGGTATTTTATGCATCTTTGTATTCCCAGTACCTAGTACTATGGCAATACATAACAGATGCTCCAAAATGGGGTGACATGTCCACCAAAGTGGGTACAGGCTATGTGAAAGGGCAGAAAAGGGCTAAGCAGGCATCCCTTTGACGAAGTACAAGGAGAAAAATCACCCGTACTACCCTTCTAGGAAAGTGTGTTTTGAGACTCTATCTATGGGTTATGGGGAAAACATTCTGGGCTCACATACTTTTGTTACTAAAGCTAAAAGTTCAATGTACTGTGTTAGCCAGTATATATGGAGGGGAGTTGGCCAGTAAAACGGAGGGAGCAATTTTCACTAGCAGCTGGACTGAAATGATCAGATTCCCTTCGAGATGAGATGAGACTATCTGAGACCAAGGCTGTAATCTTCAAAATCATGAAGACTAAGGAGAGGGCAAAGGTAGTCACAGAACAATGAGTCAGATGAACTAAGCCTGGGAACCAGAAAACCAAACAGATACTTTGTGTAGAGGGCTCTAAACTTGGTACCCTTAGAACAGGTCAAAATTACGAAGAAGTTTAAAAGGGTTTAGAAAAATACATAAATAAAAGTTTCTAAAATACTCAAGGTGTCTACTTATAAAGTCTATGCCATGAAAGACAATCACACTCCTTTACTAAATACAGTTTGGTGACAGACAGACACAGGCTACTAGACAGAGTGAAACTTGTGTCTGAAAAATACTCAGGTTCTTCTGATGGGTGTGGTTGCTTGCATGTGTGTGAGCATAAATGTGTTTTTTGTTTGTTTGTTTGTTTGTTTTTTTCAAGATTTTTCATTCATTTATTTGACAGAGAGAAATCACAAGTAGACGGAGAGGCAGACAGAGAGAGAGAGAGAGGGAAGCAGGCTCCCGGCTGAGCAGAGAGCCTGATGCGGGACTCGATCCCAGGACCCTGAGATCACGACCTGAGCCAAAGGCAGCGGCTTAACCCACTGAGCCACCCAGGCGCCCCCATAAAAGTGTTTTAACAAGAGTATTATCTATTTATTTGATCAATCTTAGATTATTTGCATTATTATGATTATGAGTTTTGTCTAAATTTTTCTGCTAATTTTGCCACTCAGTATCATTTAATGGTTTTCCACAAACCTGGAGTTTCTCAAAAGAAGTATACTGCCCATAAAGCAAGTGAACTCTGGGACTGTTACTTCTGTATTTTAAAGTTCCTTTTCCTAAGATTCTGAGATAGCTTATCTGGTCACATTTCTGTGGAAGCCCTTTCTTTTTCCCATCCAGAGGGCTACCTCCATGGATTGGTTATTCTATACCCACAAGCTGTGGTTCTGGAAGCATGGAGTTGGAGAAGCACAGACTTTGCTCTAATGATATCACAGAGACTTCCAGAATGCCAGGGAAAGCCTGAGGCTAGCCACAAATATTCAGCTTGTCTTGAACAAGTCTTCTCTCAAAACTATTGTCTTTGTGTTTCTGCGAATGATGTAACTTGTCTGAAACACTCACCTGTCCAAGGCATCATGGGAGTTATGTCGGTTGAGCACCACCCTACCATAATTTTCATCTCTGTAAAGAAAGAACAAAACTAAGTCACATGGAGAGTTACCACAGTATTTGGTACACACTAAACAAGGGAGACAGCAAAGAGCTCACTATTTAGAGCAAGGTTAATTCATTTTATTTCAGGCATAAGAACACAACCATACATTTGTTTTTACCAGTCTCCCCTTGACAGAGCATGGTGAAAAGAAACAAGTTTGTCAGTGCAAATGATCATTATTCTCATATATCCCATGAGATTTCCATGTGATTCAACAATGGGATGAGTGGGGGTTTTTTTCCTATCGGAGTGTGGGAACATGTATGTGGACATCAACTCTGTGTACATTATAAGAGTCAGTTTCTGCAGGAAGGCAAAAGGTTCCACAAACATGTCTTAAATTTAATTAAGTCCTTTATACCTATACATTTTCATCTGATGCACCTCATAGTTTCCCTTGACAAAAAGCAGGAAAATAAGTACCAACATTTATGGTTAAGAAGGCCAATCATTCACAACAGATTTGGCCCATTTGAACCATGAGAACTGTTTGGTCCTTAAAATAATCCTATGAATTAGGCAAAGAAGACCCTGTCATACATAATTCACAGAAGAAAAAACTGCTCGGAGATTTTGTGGTTTTCTTAAGACCAAAAGGTTCGTAAGTGAAGGCATGGATGTAGGACCCAGATCTTTTATTTCAAACCTTTGCTTTTTCTCCTAGTTAACCCTTATATATAACCCTTACTACATACATAGACCTTCATACATAAAATCCCAAACCCTTTCTTACTTTGTACAGCAGACCTGAAAGTACAGGCAACTTTAGGAAATGTCAAAACATGTAGTAGAGCTTTTGGCCTTGAACCAAGTACCTGAACCTTTTTCATGTTAACCCAACCAAACCTGAAATACCGCACTACTCCTGGTTCTGCTCCCCTAATGTTACTCAACACTCTGGAACTATTTGTAATAAAGCTATATAAGAAACTGTGGCAGATAATTAAAAAGAAAGATGAACAGTGAAACTGAAACAATTCCAGCAAATTTATGCCCTCAAAAATCCCAAGAGAACATTTCCATCTCTCTTGGTATCCATTCCCTAAACTTGTGAGAGAGTAGCAGACACGGGACACATTCTGACCTGAAGAAGAATCGTAACACACAGCCCAGACCTGGGCCAGTAGGAGTGGGGAAAGCATCAGAGCCCATTTTCCCTTCATTCAGCAGCTGCCATATCATCCAACTTGGCTTCCCTGGCCCTTTATGAATGAGGCATCCTTGGCATAAAACCATCATTCCTACCAATTATAATTTGTCTTAGACATTTCTATCCTCACACATCTGTGCAAATATTTGCAACACAGAATTTATGATTCACGTTTGACATCACTCCACCACTATGGAAAAATAGAAGTGCCATATTGGGCTTTGACAGAAGTAGTGTGTTACTAAAGGAAATGGTTGTTGTCCAAGAATGTCAACTCCGAAAGTCAATGTGAGTCTCTAAATACCCCTATATTCCCTTAAAATTTAGTAACAGGTATTTAGAATTTAGATTTTAAGATTTTTAGAATTTAGAATTTAAGATTTAGTAACAGGAATTAATAGACATCTTCATTTAACAGTCACAAGTATGTTCCTCAGATAACCATATATGGGCAGTTTAGTAGAAAGTTTAGAGTAAGTATCCTGTAATGTTGAGCTTCTCAACTTCAGCACTAGGACACTATGGGCCTGACAATTTTGTGTTGTGGGGAGCGCCCTGTGCATTGGGGGATGTTTAGTGGCATCCATAGCCTCTACCCACTAGATGTCACGAGTACTCCCTAATTTTGATAACTGGAAATGTCTCCAGCTCTTACCAAACATCCCCTGGGGATAAAACTGCCCTTCACTGAGAACCACTGGTGTAACAGAAAGACAATGGGTCATGTTAAAAATCTCAACTCCATCACTTAACAGCTGTGTGGATTGGACAAGTTACTTAACTCTTCTGAGCCTCAGATTCCTCTTCTATAAAATAGAGGACGTAATAATACCTACCTTGTGTGATTTGTGAGATTTAAAGATGCTTTTTATGTAAATATGTAACTATATGTAAGAGGGCATCTTAAAACATATGCATACGTATATGTGTGATTTATAATAAATATATATGGGCTGGACAAATGTTTATTGTAAATCTATGCTGACAATGAGACAATACGCCTGTAATTGTTTTCAGATCTATAACACTGAGCTAGTAGAAGCAATGCTCAACACAGACAAAACATTCTTGATGGTAAATGTTTTCCCTTGCAAAGTAATACCGCATTTAGCTCCCACCCGATATCTAGAGATAATGACCCCTGGGACTAAAACGAGTTGAGAATGTATTGATTTCACTTGCACATATAGGAATTTTAGATAAATTATTATTAAATTTGTAAATTAGGAATCATGCTATTATTTGTTTATTTCAACTGACATGATGAATATACATGAGGAGGCTCCCTGCCATGCATTAAATAGTACCTGTTGGGAAACTGGAAAGTCATGTTCTTTTCAATTGTCAAATAGACACAAACACCCATGCTAGTTGTAACAATGAAACTCTGCTTTTTCTCCCTAATGACTCACATGCTCTTTGTTATGTAAATCATAAAAATGGTAGAAATATTCTTGAAAATCTGAAAGCCAATGTATGCCTATTAAACCAAACATTAGGCTATGCAACAAAGTGTTTTAAGGAAAGAACCTGCTTTCCAGATGGCCACTAGCTTCCCAGCTGGAGAACAACTCTACTTGTCCACCCACTCCCTCCTCTCCACATTCTCTTACTTCTCTTCTTCCGGACGTTTCTTTATCCAGCTGTTGTCCTGTAAGAAAGTCCTTCTTTTGTTCACGTCATGAAAACCCTGTTGCCTCAATGTTGTCCCCTGAAAGGTATTCTTCATATCTATCAACAGAAAAATGAAAAAAACGAGAGATGCAATTGTATGGGGTCAAGTGTGAGTTTGTTAACCTGGGTGTCTTGAGAGGCACATCTGATTGGCCATCATCCATCTCCTAGACTGACAAGTTCAGCACTGTTTCAAAATATGATGCTCTGGTAGGAGAGGACAAATCTCACACCCCAGCATCAGAGATAACATATAAAATTGCTCAGGTGCCAAGTGAAACTGCCAGGGCAGCTCATGATGTCCTGTGCTGCACCCGGGAGTAGAGAACTATGGGTGTGGGATAAACAAAGCCACGGTTTGGTGGGTTGGCCATTTCATTCAAAAAAAAAAAAAAAATATATATATATATATATATATATGTATATATATATATATATATATATATATGCTTCAGAAGTACATACAAGGAAAAAATGTACACACAAGACTTTTTTACAATGTACCTAGTAAATGATAGTCAAGAAGTTCCGGTGCTTTTCATTATAAGTAACTGAATTCTTTTTTTTTTTTTTTTAAGATTTTATTTATTCACTTGACAGAGGGAGAGAGATCACAAGTAGGCAGAGACGCAGGAAGAGGAAGAGAGGGAAGAAGGCTCCCTGCCAAGATGAGAGCCCGATTCTGGGCTCAATCCCAGGACCCCGAGACTATGGCCTGAGCCAAAGGCAGAGGCTCAACCCACTGAGCCACCCAGGTGCCCCGTAACTGAATTCTTTAACCTCAGGGGAGTCAGAAGCACAGAATGTCCCACACACAAAAGAACATTTTTATTGATTAAAAAAAAAATCTTTGCATTGCAATTACATGAGTAAAAGTTATAGCACTCCTACTTTTTCTCTAAGCCTTACATTGACCAATGCTAATTAAGTTAGACTGTTGCTTCTAAGCATTCCATATCTATGTAAAAGAATTAAGAGCTATACATTGTTTTTCTCAGATTTTTAAGTTTTCTGAGTAAGGAAAATATTATCTACATTACCATTTCCTGTGGAAGAAATTTTTCGCGAGGTAAAATTGGACATGCTGGCTTCCAGTAAGGATCTACAAAAAAAATAAGGAGGGGGGAAAAATGCAACAATGACTTCAAGAATCTACAAGTGATTCTTTCATTGGTAATGACATTTTCCAAGGACATTAAGAAAGTCCCATGACCTGGTATCAGGAATACATGACATCAAGTGTCCCCTAAGAAACTGAGAGTTCTTCTATTCCGAAGTATTTATTTTACAGATGTAGAAATTGAGGCCAAGAGCAGCTGATGTCCCCTATGTTATTATAACAAGCAATCGGCTGAATGAGGCCATCAATTAACTCATTTATTCAATCAATAAATAGGCATTGGGTGCTTAGAGTATGGTTGACCCTAAGCCAGGAGCTGGAGACAAGAAGATGAATAAGAGAAATGCCTGGTCAAGTCTATAGGGAGATAGAGACATGGAATTCACAGAAAAATACGCAGAGTACCTGTGGGGAAGCCAAAGTGAACTCAGGGCTGCATTACGACTTTGTGAGTCCTAGGCACTTTTGCTTTCATAGGCTTCTTCTTTCACAAACACAGATACACGCAGACACACACAGGCACACACACAGACATACACACACACACATGCCCACACAGTTTAAAAATTATATTTTGTGATTGTTAGTATAAAGATGAAAAATAACTCAGGCTGGCTTACTTAGCAGACTTTCATTATTATAATATTCATTTTTTTCTTCTCTTGTTAAAAGGAATTAAAATTAGAACGTTTTTGTAGGCCCCCAAAAGTATCATAGGCCTTAGGCACTGCTTTTTCTGTTTAATGGTTAAGTTGGTCCTGGTTTCCCTGAATGTGAGACTTTCAGTTTTAAAACTGAAAAAGTCCTGAGCAAATGGGGATGGCTGGTCCCCTAGGTGGGGTAGTATGTTTTTTGCAGAATCTGTCCAACTGTACAATGGATGAAATCACAGAGGGACATTAGATCTCAAGTCCGAGGCAAGTCATAGGCTGAGCTTTATCACATCAAAGTTCTGTAATTGGGGGGTGCCTCGTGGCTCAGTAGGTTAACCACCTGCTTTTGTCTCAAAAGCTCAAGTCATGATCCTGGAGTTGGCCTCCCTACTCAGCTTCTCCTTCTCCTCCTCTCCCTCTCCTCCTCCCTCTCCTCCTACCCCTTACCCCATGCTTGTGCACATGCAGTCTTTCTCTCTGCCTCAAAAAAATAAATAAAATCTTTTTTAAAAAGTTCTATAATTGAACCACATAATCTCCCTGTAAAATGGGTTAATGAAACTTGCCATCATAGGTTTGTGATGATTAAAAATAATGTACACAAACATCAATCATTAAACTTTAAGTGCTAGTCCAATTTAAGACCATACTGTCAGGAAGCTGTTCATAGGTATAACTTAGGGGTTCTAAAAGCCCCGCTCACATTCTGATGCAAAAATATCTCCTACAATAACTTGCCATAGGACCTGATCATATCATCATTTTTCTTGGGACCTTCTCTTAGAATGTTCACACCCCTACCCTGGAGTAGGTGAGAAGTGGAATGTATTGGTGCCCAGACCAGGTCCTGTCTACCTATCTCATGTCTGGCACTATGGACTCATGATTGCTGGTGGGGTTACCTGGTTACACACCCTCCCCACACACTACAACATACAACCAATGGTTGAATGACCTAGGGTAAAATGTGAATCTGGTGCCCCAAGGCAGAGCCAATTTCTGCAGGTGATTTATGCTTCAGAGCTCACTATGGGATCAGACTGAAGCTAAACTAACAGAGAACATATCCTTGGTCAGCCCCTTCCTCTGCCTCTACTTCCTGCTTCCCTTTCTCCTCTCTCCTGAGAGCTTACCCTCAGTAAGTTACAGGCACCCACATTCCTCTCAGGCACTGCTTTTAGGAAGCCAACCTAAGACTACCACTACTATCAGAAGGTAGAAAGATCTGCATTTAAAGGATGCTATTTGCTGACTGTTACTTTGAGTGTGTCATAGTCCAGCTCCCTCATCTATCAAACGAGGTGAAAAAGCTGTTTTGAAGATCAAATTAGATGACATTTGTAAAGTGTTTAATTATTGCCCAACACACTGAAAGCACTCAATTTTTTTTAAAGATTTATTTATCTGAGAAAGAGCATGAGCAGAGGATTGGGCAGAGGGAGAGGGAGAAGCAGACATCCTGTGGAGCAGGGAGCGTCCCAATATGGAACTTGATCGCAGGACCCCCAGGATCATGACCTGAGCCAAAGGCAGACACTTGACCAACTGAACTGCCCAGGCACCCCATCAAAATGCTCAGTTTTTAACCTCATGCCTCTATCATCTTGGAAGCAGAGAACAAAGACATAAGGCAGGTGTGTTTGGGTGTAGAGAGGGGAAGGAACAGCCTTAAACTTGGGACACCTGGCATGCAGGGAGTGTGGGCAGCCTCTGGCTAGCTGTGTTTGAAGGTCACCAAAATTTGGGAGAAAGGGGTGGGAAAGAGGCAATGTGAGGACAAACTTCAATCTCAACTATTTGTTCATTTCCCCCTCAGTCTGGCCCAGCTTATCTGGGCTCTTGGCTAACCTTCTGCTTCTCAATGGACTCCAATAAATTCTCTTCCTGAGCTTGTAAAGACCTAGAGAGCTCATAGCTGATTGAACTGAGATTCTTCAGTGGACAAAATGCTGAATGTATATTTGATGATACATTTGCAAAGACTGAAAATTACGTGTAAGACACAGGGCAAGGTAAATAGAGAAGAGGTATTTTCATAATTGTCTATTGGCCTATCTCTACCAAAACACTGAGTGTCCTAGGGGTAAAACGTGAGTCTTTCCCTTCTGTATATCCTGGGTCTGGGGCAGAGTAGATGCTCCTCAGGTGCTTGTTATGGGCTGAATATGTGTCCCCCAAAGCTGATATGTCGAAGCCCAGTACCCAGTACCTCAAGTTATGACTGTGTTTGGAGGCAGAGCCTTTAAAGAGATGATTAAGTTATAATGAGGCCATTAAGTAGGTCCTCATCCAACCTGTCTCGTGACTGTATAAGAGAGGAATTTTGGACACACACAGAGAGATACCAGGGATGTATGTGTACAGAGAAAAGGCCATGTGAGGACACGGAAAGTGGCCATCTGCAAGCCACGGAGAGAGACCACAAGAGAAAGCAAACCTGACAGCACCCTGATCTGGGACTTGTAGCCTCTACTTCTCTTCTAGAACTATGAAACTATACATTTCTGTTGTTTAAGTCAACAGTCTATGGTCTTTTGTCATGGCAGACCTAGCAAATAAATAGAGTGCTTATGGGAAAAGTGATTCAAATATTCTTAAAACAGGTCATTCAAAGAGCTCTGTGTCACACTGTCTCTGACCTGTGCCCTTTGTGTTGTCAACTGTCCTACTACTGGGGCCATAATAGCACCTGTTCTGAATGGGGCACTCCCCAGGCATTGTCTCATCCTCATCCTACACTCTGTGAGATAGCTATTATCTCCATCTCCCAGACAGGACATCTGAAGCTCAGGGAGAGGATGTAACACACCTAAGGTGGGAAGAAGCAGAATCTGCCTTCTAAACCAAAGCCACCTCTTTCTACAGAAACCGGCAATAAGGCTCATATGGAGTCACTGCAAGACTGGACCAGTGCACTGACATTAGCGTGAGAGGAAAGGGAGACCCCAGCGGCCCCCACCTGACTCCTGACATCTCAGGCTTCAGAAGTGCTATGAGCTCTGCTCGCAGCAGGAGAACCTGGATAGCATCTGCAGCAGACAAGGCCTCACAGAGCAGGCTTCTCTGGGTGCTCTCTGATATTCTCTTGGTTATGGACAGACGTCTATGCAAAAACATGTACAGGAATGATCATAACAGCATGCAAAACAGCCAAAAAGTGGAAACAGCATAAACGTCCACGGATGGATGAATGGGCAAAGAGCACGTGGTATACAACAGGAACGTGCTACACTCATACATTTTACTCAGCAATTTTTCAAAAAATAAAGTTTTGGTACATACTACAACATGAATGAAGCTTGACACATGCTCATGAGGGAAGCCAGACATAACAGACCACATGCGTATGGTTCTAAATGGATGTTATTTTTTAGATTTTCTTTGAGGTTCTACCATATCTCACCTCAATTCTCTCCCAAGCAAGCCTTCTGCTGTCCCTTTAAGTTCTGCTGGTTAAGGAGGAGCATTCAGACAAGAATAATACTTTAGATGCTCTTATATTAGTTTATAATTTATCCCATTTGATTTCCACAACATTTAAGAGTGATATAATTCCACAACAACACGGGTGGACTTAGAGGGCATTATGCTAAGTGAAATAAGTCAGAGAAGAAAGACAAATACGATATGATTTCACTTATATGTGGAATCTAATACAGACAAACAAAGAAACAGAGACAGAGTAATAAATACAGGGAACAAACTGGTGATTGCCAGAAGGGAGGGGGATAGTGGGATGGACAAAATAGGTGAAGGGGATTAAGAAGTACAAACTTCCAGCTGTAAAATAAATAATAAGTCACTAAGGTAAAAGGTAGAGCATAGGGAATATAGCCCATAATACAGAATAACACTGTATGACGACAGATGGAGACTGCACTTACAGTGGTGAGCACTAACACAAAGAATTGTCAAAATCACTACGTTCTATACCTGAAACACATTGTAGGACAACTATACCTCAGTTAAAAAAAAAAAAAATTAGAGTGATACAATCCCTACCTCACAGAGACAGAAGCAAAGACTCAGATCGAGTAACTAATGAGTGGAAAAGCTGAGACTCAACCTGAGGCTTTCTAGCTGGAGGCTCATCATTTTTATCTCTATACCAGGGACTCCCACATCATCAGCACTTCCTGCAAAGTTGTACAGAGAAAAGCAGGTATTTCCTCTTTACCTTATATTTAGAGAATGGCTCTAATCAGATCCAACATTCTGCTAGAGGGACTGACATTTTCATGCCTCCCATAGCATTCTCCAGAAGTCCTAGTTAAGTGGAATCAAGTGAGATAAGGCACGCATGAAGCTCATGGCCTTTTACCTCATTCTCCCTGACAGTGAGTGGCCTCAGCTGTCCTGTAAACACCTCTCTGGCTCCACCCCAGAGTCTCTGTAATACTTTCTAGGGAAGTTTCCTACAAACCCACTTGCTTCCTCTAGGACACCCGGTTCTATCACATTGCCTCTTCCATGAAAGTCCCCAGGAAGAACTTAGCCTTTTGTTCTTCATGCTTCCTCTTCTCTCAAACTAGAATGCATGCAGAAGTTAGGAGCAGCCATCTTGGGACCATGGACCAACCCTGAAGACTAAAGTTACATACTAAGCATAGCAGAGCGGGAAGCTGAAGGAGCCTGGGCCTTGATAGAATCACAAAGCTGCCACAGTAGCCCTAGATGATCTAGCTCTTGACTTCTCCTTGCAAGAAAAAAATAAACCTCCTAGTTTGTTCAGAAGATTGCTTTTCCATATTTTTATTATATAAGATTAATGCTCTTCCTATCTGTTATGAGGTCCTTGTGGAGCAAATAGAAGGTGTAAGATGTAAAAAGCCCACAGTGGTCTACAAAATATAAGATATCCATAACTCTTGGGGCACCTGGGTGGCTCAGTCATTATGCATCTGCCTTTGGCTCAGGTCATGATCTCGGGGTCCCTGCTCAGTAAGGAGTCTGCTTCTCCCTCTCTCTCTCCCCCCTCCCTGCCCACTGCTTGTGCTCTCTCTCAAAGAAATAAATAAAATCTTTTTTTTTTTTAAAGAGATCAGTGACTCTTTTATTAGTAAAACACTCTTTCTTACAATATGTCTATGTGTTCAGTGTTCCTAGCAGAAGGGATCATTTGTTGAGTTCCTACTATTGCTTCAGGTTGTGCCACGTGCCTTATGAATGTTATTTTATTTAGTCCTTCCAAATGAGTACTATTAGCTCTAATTATAGGAATCCCAAACTCAGAGAGGTTAAATAACCTGCCCAAGGTCACACAGTAAGTGGCAGAACCAGGAAGTATAATTAGGTCCATATGACCGCAACACCAAGGCTCTTTTGAGTACATGATACTACCTGTCACCCTAAGTACCATGTGATATAACCCACACCAGACACAAGGAAATGCCCTGGAGTTCTGAAAAATGGAAGATAATGGAAGAGGAGCTGGGAGGAGCAGCAGCAATGAAGGGCTGCCCCAACATCTCTAGACAGCTCAGCCGCGAGCCTCACTCTTGCCTCTACACTGAAGCCATGAGTGGCTTGGCAGGATTCCTGACCGGACTCCTTGCCTGGATCTATCTCCCTTTTAGATGACTTAATGATGCTTCATACTCTTTTTTAGCCCCGGGCTGTCCATTGACACAAAGTAAATGAGAAAGGAACATGTAATATATTCCATTTTCAGGTGATGGTAGTTTAATAAATATGCAAGAGTTTTTTTTTTCTTATGAAAGTGACTAATATTATGAGAAAATAAATTTTTCTCATTAAATCTACATGTGTTCCTCTTTTTGTAAGATTTTATTTATTTATTTATTTATTCATTTATTTATTTATTTGAAAGAGTAGCTTGACAGCAGGGGAAGGAGCAGAGGGAGAGGGACAAGCAGACCCCATGCTGAGTGCAGCTTGATGCCATGACCCCAAAATCACAGCCCGAGCAGAAACCAAGAGTTGGCTGCTCAACTGACTGAGTCACACAGTGCCCTGCATGTGTCTCTCTTATACCTCCCACACAATCTCCCTCAGCCCCACCTTCTCCTTTTCCTCCTTAGGACTTAGCGGCCATGTTGCCCTAACCACTTCCCCACATCAGCCTGTTTGGTGGCCCAGAACCATTCCTAGAAGCTCCGATCTAAAACCTCTAAGGTGTAAGACCCTGTTTCATCCACCTTCCATGCCTTGGAAAGTTTACTGCAGTGGAACTCTTTCCATCTTACCCAGAATATAAAGCAGTATTTTGTATATATGAATATTTCTTGTACTGCTATTAAAATGGATCAACAACACATGTCTTTGTGAATAACCCTTATTAATAATTAATATTAATTAAATATCCTTTTGTCAAGTGAACCAGAGATAATAAACCTCTTAAATTGATAGTGTCAAGAATATCTACAGCCGAATTTTATTTTTACAGCATTTTTAAAAGAAATTACTTATTTCAGGGACTGAAGTTATCCTGAGTTTCAAACCTACTCAGATGCCTTTGTGTCTGTATGTCTATAAAGTGTCCAATAATGACATCTTAGTAGCCTCAGTTTGGCCAATTAGACTTATTTCTAAGTGCTGCCCTTCAGTTTCATTCCAATTAAGTTTGTAACTTTTCGGGAGAAAGACTCTAATGTCAGCTTCTCAAAAAGCTGTTAACCAGTGCATATGCCTAACAATGGCAGATAACCAACAACTGTACTTTAAATGTGAAAATTTTATGAGAAAAGATGTGGGAAAGCTGTCTGTCTCTATTACACTGGACACTACAAAAGCCTTTCTCTTTAAAGCATCGAATGCATAAGTTGAAAATTCTGATGTGAAATCATGACATCAAATCAATAAAGATAGAGGAAAAAACTTCTCAACCTCTGGCCCATCTTTCATTTCCTCTTTGTGGCCAAACACCAGAAAGAGCTGGTTTTTACCCCATGCCTACAGCTTACACACAAAGACATCTGTCTTTAGGTTTTAGGTGAGATCGCTCTTCTTAAAGCTCTGAATCACAAAAGCAATCACGTTTCTTCATTCTCTTTGGGTGTATCTGAAACTATCAAACATCTCCTATTTCCTAAATTATCCTCTTTTCAGTTTCTCTTTATTTCCTTATGGTTGTTCTCAATTCCCTTCACTGTTTTCTATTTGTAATAATAGCACTTTCCCAAGAGGCTTTAGGTGCATTAGGTTAAGCCCAATCTCAGTTCCAGCTCCTCCTGTCCCAACTCTAAAATAATTTCCTGGACACTTCCTAACTGAGCCACAGTCTTTTCCTTCATCATCTGGGTCTTCTTGTCAAAATATTGTGTATCTCACTCTTCCCTTCCTGCACAAGGACAAAATGTCTCTTGGCTTATGTAACAAGGTCTTTACTACTCTCTGCTAATGTTCTCTTCAGAAAGATTGGGTGAGCAAAGAAAGTGGAATGGGGTATAGCATAGAGGAAAGGGAATAGGAAAAGTGAGATAGAAAAGGGGAAAATAAGCTGATAAAATAGATAAGAGAAGAAAGGAGTTAAAAAAAAGGAAAAATCAATGTGACTGCTGGTATTTGGGTCATGTGATAGCGTTAGCAGCATGGAGCTCTGTTTTTATATTTATATATAATACATATATATATATATATATATATATTATCTCATTTAAAACCCACACACTCAAGGCTTTAAGGTTGATGCTATCATTATCTTCGTTCTACACCTAAGTGAAACTGTGTGATGAATGATTTCAATGGAATCAGTCTTTTTTTAGAAGGTAGGGCAGGAGTTGGAAATGTGGGCAGTGGGTGAAATTACTTGTTTCTGGAAAGAGGTTTTAGGATGAATAGTTTGCCCGAGGCTGCATAGCCGGTGCACAAGTTGGGATTTGACCTGGCAACAAAGTTCCTGTCCCTAGAAACCCAGGAAACCAAAAGAGGCTAGCAGGTGGAAAGTAACAGGCTAAAAGAAAGGGAAAGAAGAATGACATTTCCTCTACCATGGATCCCTGATGAACCTCAACTGAGAAAGAGATCAGACTAGGCTTTCTTGGATCATTTTACCGAAGTATAATAAGATCAGCACTGAGCCATAATTGATTATTTTAACTGCTCCAAAATCTTCCAATTTACCAAGCTTCTAATATACTTAGGCAAACTGATATCTTTACGAAAAAGAGCAAACGTGAACACTCACCTAGGGGACATCACTATACTGATGGAAAGTTTTTAAAAGCTAATGTAAAATAAAGAAATAAAAAGAGCAAAAAAATGGGTAAAGACTGGCAGAGGTCCACGCCCTGGTGGCATTCACCTTTGTGTATGAAAGTCTGGGTGGTTTCACAGCCCAATGATTGTGCCATACCCACTAGTCCCTGTTTCCCAGAGATCACTGGTAAGCGGGGAAAAAACCCTAGAAACTGGCAAAGAACAAATGCCATCAAACTGTTCTCTGTAGAAGAGTAAGAGGAGGCTGGTAATTACAAACCAATAAACACAAGCCTTAGCTTCTGGAAGACAAATAAAAACAAACAACCCATTACCACCCAAAAGAACATGAAATATTATGTAAGAAGAAAACAAACAGGTCTTCGTGAAGTGCAAACATTAACAGGTCCATTTAAATTAATGGATTGTGTTTAGCCTTCACATGCAGTATAGAAGCAAATCCAGTAATTACCAGGCTGGTAAGGACTCATTTAGCCTGCTGCAATGGTTGGAAATTTGCTATTTCTTTAGTCACACAATCTGAGCTTAGCACTGAGAAACTTGCTCACTGGCGGTCAAACAGTTCTGAACGTATGCGAGTGAAATCTTTCAGCTAGCCAGAGGTCTACAGGCCACTGGTTTTCTGGTACCCACCATAACATTTTCTGTTTGTTCTATTTTTAGTGTGAGCCAGTCACCACCTCTTTTCCACAGAATGACAGCATCGAGTTCTAGCATGAAGAGTTCTACTCTCTGGGACAATGATCTGTTTCAGTCTATAGAAGACACTGATTTAGGGCTGCCTGGGTGGCTCAGTCATTAAGTGTCTGCCTTTGGCTCAGGTCATGATACCAGGTCCTGGGATCGAGCCCCATATCCAGCTCCCTGCTCAGTGGAGAGCCTGCTTCTCCCTCTCCCACTCCCCCTGCTTGTGCTCCTGTTCTCGCTATCTCTGTCTCTGTCAAATAAATACATGAAATCTTAAAAAAAAAAAAAAAGACACTGATTTAATACTCATTAATAAAAATGCTATGGAACAAAAGTTATCACCTGAGCCCTTCGTGGGCTATATTCAGTTTTAGCTGAAAAAATTTGTTAAATGAGTGAAGACCCAAATTCTTAACCATGGACTATGAGCCAAAACCCCATTAGTGAACATAAGTACTTTACCATGTTTCATATTCACAATGGCTCTGTCATGAGGTCATTCTTTATTACAATCTTACACTGTACCATCTTTTTTATTATACCAGTAATACATGCTCAAAAGAAAATGTGAAAAGTCAAAGAAAGCACAAAGAAGGAAAAAAATGAGACACCTTTCATCTATATCATTATTTTCTTCCAGGGTTTTCTTTGCCTATTAGATCCTACTGTTCTACATTTTTTCAATGTCATTAAAAACAATTAAATGATCATTTCTTCTGCAACTAAAATATATTTCATCTTATGTGTCTATGAATATAACATAACTCCTCTGGTGTTTCCAACAAAACCATACAAAAATCTTTGACCACAGCTCTGATTATTTTCTTTGGATGAATCCCTAGAAGTGAAATTGCTTGCCTAGGGGTATAACTTCTAAAACCTTTTTGATCCCTATTGTTAAATCTCCTTCCTTAAAACCCGTACCAGCTTATAATGCACAAGCAGTATAAAAATGTCCACACATTCACCAGCATTTAGAATTGTCACTTATTAATCCTTTAACAATTTAATAAATGAAAGTGGAATCACTTTACCTCAATTGCATATTTTCATAATTGTATCCATTATTTTATTTTGTGAATTCTCCATTGATTTATATTACGTGCTTCTTACTGCTCTTATTCTCATCATATATCAGTAGTAGTAATTTTTACTTTTCCAATTTTCACTTGTCTGCTTATTCTGATTGTTTTTATCAGCAGCTTTCACTTTTCTAATTATCTTTCCCCTTATGAATTCTTTCAGTCTTTAAAAATTCCTGTAGACCATACATGAAACTTGTTTCTGACTTCAAAAATCCAAGCAATCACCAAGACCCACAACTCTGCTCCTACATGTCTTTCCCTATTCACGCTACCAATTCAAGCTACTGCAATCTGTTCACTATTTTAACAGCTTCCTCAATATATTCCTGGTCTCTAGACTTAATCTCTTCTAACCCATTCTCTGCCAGAGAGTCACCATCTTGCTTAAAACTTTTCAGTGGTGCTCCAATTCCGTCAGGCTAAAAGCCAAGTTGTCAACAAGGCTTACAAGTCTACACACCCTCCTGTCTCATCTCTCCCCACTCCCCATTCCTCACTCAAGTTCTAGTTTCAGCCACACTAAATCATGCTAATTCCCTGAAGGCTTCATTCATTTTATCACCCTTGGGCTGTTGCTTATGCTATGTACTAGGCCCCAAACAGTCTTTGTTCTGAACCTTTCCTCACCCCTTAACTCTCTTTTCAGGAAAGACTTCTATTCATTCTTTAGGTCACATAACCTCCCAGAAGCATTCAGTGACAGCATTGTAACCTGGCCCCCACCTCCCCAGGATGAGTTAAGGGCCATACTAAGTGTTCAAATAGCAAAGAGTATCTCTTGGTAAAAACATTTACCAAACAGACTGCCTGTTTGTGTGACTGATTATTCTTCTATCCCTAGAGTGAGTAAACGTGGGCACACATGTGCATGCGTGCTCACACACACACACACACACACACACACACACACATACAGACTAAATCTTGAAAACTATAAACAAGACCATTTTCTCTACAGTTGTGTTTCTAGAAACTTATTAGAGTATCTGGCACTTAATCAGTCCTAGAGGGATATTTATTTACCAGACAAATGAGATTAATTAAATGTTTATGTGTGCTTTCTTAAAATTTTTTAAAAAGTATTTTATTGTTACATGGAAACACTATTACATATGGATTTAGTCTGGTAATGGTGAATCCCCTTCCTATTGATATGTGATTCTTCCTTTGTCACATATAAAATTCTTACATATTCTAGAATGCTTCATGACTGTCTGTCTTGTTTCAGAAAGTTGTTTTTAGTTTCTTGCAACAGAAATAACATTTTAATTACTGTCTTTTTTATAATACATTTTAATACTAGTGCAAGCACCCCTCATTAATTTCCTTTGTGTAAATTCTATCAACTATTCTAACCCACTTATTTCTTTCATATAAACTTTAAAATTATTTCCTCTAGTTCCAAAATAAATATTTTATTGGAACTTTTGATCAGAATTGCATGAGTCCTATAAAATGAATTCAAAAGAGCTGACATTTATGATATTCAATCTGTCTATCTAGGGACAGTACTCAAAGAAGCATTTACTCAAGAAATTCTTCATGTCTTACAATAAATTTCTGTGGTTTTCTAAAATTGGGTCCCACATTTTTCTCATGGAGATTTTTTCTTGATGTTTCACATATCTTGTGCTATTGTGAAAGAAATAGTAAATATATATATTTACTACTTCTTTATATATTTATATAAAATATATTTATATATTTATTTATATTTATTTCTTTATATATATATTTCAATAAGAATTCTAAATTTGGGGGGCACCTAGGTGGCTCAGTCAGTTAAGGGTCTGCCTTTAGCTCAGGTCATGATTCCAGGGTCCTGGGATAGAACCCCACATCGGGCTCCCTGCTCAGCAGGGAAATCTGCTTCTCCCTCTGCCTGCCGCTCCCCCTGCTTGTGCACGCACACTACTCTCTCTCTCTCTCTCTCTTTCTCACAAACAAATAAAATATTTTTTAAAAAAGATTTTAAAAAATTTTTAAAAAGAATTCTAAATTTTCTTTGTATCTACTGGTACTATGAGACATGCATGATCATACAAATTACCCTTGGTTCAAAGTAGGATCACAATTCAGTCCAAGTCTATCTGGATTCCAGCCTCCCACAGTTTTTTCTATATGGATTCCTTTCAAACTTTTACCTAATGACAAAAGCGGGCAGAGTTATAGGAGGACATTTTTCTGCAAAACCTTTTAAGTAAAATTAGCTCTTAGTGCATTTGTACCACGTGGCATCTGTGCATTTTCTCAAATACCACCAGTCTCTGGGATGTGTATGTTCCAGTTTGAAAAGTATGGTCTACAGTTCACTACCTCCCCCACCCAGGAGGTTCCATAAAAGGAGACTGAATTACATTTTAGGCCAGGGGAACTTAGGTCTAGAAATGCAGAATAAATTATTTAGATGCTTAGAGTTCTCAAGTATACAATTACGATGAGGATTCAGCACTGTTGGTTCTCATGTCTAGAAGTAAGCTAGTTGTCATTTAATGGGAAGCCATAAAAGGCGCTCTTCCAATTAATAATCACAATAAAAGGATGACTTGTATCCTTAATAAGTTTAGCAACTGAGATAAAATGCAATCTAATAAATACAGCTGTCATTTGAGAAGGCGTCCATTTGAAGGGCCTCTCCCAAATTCTAAAATCACACAGATTTTTACAGCGATAAACTAGAAACACTTAAACATGTCTGATGAAGACTCGTGATTAAAAAGTAAACCCTGAGAAACTAATGACAGTACACAGAAATTTTACATAAAACCCTATTCCAAAGTTCTCAACAAGAGAAAAGGAAATTTGATCAATCAATGGCCTGGAAGCAAATAATATCAGAAGATACGCTGTGTGGGACAACAAAGATCTCCCTTGACCTCCTGGCCAAGGATTTTACCACTTTTTTCGTAAAGAATGCTTCAAGTTAATGCCTGGATCACAGGGATACTCTCAGTTAAATCATGTTTACTTAAGTTGACTGCTTAGTGAATTAGATACCGCAGTCTGAGTTTAGTCATTCAAAACATATTCTCTCTGTTTTGTTGACAGAAAAATTAGTTTTTTAGGTATTTCAGTCAAAACTCCAGTGGTTAGGAAAGACATTGCAACTACAGAATGGTAGCTGAGGTAGGGATGTCACAGATGGGGAGCACCACAACCTCCAAACACATACCACATTGCCTTCTTGCAGAGGGGCTGACTGCTCCTTGGATTAAAACCCTGGGAATACAATGCTTAACAGGACGGACCCCATAAACCACAAATAAAAATGTATCTCATTATGTAATAGTCATACCACACGCACAAGTATTACTGGATAAGGAAATTCTTGTTTCCGTATCATTTTAGCTTTTTTATAAAGCCAGAGGAAAGCTCATTTATTGCTCCTACATATTTTATGTGAAAGAAATTTGAAAAATCATTGAAAAGTTCAGTAAGACAAAAATCAGGCTTCTCGTTCCGACTCTGGTAACCATGTCTTGGCAAGTTGCTCGACACTGATATGTTTCGTCGTCCTCATCTAAAAAATTCACGCATTAGACTAGATAAGGCTATGCTCCATTCTTATCAGAAATTTCTGTTGCTGGAATCAAAGATTTACATGAAGCTAAAATTTAAATAAAAACCCTGACCTGTTTATCTGCATTCTGTCTAACCTGACATTTAAAATCAACCCAATGCTTTTCTAAAATTTTTACTGATAACATTTCTCAGTTTTCTCAAACTGACTGTTCCAATAAGCCCTGGAGTACGACTGATATCAGGAAGACCACATTTGCTTTATAAACTGTGGAAGTGATAGCTGGTTTTAAATTTGATCCCCTTTACTGAAAAGTAAACTTACAACCCACAAATGCTGTGCTTTAGCTTTCTGATTACTATAAATGTTTGAAAGCCAGGTTATAAAATTCCTCAGTAAACCTTTGGGAATTGAGCTCTAAACCCCTCTGAGACACACATGACCTGGTCAGTAATGGGAAGCAATGAGAAGGCTAGAACTTAAGGCAGAGCCTCAAGGCTCTTGGAGGGAGACCCTCCTCTAGTGGGCACAGAGCTACTACTTGCAAACTGCATGTATCCAGGAGTTTGAGTCCCAAGGCTCTATGTCATAAATGGAAACAGTGGAGAAAAAAACACGAGTCAGACAAGTCAGCTTTGTTATCAATTATAAAGGAAAGCCTGGTTAGAATAATTTTTCTAATCCTATCAAAGAATCAGTTTCTAAAGCCAATTTTCAGGACTAGAATATGAATAGAGGTTGAAAATTGCCCCCCATCTACATTAACCAATTCTTGGGTTAGAACTCAGGATATAACATAGACAAGTTGGCCAAATATACATGAATGCCTGGAGGACATTATGTGCCCCCCCCCACCTGCTGCCAGTTCATACCACCCTGCTTTATTCCTTGGTACACTGTGCAAGAAATGTGTTTTTTCTTATTTGGGGTAGAAGATGGGGCAGAGGGGGTATGGGCTTGTCATCTCCCCCTCACAGCTCAGTGCTTGCAATGTTTTTAGCAGTCAAGAAAAACAAATCCGTAAAATAATGGAGCACACACATAAAAGCATCATCTGTGAAAACAGGGAGGTCCTCTTAAAAAATGTTTTTATAGTCACTTGCGAAATAGAATTGCCTTGAAGAAGTTACTACCCTTATGGGTGATCAGATTCATCAGCTGACAGCTCCCACACGGAAACTCAAAGAGGCTTTCATTTCTCTGCTACCCGTAATTGTGTTAAGTTTCAGAGAAGTTAAAAGGCAATGCCATCTCAAATCACAAGAAGCAGCAGAGCTGTTGACAAGCAGAACAGCCCCTTGGGAGCTGTCGAAATTTAACTGGAGAAACGACAAAGTTAATACAGTAAGTTTTCATTGTAGTCATTTGCAAAAAATACAGGGAAAGTAATACAAGGGAAGCAGATACATTTATGTTTGCAAATATCATTCAACTTACCTCTCTTGAGGCAAAAACCAGGACCTTTTGTCTAAACTGTCTGCAGCGATTCCCCAGGTGGATCCTGCTGAAACTAATGTGTACCCGGAGTTAAATGAGTGTCCTTTCCACCTCTATTTGACTGTGTTAATGAATAGTTCTGCGGCTTCTCCCTCAGTGGCTGAGTCACCCAGGGAGGAGGTGGGTGGTGTGAAAGAGGGTGTCACCTTATATAAATACCAATTCAATTAAAACAGGCTCACTCATGGACCTACTGTCTCTGTTTGGCGAATTCTTGTTCTAAGTTATGGCCTCGTTATGCCAAAAAGAATGTACTCCTGTTATCGCCCTTTTAATTGATATCAACAATACACAGAACAAGGAGGCATAGTACCCCATCCATTTTGGATTCTCTTTTTTTTTTTTAAAGGTTTTTTTTTTTAATTTATTTATTTGACAGAGGGAGAGAAATCACAAGTAGGCAGAGAGGCAGGCAGAGAGAGAGGGGGAAGCAGGCTCCCTGCCGAGCAGAGAGCCCGATGTGGGGCTCGATCCCAGGACCCTGAGATCATGACCTGAGCCGAAGGCAGAGGCTTAACCCACTGAGCCACCTAGGAGCCCCCCATTTTGGATTCTCTTAAAAAGCAAAACAAAAACTTAAGGTAGGGAGAGTTTTTCTCTATCTACCCATAGTGGCTGGAAGGCTGGGGCACCGAGGCACAACACAAGAAGCACACTGCTCACGGGAACCATATCCTTTAGGAGAGAGAAGGCCTTTGAAATTCTGAAATCAGAAACTAAGAAAGGACACAAATTCTATACATGGGATATTTTTATAAAACCATCAGAGGAAACAAGCATTATGAAATGTAAGAATTCTGATCCTTTCATTATTCCAACTTAGATAACAACGTGAAAGAGACGCTTGGAACGTCTTTCACATCTAAGGGCAGAAGTAGACTCTAGTGTCAACCCCTGCTCCAGAGAGGAAGCAACAACATAGAAAAGCCATGCTTGGTGGGGGTTCCCATTACAGGGTCCGAAATGTACCTTCCATCGTAGCCAGGGAAACTTTACAAGAAGCTCAGCAAACCTGGGACGTTGCCAAGCAAAGCCAAGTCATTAGAACTTCCTGGGTCTTTATTCATTCGTCATACCAACAATTAACCAAATCCTCCCAGTTTCAAGACAGCTCCTGAAAACTACAGGCCAGCTGAGCTGTAGTCACAGAAATGACCATAACAACAAGTAGAAAAATGTTCAGAAATGGAAGGCACAGACAATTGTAGTATAATGTAGTCATTATACTCTGGGACACCACTTCCTTAATAGGCCCTTTTTCTGGGCTGAAGAATTTGAAAATCTAAAATGGAAAATTGTCTTTAAAAATGACATACAGGTTACTTTATGTTAAAAAAGTAACATACTTTTTAATGGGTGGCTCAGTGGGTTAAGCCTCTGCTTCCTCCTCTCTCTCTCTCTCTGCCTGCCTCTCTGCCTACTTGTGATCTCGGTCTGTCAAATAAATAAATAAAATCTTAAAAAAAAAAAAAAGTAACATACAGGAGTGCCTGGGTGGCTTAGTGGGTTAAGCATCCACCTTTGACTCAGGTCATGATCCCAGGGTCCTGGAATCGAGCCCCACATCGGGCTCTCTGCTCAACAGAGCCTGCTTCTCCCTCTCCTACTTCCCCTATTCATATTCTCTCTTTCTCTGCTGCTCCCCCTGCCTGTGCTCTCTCTCTTTCTCTCTGTCTCTCTGTCAAATAAAATCTTTTAAAAATTAAAAAAAAAAGTAACATATATATACCTGTATATTCCATCCTTCCACAGAATTTTATAAATGTAAAAAATTTTAGAAATATGTTCTGAACTTTTGTGATGCCTGTAAATGTTGGTTAGATTGAGGCTGGATATTAATACTATAGATGAGAAAGTTGAAAAAACATGTTTGTTCAATTCAAAAAATAAATTAGAAGTTATATTCAGCATTATAAAGAAGTAACAGTCAGTAAAATAAATTAGAAGTTATATTCAGCATGATTCAGCATTCATTTAGCCAAATGAAGGGCTAAAACAGTTTCAGAGCCAGCTTGTAGGGACAGGCAATAACTTACATTACAGAATGTTTAAATGTATGTTTTTGTCCTCATAAAATATAGAACCAGAAAAATAAGTTTTTTAAATTTTAATGAAGTAAAATATACTGCCCAAGATACATCGTAGGCTTTTGAGCTTCCAAGCAATTATTTCTGCCTGTAATTGATGGTTCCTCTTATCCAGCAGGAATCCATACCACTAAGCCACACCAGTGTCTTTTCATTTAGAACCAAATCTTTGACTCAAGAAGGGGTTCATTCTAAACACTTGGGGAAAATTCACACCTCCTCCTGGCTGAGCAGACATTCTGTGAAAAGACTGCTAAGAATTAAGAATCTCAAAGTTTGAAGAGGTCAGTCAACAATGTGTTTGGGTGTGGAAGTGGCCAGATAGGTTTGGTCTTGGTTTCACTCAGGCCTTGAGCATGCTTGGAATACTTGGTCCACCGGCATATTTCGCTGTGAGTATCTGAGTTCTTGAGGTCTCTTTAGAACATGAGCTCCTAGGCTGGCATGTTTTATTGCAGGTGCCCAATGCCAATTGCTTGTTAGTGGCTGCCTGGAGGGATATGATGAGATTTGTAAAGCAACTTTTGACTTACTCAGGAGTGCCATAATTTTAATTAACATTATCTGCCATGCATCTCAGAGGGGGGATTTTATACTGAATATAGCTCCTAAAATAAAAGAGTGGTTTTCCTGTTTTTCCCTTTTTTTTAAATGAAGCAGTGCTTTTTCTATGTATTATATCCAATGAAACAATCAGCCAAAATGAGCCCTTACTACTACATAATAATGAAAATACAAAATACATAGCACTGTTAATGTGTTAGGCATTGTTCTAAGCACTTTTCATACATTAATTTAATAATTGTTATTAAATGATTGTCACCTTCTGCAATGGTCTGAATGTTTGTGTCCCCCTGAAATTCATATGTGGGAATCCTAACCCCCAAAGAGGGTAATGTTGGGATGTTGGGGCCTTTGGGAGGTGCTAGGTTATGAGGGTGGAACCCTCCTGAATGGGATTGTATTCTTACAAAAAAGACCTCTCAGAATTTTCTAGCTTCTTCCTTTAGGTGAGGCCACAGTGATAAGGCACAGGCTTTGAACCAGGGAGAGAAACCGCCCCCCAACCATGCTGGCATCTTCATCTCAGGCCCCCCAGCCTCCAGAACAGTGAAAATTAAATTTCTGTTGTTTATAAACTGCTTAGTCTGTGGTATTTTGTTGTAGCAGCCTGAATGGACTAAGATACCTCCACACCCCAGACAGATTCCAAAAGTGATGTGGAAAATGAAAAAAAAAAAAATGCAAATGGGACAAATAAGCATCTCGAACTTCTCTAATCTATTATATAGGACATGCTGGGGTTCAAAAAGAGTCCCCCTTTTTCCTCCCAGATGGAAAAAATGTTATGTGCATGTTAAAACAAAGATACAAAGATATATCATCAGGATGATAATTACAGAGCCAATTTCTCTTTGGCTGGGAGTAGACAGATGTCAGAATTCCTGCATTACTGCCAGTGCTGCAAGAGCTGGTGCATTGCTTCATACACTCTGATGGGGCCAGCGTAATGTGGACCAATGGAGAGCTCAGCGGAGGGTGCACGGGAGCCCGAATGCCATTTTCTGTGCAGCCCCTTTCTTCACTATGGGCAAATCACTTAACCCTCATGGCTGTGTCTTTCTTGGTGCAGCAAGACTGATGAGACCTCTTTACCAACTGCATAAAGGTCACCATGAAGATGTCAGGTTTTTTAAAACGAGGACTCCAAACCTTTGGTCTATAAAGAACATCAGAAAGAACCAGAAGGACTCAGCTCTGAGTCCTTTCTGACTCTTCATGCTACAAATAGGAATTCCCCTGCCCAAAGAAAACAGCAGAGATTAGGCATGGTTGATGGTGATTATAATGATGATGATGAAAATAACAACAATAGCAACATTAACCATTTAAATATGTGCCAATCAGTGCTAAGTGCTTTACCTGTGTTATTTCATTTGATCTTCACAAACACCCTACACAATAGGAACTGCTGTTATGTCCATGATAGGGACAAGAAAACAAAAGCCTAAGACAAACACAGCTAGGAATTAGACATGTCCTGAATTCCAGTTGAGGTACACTGACTGCAGAGCCCACATTCTCGGGTATGAAGCTCCACTATGTCTCCAAAATGCCAAAAAGGAGCATGGGTGCTACTTGATCCAAGAGACCGTGGCTAGACCACATGATGAGCTAAATGTATAGCAGGTCTGAGCCCTGACTAGTAAGTGACAGAAAAGTACAACGGCTTTTAGCAGGAAATGTATGTAAATCTTAAACCATCATAGCCCACATGTGTTGGATTGCAATGTTAGACGAGAGAATGGCCTTGACTGGCTTCATAATCCAGGGTCCCTTAATGACAGTGTAAATCTAACTTATCAATAAGTTTTCTTTTTCTCTTTATTTAAAGAATATTTATTTACTTGTTTAAGACTATTTTTAGAGCAGTTTTAGGTTCATAGCAAAATAGAGAGTCATGTACAGTGAAATCCCATATAATTCCTCCCCCACACGTACAGCTTCCTCTATTATAAACCACCCCCACCAGGCACATACATTTGTAAAATGGATGAATCTACACTCATACGTCATTGTCACTCAAAAGTCCATAATTTACATTAGACCATCACTCTTGGTGCTGTACGTTCTATGGATTCGGATGAATATATAATGACATGTATCTGCCATTATAGTATCATAGAGATCTTCTCACTGCCCTAAAGATCCTCTGTGCTCTGTCTAGTCATCCTACCCTCCCCACAACTCCTGGCAATGACTGACCTTATTACTGTCTACATAGTTTTGTCTTTGCCAAATGTCATCCTGTTGGAATCATACAGTATGTAGACTTTTCAGATTGGCTTCTTTCACTCAGTAATATGCATTTAAGGTTCTTCCATGTCTTTTCACTGCTTGATAGCTCATGGCTTTTCAGCTATTCCACTGTCTATACCACAGTTTATTTATCCATTCGCCCAATGAAAAACATCTTATTTGTTTCCAACTTTTGGCACTTATGAACAAACTTGCTATGACCATCCACAGGCAGTTTTCATTAAAAAAAAATATTTACACAATATATTTTGAACCAGCCATATACTTACATTTTCAGAAATTAAAAGTATAGAAAGGAGTACAATGAACAGTCTTCCACTCTCCCCAAACTTTGATCTCCAAAAAAGAGCAGTTATTTAGTTTCTTCTGGGTCCTTTCATAGATATTTATACATATATGAGCAAATGTAAGATACAGTTATTTCCTCCATTTTTTTCTGAAATGTTTGCATATTACATTATTCTGAATCCTTTTTTTTTTTTTTTTGCTTTAACATCATATCCTGACAATCTTTCTACACTGTGTTTTTTGTGGCTGCTTGGCCTTTCATCCTATGGATATGCCATAATCTACTTCATCAATCCACTATTAATGGACATTTCCATCATTTTGAAGCTTCTGCTAACAAGCAATGCTGTAGTCAGTAACACTGTACATGAATATTTGGCACATGCGTGTATATACCCGTAGGATAAATGCTTATAGATGTGCTAGATTCAAGAATTCATACATTTTAACACTGGTAGATAAATATTAGCAAATTGTCCTCTGTAATGGATTTACCAATTTATCCCTCTTACCCTCATTTGTCTTCTTCAATCATTTGCTCACTTAACAAATATTAACTACTGCTTAATAGCACTTAATTAATTAAGTGCTTCTAGTACTGTTTCAATCCAAAGGACAGGAAAATTAATGAGACCCAGTACTTGCTCTCTAAGAATTCACCATGGTTGGAGAGATGGACATTGAATTAAATAACTGTAATACACAGGACAAAGTAATACACAGAAATATTATGGTCATAGTTACATGGTAGAGAGACTGAAGAATTCTACCTGGGCCTGGGGGCTAATGTTGATATTGAGTTTTGAAGTTTGTATGAACATTGATTAGATGGTCGAAGGGGAGAAGATCCATCCATCCACTTTGCCTTCCTAGATTTGCTCCTTAAGGTCTCCAGATTCCTGCTTATGAATGTAGTTCAGGATTTGGCAGTCTGAGGCAATGTGAGGCATGACTGGTCCAATTAATGAGGGAAGTAGGAGCAGAGATCTAGTTGGGTAAACAGGACTTACAGCCAGATTCTCCTCAATAGTGCCAAAGTCAAGAAAGCCTGCTTGGAAGTTTTGCTACTTTCCTGCTCATTCCTGTACCTATCCAAAGCAGCATTTCTGCAGCAACAATAACAGTTCTTCAGAGTGGTATATGTCTGTCCACACTTTCCCAGTCATATCATCTCCTATAGAAAATGTAAGCTACACCACAAACACAGTGTAAGCCTCCTGTTCCAGAATGAAATAATCAATTCTGCAGGGATTAGAAGGAAGAGTTGCTCTTCCTTCCACTGAAAAATCTAGAATGGCAAATCAGCTTTTAAAAAAAATTTTTTTTTGGCAAATCATCTTTTATAATTAAAGTCTTTTCTTTTAGATTGTTATTTCATAATTTCTTGTTCATCAGGTCTGGTTTTTTTCTTTTTTTCTTTTTTTTTTTTTTTTAGCTCTGGTTTTTTTCAATTCACAGTCAGTGCTTTCCACTTTGTATCAGTCTCTCCATTGCCAATTACCTCATGGTATTATATCACAAGCCCCTTGAGATCAGAGAGCAGGGCTTAAATGTGTCTCTATTCTAAATGTGTAGCACAGTTCCTGACTCATAATAGCACTCACTAATTGTTGACTGAATGAAGGAATAATGATCATAAGCAATAAGTGGGCATACACAAGGGATATTCACCATTTGCCAAAAATCTGGTTTATCTGTCTTGTAAGTCTGATCTTCTTATGATATTTTTCTATCCCTGGCTGAACTATATAAATTATATAATAGGCAGAACTACAGACTAGCCTCAGTTCTTCAACTCACCGGTAATACTCACTGCTCTCTTAAAGCAGGAAAAGATTTCTCTGCATTTTATAGAGATTGCTCAAACAGTAATTATCATAACTGAACTTATTACCTGAAGTTGGAGCCTCCACGACCATTGTGTCTCCTCCCTTGCTCTCTCCACATCCACATCTAATGAAATGGTCCCTGACCCATCACTGTCAAATCCATCACCTGCTTCACTCTAACCTGTCCCTTCTACTTGACTCCCACCACCTGTGCTTGAGTTGGGACCTTCAACATCCTGAGGGTACACCATTTCAACCACCTGCTAACTGGCCTCTTTGCTGTTCAGACCTGTCCCCTACTGAGTCACTCAGGCTCTTTCAGGATGTAAAGATCAGAGATAAACTCCAGAAATCTCAGTCAACGGAAACACACTACCAGTGGCAATTAAACAGGGAAGAGCCACAGTACCCTCAAATAATGATGCTCAGAAATCTACAACTTAATACAGGAAAAAGACTCAATGTAGCAACTGCATTGAAATAAAGATAGGCATTACTGGAAAAGCCTATTTCATAGTAAAGGGTCAGAGAAGCCTCTTGCAAGCTCCAGTTGTTCTCCCTCTGAAAGGGTCTTTGCAAAATCTGCTTTCTCCCAGAGAACCACTGACTTGTGAGCGGATTACCCAAATGGAGTGTCAGCTGGAATTTCTTATACCTTCCTAGTCATGTAAGGCATATTCCTGCCATGTGACCAGGCCTTCTGGGGTCTCACCAGGCACAAATCATCAGTTTTATTGTTAACAAGAAACAATGCTGACCAGCTGGTACAAACCATCCTGAAACTTTTAGGGCACATGGTTACAAAGTAATGCTATTAATACATTTCAGATGAATGCTGTGCATGCTTTTTTTTTAGTGTAGTAGAGTAACTCAGGCGAATCCCAGGCTTGTTGGAATTAACCCTCACAGCACAGGAGGTTTAGTACGAAGATTCCGGAGGCTGATAGACATTGTCAGCAGCCTTTTTATTCTCTTCTTCCTTCTTCTTCCTACTATGTTACCATTTTATCACAGTTCCTGCAAGTATCCGTTTGAATCCTCTGAGAGAGAACTGCTTTGAGTTGGGCGGGGTGGGGGGTTGGTAGTCGCCTGAGTTTCTACAGAGACAGCCTCTGCACCAGTCCATCTCCTGGGCTTCTGGTGAGCCACAGAGGATGGTTTTGCTCAGACACCTACCCCATCTCACTCAGCTGTGACCAACACCAGCGCTGCATGGTTCAAAGCACAGTTCCTCTCAACTTCTCGGAAGTGGGCCGAGTGCATAGCACACACCAAGTTATTACTTTCTCCCCAGTAAAGACACATCCCCCTTTAATATTATTTTTCCAAAAGAGAGGCAATCATATCATTCTCCAGCCTCAAACACATCATAAATTCCCATGTCCCATAAAATTCAAACACCTTACATTCATATAGGAATATGTTACCCAATATGGCAGCTACTAGCCATCTGTGGCTATTCAAGTTTAAATTAACCAAAATTAGATAAATTTAAAAATTCAGCTCTTCTGGGGCACCTGGGTGACTAAGTCATTAAGCGTCTGTCTTCTGCTCAGGTCATGATCCTGGGATCCTGGGATTGAGTCCCGCATGGGGCTCCCTGCTCCAGGGAGAGTCTGCTTCTCCCTCTCCCACTCCCCCAGCTTGTGTTTCCTCTCTCGCTATCTCTCTTTCTCTCTGTCAAATAAATAAATAAAACTTTAAAAAAAAATTCAGCTCTTCAGTTGCACTAGCCACTTTTCTTTTTTTTCTTTTTTTAAATTTTTTTTAAAGATTTTTTTTTTTTTTTTTTGACAGAGAGAGATCACAAGTAGGCAGAGAGGCAGGCAGAGAGAGAGGAGGAAGCAGGCTCCCCGCCGAGCAGAGAGCCAGATGCGGGGCTCGATCCCAGGACACTGGGACCATGACCTGTGTCGAAGGCAGAGGCTTTAACCCACTGAGCCACCCAGGCGCCCCTACACTAGCCACTTTTCGAATACCATATTGGACAGGGCAGATAAAATAAACAGGAAGGTGGTCTGCCTTATTGAAGCCACTTTCGGCTATTCCAGGCTCATCCCCCACCACTTACCCTGTGCACCCTAAGCTCTATTAACATCAAAATCCTTGCTGTTGCCCAAACTACTGTGCAGTTTATGCCTTTACTATTTGTTCCTATGGCGCACCTGTGACCTGAAATATCCTCGCCTCTTATGCACTTGGCAATGTCTTATTCACCTTTAAATGCCGGCAAACACAGAGTTTACTTACTGTTCTGTGAAGATATTCCTACCATTCCACTCTCCAAACATGAGCAGGAACCCCCCTTTCTCTTTGCTCCAAGAAAACTCTATATGTGCTTCTACTGTAGCACTTAGCTATGTTATTTGGTAACCTAGCTGTACTTAGCGTACAACATACATTCTGGACTTTAATAGTGGAGACCATATAGCTAGTACTTAAGAGGCCCAGTGGCCTCGGCTAGTGACGAATTGTGTAATCTTGCAAAACTCTTGTCTGAGTTTCCTCATCTGTGAAATGAGGATAATAAAATTATACTTCCCACATAGGATCATAATGGTGATCAATTATGTTCCTATCAATAAGCCCTTAGAATGGGGCCTAGAACTTAGGGTGCTACCTAAAAGTAAGCTATTAGTGAAATATTAATCCATTTTGTTTATTTACATATAAAATATATCAGACAAGAACAAGAGTGTGAGTGCAATTAACGACCCCACTCATCTAGACATATTTGCTGTGTCCGATGGTCAAACTCTAATGAGCAAGTTTAAGTCGTTATCTACCACTAAACATGGGTTTTGGAAGGTGAATGATGATCTTTTCAAGAGTCAGTCCCTGGGGCTTACTGATAAACTATTGATAGATTTATAAAGGGCTTGTCATCCAGGAAACTTTGGTCTTTTGAGCCAGAAAGGATTATTTGTGAACAACAGAATGAGAGGTGCCCGTGTGTGTTCGGTATTCACCGTCGTGCTCCACAATTCCTTCTCTTCAATTGCAGCTTATTATGCATACTCTCTTCATGACTGGCTGGACGCTTCTTCTTCTCAATCCCCATCTCTTTCTTCTGCTGCAGTGTTCCCACATCCAACCACCATGGTGGAGTTTCATTTCTCTCTTAAAATCTATTTTCTCATTAAAAAAAAAAAAAATCTATTTTCTCGGGGCACCTGGGTGGCTCAGTGGGTTGGGGCCTCTGCCTTCAGCTCGGGTCGTGGTCCCGGGGTCCTGGGATCGAGCCCCGCATCAGGCTCTCTACTCGGCGGGGAGCCTGCTTCCCCCTCTCTCTCTGCCTGCCTCTCTGCCTACTTGTGATCTCTGCCTGTCAAATAAATAAATAAAATCTTTTAAAAACATCTGTTTTCTCTCTCCTCTAATAATTCACTATCGTATAAGTTTCCTATTATTGCTGTAACAGATTACCCCCAATTTGGTGGCTTAAAGCAATACACTGCATTATCTTACAGTTCTGGAAATCAGCAAGCCCAAGTCAGTTTCACTGGGCTAAAGTCAGTGTGGTGGCAAAGTTGGCTCCGTTTGAAGGTTCAAAGGGAAAAAAATGTATTTCTGCCTTTCTTAGATTATAAACGACGCTGCCTGCTTCCCTTGGTTCCTGACTCCATCCTTGCCTCATTCCAACCTCTTGCTCTGTCATTATAGTCCCTCCTTCTGACCGATCCTCTGTCTCTGTGTCAGAAGGACACTTGTGATTACATGGGAGCCACCCAGATAATCCAGAATAATCTCCTTATCTCAAAACCCTTAATTTGATCATATCTGCCAAGTCCTTTTTGCCATGCAAGGTGACATGTCCCCAGGTTCTGGGGATTAGGATGTGGACATCTTTGGGGAAACATTATTTGGTCTACTGCACCTAACACATGTTTACAATTTCTCGGCATTCTCTCTAGTTTCCTCTATTTTTACAATTTAAAAATCTAAATATTTCATTAAGTTCAAAATACATGAAGTTCTTTGATTTAGTAAATAAATTGAAAAAAATCTATACTCTTAAAATAGTTGACATCCTTAGGGTTGCATCTAAAGTTTTATACTTAAAAATCTTGTGAACAAATGTTAGAAACACACGCAATTTTTAAAACATTCTCTCCATTCCACTCATTAGTTATATAAACAATATTAACCTAACAGGCATGTTTCCAGATGGTCACTGGATGTTCAAATATGGCTTGGAGTGATCATGTGAAATCTATTCCCAGCTGAACTTGGGGAGAAACTTACCTACCTTGTCTATACTATCTATGCCATGTGCACACATGTATATACCTCCATATATATCTCTGTATGTTCATATTTACACATATATAACGCATATATTTTTTAATGTTATTTATTTATTTGAGAAAGAGAGCACAGATGGTGGGGAGCAGCAAGGGAGAGGGAGAAGCAGGCTCCCCGCTGAGCAGAGAGTGGGGGCGTGGGGCTCAATCTCAGGACCCCAGGATCATGACCTGAGCCAAAGGCAGACACTTAACTGACTGAACCATCCAAGAGCCCCTGCATATATTATATTTATACACATATCTTATATATTAGATTTATACATATGTAGCACATATATATATTAGATTTAAACATCTACACACACACACACACACACGTCAATAGCTCTACCTGTGTTTGTCTTCCCTATCAGGAAGTAAGCATCTCCAGGGCATAGCTCAAGCTTACATTCCCTCAAATCTATAATGTCTACAATAGGCCTGACTTAGCCAGTTCTCAGTGATTATTTCTTATTTGAATACATTTGCACTACCATGTGGCACAGGGGAAAACCGAATAGAAGTCACCTGACAAGAAAATGAAATCATCAGACCCTTCCTTCTGTGTCTTCCTTCTCAATATCTCAGGCTTCAAAAGATTAGACCAAAGAACTGGGTTCAAGCAGTCCCTCACCTTCATGCTTGTTTTTTTGCTGCTATTTTCGCATGCTATATTTTGCTGCTACCTCCTACACATTCTGAGTGAATCTCTCAAGCCACTTGGTTTTCCCAAATTGTGTCCTTGCTCCCGCCCCCCACATAATATCTGAAAAGCCCCCACTTCCTACACCTTCAGCCCCTCCCACTCACCTTCTCCACCTGGGACTTTATTCCCTCTACCCACTTGTGTTTCTCCTCACAACTCATCTTTGGATTGTCTCCTATGTCCTTTACTTCAAAAAATCAAAGGATAAATTCTCAGAAAAGAGCAGAGAATTCTAGAAAATTTTTGATTTCCAAACATTATCATAAATTAATGGATAATCCTTTGCTGAGACAAAAATCTATAAAAATTTTAATAATGTCTCTAGAAAAGAGGGAACTGCAAGTATTTTGGAATTGGTATGTCTTATTATTTGCTTTCATTTTACAACAGTTCCTCTCCTTATCAAGTCATTTAAAATTATTAAAAAGTAGTTGGTCTCAATAATTTAGGAGTGGGGTGTGTGTGATAGAAGTGGGGTGGAGAGAAAGAAAAGCCTTGAAATCATTGAGAACACTATGAGGCAATTTGCTTTTTATGTCATGCATCTCATGCTCTTTCTACATTTTTGATGTTTTTCCTTTTTCTTTTTTTTCTGCTGTTGGTTTGCTTTTTATTTTCCATTCTCTCTACTGAATATTCAGTTATTTCAGGAAGAAAAAACTGTATATGTTTATACATTCAAATGTCTTCTAAGAAAATAAATCTTGACTTTTGCCATTTCTACTATTAATACCTAAAGAAGAAGAGTAAAGAGGTAAGGAAATTTAACGCTACCTATCAAATTCCCAAGGCAGCTAAAAAGTAACCTAAAGACTTGATTAAATTCATATTTATATATTAAAGTATGATACTGACCCACAATTCCAAAATCAATGTTTAAAACACAGCAGTTACAAAAGTGCATCTTTCAGAATATTCCTTCCCTATCATGGAAAATTTCCAAGAAACCATCGGAATCAATTTTCACGGATTTTTCATTCGCAAATAAAATGTGACACACCTTGGCTCTGAGTACAGATAGAGGCAAAGGTCATTATGAAAGTATCAAGCAGAATACAAATGTTGTAATAGCTTTCACTATTAACATAATTGATGCAACTTAGAATCAATCCTCTTTTTTGTTCTTTGTTCTATGGCCAGGGGTTGGCAATCTTTTTCTTAAAGGGCCAGGTAGTAAATACTTCATTTCAGGCCTTGTGGGTCATATCTCAAAACTCAACTCTGCTGTTGTACCAGAAAGCAGCTGGACACAATCTGATCAAGAACTGAGCATGGGCAGAAGGGTTGGCAGGAATAAGAGCTCACAGTGCTGAGCCAACCTCTCTCTGGTCCATGCTAACTGAATCCTACTGAGAAAAACATGCCTCCTTCTTTTCCTCCTCCCCATGGAGGGGGAATACTAGTAAGAAAAAGATCATAAACATCTACTACAAACCTCATTTTCCAGACAAGAATACCGAAGTTCTGAACGGTTGGGTGACTTGCCAAACCTTCAACAACTCCATTTGTGTGCAAGTAAGACCAGAGCCCATTCAAAATTACGGAATATTCCTTGACCACTTACTCTCTCAGGTAAGCCTCAAAGCACTTAAACCTTCTCTGAGTTCATCCTTACAACCTCTTTCTAAAGTACTATTATCATCTTCATTTCACAGATGAAAAAACAGATTCAGAGAGGTTAAGCAATATGCCTAGGGTTTCACAGCAGGGAAAGGGTCCAGAGAAGAGCCAGGGCTTTTCACCATCCACTACTTGCTGCGGCTGCTCCTGCTGCTGCTACAATACACCCACCCCTCCACTTTCCACTGTGTACTATTCTGTGTCCTCTGGAAAGCCAACACTAGACTTCCCACTGTCACATCGGATCCAAGATGCCATGGTTAGGGTTTTCTCCCCCTCAAAAGCACTCCTGTAACCTGACTTGCTGATCCAGTCTAACTGTAATTCTGCAACACAGAAACGGGGAGTGGACCCTGACTTCACACACCCATGGCCAACCCCATGTAGAAAGGCTGGGAAATGTGAAGTGTTTGATCTTTGCTTGCACAACAACCAACCCAAGGAGACTTGATGAGGAAGTCAACTTCAGACTCCCTCCCTCTCTTAGACTCCTGGAGCAGTTCCAGTGTCCACAGCCACTGGGAGTCCAGAGAAGGGCCCCAGGAAAACTGGACTGGAGTTCACTTTCATTTCACAGCTGAAGTGTGTGACTCTTTTAGAAAGTTGGGCCTTCCCAGCACCTAACACTGCCCACATTAGCATCCGCCCACTTCCCCTGCTTTGTTTCTCCTAAACCCTGTAAAACAAGTAGGTGTGGAAAATGTAGGAAGGGGGAAAGACATGTTCAGTGCCCACTTCTTTTCTGAATAAATGTATTTCCTTATAAAGGTTTGGTGTGCCATACCTAAAGCCTCCACTGTTAAAAGATAAAGCCATCGCAGTCTAAATGACAAGCTATGAGCAGAAGAGAAAAGTTTTCTAAGTTGATGTGTTCATGTCACAGAATCAAATATTCTTCACACAGCCAGTGCATGGATGTAAGCCACTGTTACTTGTCATTTACTTAAGAAGTTTTGTGGTCTTATATAAACTGTATACACACACACACACACACACACACACACACACACAGTACTATCCTCAGATTCCTGACACTTGTATACACATATTCCCTCTCTGGCTCTCCTTTCCCAACCAAGTCCCATTTTACCTCTGTAAAAAGAGATAGGTTGAAATGAAAAAATTAAAAGGGAGCAAACTCTGTCTTGCAGCAAGAATAATTCCTAGTGGGTTTCTAATGAAGCTACTTGATAAGGTCTATGGTCCTTTACTTTTTCACCCAGATCTTTATTTCTCCAACAGTAAGAAAAAAGAATCTGGATCAGATTGGATAAGGCAGTAAGACAGTAAGACGAGACTGGGAGAGAAAAGCAATGGGTTACATCATAAAGCAGAAGCATTAAACACCTTCCTCTCTCTTTCGCTCACTCAGCAGAGTTCACAGCAGAGAAAAGGAGTGAGGCTCCTTTCAAGGCTTCCTGAGTCGACTGCACAGATTAGAAGGAAGGAACGCCAACATAACTCACATAACTGTGATTTACCCCAACGGCGGCAGCAAATCGAGAAATGTTAAAAATTATGTCATTGAAGTCATTTACTGAAGGTAAACAAAGTCATTAAAAAACAACAAGAAAAAAAAAAGATAATCAAGAGGGCCTCACTGAAGTATTTCAGATACCTCTGGGCAAATGCCTAACCACAGAAAAACCTTCTACTGCTGCACCTGAAGATCCCACTGCCCAATGTTATGAGTGGCTGGGTAGCCTCCTGGGTCTCCCAGGGAAGGTATGCAGCCCGCCCTGTGGGCTCACCTGCCCTTCAAGCCCAATCTGACAAGGCCCGAGCAAACACACTCTCAAAAGCAGAGACATTCTTTAGGGATTGTGCAAGGAATTTGGCAGCTGCACTTCCTCACGAGGTGTGGCATAAAGAGCAAGTTCCTCCGCCAGGGGCAGAAGCTTATTTACAGCTTCTTTAGAGGAAATCAATATTACATTGTCTTATCTAAAAATCTGCACTCACATTAAAATTCCTGTAGACTTCTTCTGCTACTGATCTCTTTAACATTTTAACATAGAAATCATAACAAAACAAAACTTAGCCTAGCTAATATTTCTTGTAATGAACCAAGGAAAGAGTGGAACTCATACAGGACATTTTGCATAAATAAGATTTCTACTTCTCTCTTTTCTTCCCTCCTTCCCTCCAGGAGCTCTGGTGAAACAGCTCCTGGCGTTCTTGGTGCATTCTGACAGCCCAGGAAGGAGGAGGACTCTCGTACCCCTTTCATCCCAGGAGAGAAGAGGCCTCTGACCCAGAACAGGCCCTCCAGAGGGCTCTTTTTGAAACCCAAAGAACACTATGTGTGCAGATCAATATTAATGTCTTTTAACCATAACTGTATTTTCACAGGCCACATCAATCATGGGAAAAGTCAAAGGCTTGAGAGCAATTTGGTTCCTGCCCCTATGGTTTTCTTCTTTTTTTTTTTAAGATTTTATTTATTTATTTGACAGACAGAGATCACAAGCAGGCAGAGAGGCAGGCAGAGAGAGAGAGGGAGAAGCAGGCTCCCCGCTGAGCAGAGAGCCCCATGTGGGGCTCGATCCTAGGACCCTGAGATCATGACCTGAACTGAAGGCAGAAGCCTTTAACCCACTGAGCCACCCAGGTGCCCCCCTATCCCTATGGTTTTATCTCAAGAGTTCCTACCAGGCCCAAACTGACGTCACTCTCTCTCTATTCTGGATGTGTGGTTCTGGCTTACTTTGGACAGAATACGGTATCAGGTGAGAAAGGTGCTTTTACTCTGCTGGCCTGCAACACATAAAACTACTCCACTGGAGGGGAGTGAGAGAATCAAGGACACTGCCTCCGTGAGCTGAGCTGTCACCCTGGATAAGGGCTGAGTCTCTTGTTGATTCTCAGTGGGAGTCCATTGTCATGGCCCTGTGAATCATCTGTGAACTAGGCATGACCCTCGTGAATGCCAGCATTGAGTGGGTGGGGCACTGAAGGATACTTGTTGTTGTTATTTTGGTTTTTGCACTAAGGAAGACTCTCTGCTTTGTTCGTGGGTAGGGCTAGATGAAATAATAGGCCAGTTTCCTGGAGGCCAGGAAGACAAAAACTGAAAGACAAGAGGATGCTGGGAAGAGAGAAGTCAATAAAATGTCTGTGGGATGTTATCAAGACCCTTTGGGACTAGACAAGAGGTACCTCAGGGACAGAAGGCTGTACTGTCTGTGATCATTTCTGTTGGTGTGTCCTGAAGCAAAAATTACTTGCAAATGGCAGTTTATAGACTGCCCCTCTCCCCAACCGCTATTAGAGCATTTGAGAATTGCCCACTCAGCGTTACCCTCTAAAGCCTGTATTTCCTATGTCCGTCTTCAGGAGGAAACTCCTCAGAGCCAAAGAACATCTGCACACCAGAGGACCTGCCCAAGACAGAGGAGAAGGAAACTGATGTGTCTTAAACGTTTATTGCACAGTAAAGAAGAAAGTGATCAAAAATCAAGACACCAGGGAGAAGGGTTGTGAATTCGAGAGACAGTAATTGGGGTTAAGAGAGTGAGGCACTCCTTAGAGTCACTGGGCATGAGGGAAGTACTATCTCAAAAAATTGATTACATCTCCTTACCAGCATAAAAGCACTTTGAACACATTCCACTATCTAATATTTGACTTCCTTTTTGCACTTTTGTATGTTTTGTGTTGTGCAGATTATGCATGGATAACCCAGCATTATCCACCTTCCAGGATGTCTTATTGATGAAGGCTAGAAGACTAGGAACTAGATTTCTCAAAATTCCCTGCCATCAGGGTTTTGCATTACATTCTGCCTCCAAGAGAGAACACAAGCTTTGGATGGTGGGAGAGAAGCAGAACCCATAATATTTTTCCTTGCCACTGGCAAGCATGTCATGTGCTCTGGCAAACATTAGATTTAAGATGCTTCCAGAAGCTTCCGGTATTCCTCCTGTGAATTATTTCATTTCAGTGGTGAATATGTAGCTGAATCACGGTCAGCCATTTCCTGCAACTCCTGCAACTCCTGCAAATACTGATTTCCTGAAAGCCATCAGCAGCTTTGTATAACCTTCATCCTCAAGGCCTTTCTGTTTCCTTAGCAGAAATTTGACTGACACATATTCCTTATAAGGCATAAAATCCATAGTAGAAACTTAAAAAGAATAACATAAATACTAATTTAATTATTTTAGTTAATAAGTAAAATTTTTCATAATAAAAATATTTGTAATTAATTCTTCTCAATTAATTAGGATATAACTTAAATGTCTGGTTCTAAAATAATTTTATTTCAATATTTAGCTTTAATAGCTATAAGAACTAAAAAAAGACACCTCACAAAAATTGTAGATAAAAATAGAAGATGTGGGCGCCTGGGTGGCTCAGTGGGTTAAGCCCACCTTTGGCTCAGGTCATGATCTCGGGGTCCTGGGATCAAGTTCCGCATCGGGCTCTCTGCTCTGCAGGGAGCCTGCCTCCCCTTCTCTCTCTGCCTGCCTCTCCACCTACTTGTGATCTTTCTCTCTCTGTCATATAAATAAATAAAATTTAAAAAATAGAAGATGTACCTCATTAACTATGCTTACTAAATAACAATATGCAAAAAAAATGATATGCAGAAAATTATGAAACTTTCTAGAAGGACATTAAATAATACCTAAATAAAATGGAAACAGATCTTGTGTTCTTGGATAGAAAGGTTTAATATTATAAAGAATATAATTTTCCTCCAAATAATCTACAGATGTAATGAGGTTCCAATCAAAACATCAATAGAACTTTTGAAATTGATGCATTGATTCTGAAACTTATATCAATGAGAGAGAATACCCAAGAACTCTCTGAATTAGAAGGCAGTGGTAGGGTGCAGGACTAGTATCACCAGATAGAAAAACTTGTTATAAAGCTGTAGTAATTAATATAGTGGTGTATAGGGACAGATACATTGATTAATTGATTAATTGGACAAATATCACAGAAGGAAGTTCACACAAATATTTAACTTTGATAAATAACAGAGCTGTGGGTATTAAGCCACCCAAGCTTTGGTACTTTGTTATGGCCGCCCTAGTTAACTAACACAGTCTCTAAGCCAGAATTCCTAATAGTCACTCCTCCTTGTTTCCAAGTTTACAAGAGAGTACAGCAAAGCCTAGAACACACTAACACCTTCTGCAGAATCACTTTTGTGTAGCTACCCTGGCATCAGTACAGAAGAAGGAAACTGATAAACATTATTAAATTCCAAACTCACCAGATTTTCTTTTGACCTTATGACTATAAAATCAAATTTCACATGATGCTACAAATGTATGCACCAAGGCTGCATTTTGCTTCTTTTTGGTGATTATCACGTATAATTATTTATTATACTAACAACAGCCAACACACTTGTTGTTATTAATAGCTAAATAAAATTCCTTTATGTCCATGAAATTTATCCAATCGCTGGCATGAAAACGTTATGGTGCTGTTCCTCAAAATGAATACCAGGGAAATGACATGAATCACAAGACTGGGAGAGACATTGGAATCCATCTGAAAACCACATGTCCCATCAAAGCCAGCCTGCTCCAGACTGCTCCTCTCTCTTCCATTCAAAGCCAACAGAAACCAATGGAGCAGAACATCAAGGCAGCTAAGCAACAAGGACACAGAGTCCCAAGTAGCTGTGCTTAGAATGAGAGAAGCCATTTTCCAAGTAATAAGTAACTGGCACAAAAATTTCGCTGAGGATCTTAGAGCAAATGGACTTTGATTTAATGCAGGTGATCAAAGGTTACTATCCTGAAGATGCAAAGAAAGAGAATCCTTTGCCCTGACTAATACAGGCCCTGAAACAAAGCATGACCCATCTGTCAGTGCTCCCTGAGTTGTGTTTCCCATGCCTGCAGAAAGATAATAAAACTGCGTATCTTCCCAGAAGTCAGGCCCAGGAGCATGGCTGCTCCCCTACAGTAAGAGAACCAGGAGGCTCAAGAAAGAGTAGGCATCACCATGAAAGAAAAATTTATGAGTTTGCTGATCTGAACTCAGATTCAGGGGGTTGGCCACTGAGAACAGTCCAGAAAGTCTTCATAGCATTGTAATTGTCGAGGGTGGGGTGGGATGCACAATGTAGAAGGAAACTGAGTAATTCCAATAGGATTTGCCATAGTAGATCTCTGAGAGTTTACTTTAATGATGGCTTGAAGATCACTGAAAGCCAAATAAAATACAATTATTTTCAACCTTTAAATTTTTCCAAATGTATTATAAATCCTAAAAAGCAGAAAAAAACCTGATCAAAACCAACAATAACAAAAAGTCTTTGCCAATATTTAGGTCAGCTTCTTAGATGATAATTAATGACTGTGCTGGGTGTGTTCTAGAAGCTCACAGTAACATATAAGCTCTCTGTTTCTCTAGTTAAGTTTTTCTAGATTTGAAATTTGCTATTTTTTAAATTAATATACTATTTATTGGAGAGGTTTTAGGTTTACAGAAAAATTCGGTGAAAGTATAGAGATCCCAAATACCCCTTGACCATCCCACCTTTCTAGTTTCCTCTATTATTATATCTCTTGCATTAGTATGGTCTAATGGTCTGTTCCTGGAATAGGTGCCATTAACAACACCTGACAATGATACATAGGTGTCCTTTGAAAGCTCCAGGCAGTATATACATATTTTACTCTGTAATGAGCCAACACTGATAGATTATTATTAACTTTATTATCAAAGTCCCCAGTAAGATTCCCTGTGCTTCACTTATTTCCTCTCCAATCCCTGGCAACCACTAATCTTTTTTTTTATCTCTATAGATTTGCCTCTTCCAAGTGACATATAGTTGGAATATAATATATAGTTTTTTCCAAATAGGTTTCTTTCATTTAGTAGAATGAATTTAAGGTGCAACTTGCTGTTTTTCTATAGGGAGTGATGAAAATAGAAAAGGATAAAGCAAACAGAAGCAATTTGAAAAGAAATACTCATAGTGCTCTACCAATATTTAGTGTGCACAGGGGACACACACACACACACACACATACACACACCCCACTCATTTCAGATTTACATTCAACAATATGAATGTGCCAAGGAAGGAACCACAGAACTTTAGAGTAAAGACTATTTCCACATACACTGTATAGTCTCAGGTCAATAGTAGATGGAAGTCTCACATTGGTGACATTAAAATTTGTTCTCCTATTAAAATACTATTTATGGGGTGGAAAGTGGGGATAGAGAATTTGCAAACAAGTTCTGAAGTCTTTTTTTGTAGATGTACTTGTTGTAGTGGCATGAAGGAAGTGATTCTGAAACAATTGAGATATTTTATAGGATTAAGCAATGAGTAAATATGTTTATGCTATTGAGAGGCAGAGTTCCCACTAAGGAAGAAGGGACATAGAAATACACAATGATGAATGACAAGAAGGAGCCTCACAGGAATGGACTGGAATTGGAAATATTGATGTGGGCTCTTAATTTCTAAAATACATGGGAATGTGTATATGCATGTGTTTGTGCAAGTTTATATGCCTATGCATCTATATGTTTGTGTGTATATATGCATACATATACATACATACTTCCTAACTTTGCATAACGAAAGGGTGAAGAAGCAAAGACCAATCCAAAGTAACCATAAGCAGCAAACCTAATCCCAAAGTTTGGCCTATAATACTATTCCAACTAAAGGAAAGGGAAAAAGGCGGTACTTTAGGGAGATATGTTGAGCCAAATACTGAAAACAAAATACCTGAACCAAATTTATCTGCACAGATGCTTACCATATCAATTGGGCTGAGGGTTCAAAGATATAAGTGCTCTTCACTAATCACCCACAAGTTAGATTCTTTATAGTACAAGATGAACCAGGAATATATTGTTATGCCAGAAAGTGAAGAAGTGCTTTAGAAAAAAATAAACAAACAAAAAAACAATGGGGGTTTAAAACAAGAACAAGGAACCCACTTGAAAAGGGCCTTCAATTGTCAAGTCAAACTAGGGATAATATGAGCACCAAAATATTAAGGACAGGAATGACTTACAAACCACTGAAAAATATGAGCTAATATGTATGCTACTGATGTAAGTAAATAAATAAATGAGACAGGGAGGAAGTCTCATGCTTTTAAGGCAGAATGCTGAATGATGCTGGTTAATGTGGAGGGGGTGCTAGAGTTGAATCATTTGCAGCATTAGAATAAAGACTAGATCAGGCAAGAATCATCAATGAATGATAACTAAATCCAGAGAAAATTTTACTGAAAACCAGAAACTTGCACTGGACTTAAAGTACCTTATCACAAACTGTCAATTAATTTCAAGTGAAAAAAAAAAAGTTAATTGTACAGGGAGAAACTGGGTATCACCTTCACTGGTGATTAATATTAATGTCACCAGTGAGGAGCAGACAGCCATTGTGTACCTCCAGATGGGACACCTTGATAAAGACACACATCACCTATGAAGTATATGGGTGAGAATGTGTAACCTGACTCTAATTATGAGGAAACATCAAGCCAATGAGGAATATTTTACTAAAAAGAGGGTAAGATTATAGTCTTCAAAAATATTATTGGCATAAAACATAAGAAACAGTTGTGGAACTGTTCAAGATTAAGGACACAAGACAACTTTTATTAATGTGTTCCAGGCTGAAGATGCAGGACAACTAAATGCAGTATCTGACCCTGGATTGGATTCTAAAGTGGAGGGGGAAATGCTGTAAAGAACATTATTGGGGCAATTAAAAAAGGATAATTGTTTAGATAAAACTATTGCACTAATGTTAAATTTATTAAAGTTGATGACTGAACTATGCTTATGAAAGAGAATATTCTGAGGAAAAATACAGTGAAATACTTAGAAAAGTGGTACTGGGTTAAAGGGTCATGATGTATACAATTTAATACTGGTAATACAATGCAAAAAAGAGGGAGGCAGCAAATGAAAGAAAATGAAGTAAAATGTTAACCACAGATAAATGTGAGTAAAGAGTATACAGGTATTCTTTGTATTATTCTTGTTCTTGCAACTTTTTTGTAAGCTTGAAATTATTTTCATATCCAACAACCACAATGTTAGGAAAACGGTATCTAATGAAATAAATAGTGACAATGAATATTCTTCTACTGAAATCCTCATCAGCTATCACCTGTAAACTCCTATCCATCCTTTAAAATAACCTGCCATGGCATTTTCTTTCTCTATGTTACCTTCCCCAATACCTTGGTCTCAAAATGAAACACAACAAAACACTACACATTCCATATCAGCCCAAATTGCATTCAGATTCTAGTAACACAGTGAAAACAGAAGTAGCATAAATAAGACAGAAATGCATTTCCACCCCAAAACTGAAGGAGAGGCAATCCGCGTTTCACTCTGCTGTGTCATTAGTGATCAGACTCTTTCTCTCTTCCTTCCTTGTCATCCTTTTTTTTTTTTTTAAGAGATAGAGAGAGTTGGCAGGGGGTGGGTAGAAAGAGAGGGATAAAGAGAGAATCCCAAGCTGACTCCATGTTGAGCACAGAGCCTAATATGGGGCTCAATCTCTCCACCTCCTGAGATCATGAACTGACCTGAAATCAAGTCAGACAGTTAATTGACTGAGCCACCCAGATGCCCCACTTGTCATCCTTTAAATTGCTTCCATCGTTAAGGTCACATTACCCTCCAGTATTGTCCCTGGAGCTCCAGCCATCACATCCACAATCCAGCTCCCAAGCCCCAGCCATTTGTCCCCACTCTAAGAAGAACTCAGAAGTTCAATCCCAAACTTCTGCTTGCATAACATTAACAGAAATTTAGTCCTATGGCTACATCTCCTGCAAGGGACGATAGAAAATAGAGTCTTTAGCTGGACCTCTTGCCACCTGGAATAAAATTGGAGTGGTTTTATAAGAAATAGGGGGCAAATTAATATTGGGTAAGTAATTATCAGTCTCTGAATACATCCTATTGTGAAATCTGCCATTATTTTGTCCATGTTCTATTATTACTTTTATCAGACCATATTTTGTTTGTATTTATGTCACTATCCTAAACTATAGCATATAATTTTTGGATAGGAAATATCTATGTTGGCTTTTAAATGTACCACAGCCCAGCTCAGAGGGTCCCACAGTCATTGCTCATGTAAGGTTCATGAAATTAAATGAGTTGATAGGCAGCCATCTGAGATATTGAAGATACACATATTTGATATTCCACAGGATTACCCTGCCATTGTGGAGAGAATTTAAGGACCCAGTTCTTTAAGTGTTACATGGTTATAAGACTTAAGTGCAGACAAAATTTGCTGGTGATTTCTGGCCACAGAATACAGAAGATGGTAATCATCTGAACATTTTAATAGTAAAGTGTAATCCTTTTTCCTTAGTTTTGATGACTTGTGCCTTTATTAGCCCCAGAGACTGGGTAGTCCTTCATTTATTAAATACTTTAAAACATAAATGTTATGAAAAATTTATTATTAGATATGTTTCTGATCTCATTTAACCAATCAATAAGGAAGTAGGTTTAGAAACAATTTGTTAGCATGCTCAACAATGAGCAACAGAATAGAAACAGGAAGCAAGAAATGTCAGATTGCTGAGTGATGTTTCATCTTCTCAAGCATATAAGATCCTGCAGAACCCAAATGATCTTAGGAAAGAGCAAAAGAGGAGTATTTTTATATAAAAACAGTTACTGAAAAAGAATTATCATGCATAGAAAAACAAAAAGCCCTTATCACTCATGGAGTCACCAAATATATTTGAGTTTTCACTATATGTCAGGCAATTAGCTACACATGAAATGTTTAGAATGGCATAAAAGAAAGAAAAATTTCATAATTTTATGGAGTCTTTCACCTCAGAGTTCTCCCAGCTAGTAAGTGGTAGAATACGTTTTCAACCTCAAGGTTTTGTTTTGTTTTGTTTTGTTTTGTTTTCTAAAATCCTCACATTTGGCCACTATATTTTCACAGTAAGAATTAAATCTTCTTGAGGCACCTGGGTGGCTCAGAGGGTTAAGCGTCTGCCTTTGACTCAGGATCCCAGTGTCCTGGAATCAAAGAGTCAGGCTCCTTGCTCAATGGGGAGTCTGCTTCTCCCTCTCCCTCTGCCCAATCCCCACCTCTGTTCATGCTCTTTGGCTCTCTCTCTCTCTCTCTCCCCCTCTCTCTAAAATAAATTTAAAAGCCCAAAAACCAAAAAAAAAAAGAAAAGAAAGAAAGAAAGAAAGAAAAGAAAGAAAGAAAAGAACTCTTCTTGAAAACATCTATCTTAAATTTTGGGTCTACAGTCAAGTGATAGTTGAAGATCCTAAAATGTTGCCTTTATTACTTATTTCCATTAAAAAATGAAGCTGCTGATAATGGGTAAGAGAACTAAAATAATTTTTTTTGAGTGAAGTAAAATGTTCATTGATATTTTATTTTGATAGTCTCACGTTCTGTATAAATGAGTTGCCAAAATTTTGCATTGTTCAGATTGATTTATGACTGTCTTCACACAACAACCAACATTCCAAACTGCGAAGCGATAGTTTGGATAATATATTTCTAATTGGTGCCATAAATGTAAATTACTGGAGTTTTTCCCTAAATTGACCAGATAATTTGAAACTGTGAGCAGCCTCAGCACAGCTGCCAAAGATATCAGATAAAATATTACCCTAAATAAAAGGTGGGGCTCCAGAATGAGTAAAACAAAAGCCATGCCAAAAAAGATAAACACACACCCTCCTTTGAAGACTACTGCCAAGTATCTTTAAAATCATGCCAAAGAAAAGTTCTCATCCAGGTTTACTTTATCTCCACCTTCCCTTTTCTAACTCGAAGTACCCAGGATATTGCTTACAACTCAACAGTTCTATCTTGAGCTTTAAAAACACATCAGGGAACGGACTGAAATCGAAGTAATGCTTTTACTGTGTCACCTGATCATCATCTGAGGGAGAACAGGCAAAGAGTGTGAAGTTGAGGTGTCTGGCCACATATTTGAGATCACAAAAGGGCAGGGTTGGACAAGGTCATGGGGCATCCATGTGCCTCCCTGCTGGTCTGTCCAGTACCTTCTTTTTTGAGAAAAGCACAAAGGCATCTCTGACTGGTTGTCACACCTAGATTCTCTGATTAATAAACCTGTCATTGTGGGAAATTGTCCAGCCTAAACTGTGAGATCATCAAATCCTAGAAAAGCGTTAAAAATATCATCTGACCATATATACTCTGCCTCCCGCCAAAAGGAATTTTAAGTGGCTCTGAATCACCCTTCCAAAGCACTGGCCCAGAATGACCACAGAGCCTTTTCTTCCTCGTTTAGAGTATCAACATGAATTCTCTTTCAAAGTAATAACTCGTACTATGGTAGCCAGCTTTGATTATTGTTCTCTTTTTTTAAAGATACTTACTGCCTCAGATGCTCAAGAATGACCACAAATATGATCATGATGATGTCTCCAGTTCAAACGGAGCACTTGACATCTGAAATCCAAATATTAATTCAATTCCTCCTTGTAAAAAATTACTGTTATAACATAATAAAGTCAAAATTTGGTTGTATTAAGCTTATAAGCTGATTTGATTGTATTAACCTACCAGCTAAAAATGGTTCCAGCTTAAGGCTAAAACCTGCATATCACCACATTTGTAGAATTATTAAATTTAGGAAAATATCAGGTCCAGGAGAAGACAGAAACAAACATAAACATGTGCTTGACTCCTTGAAATCTGAGTATTTTCCAAAAGAGAGGTGTTCAGTGGAGGTGGTGGGTTCATCAGGAAGAGGGAAATCAGATTTATGGGCCACACATGGTTTCAAAAGGGGCAAATAGTGGGGAACCTGGGTGACTCAGTCAGTTAAAGCGGCTGCATTTGGCTCAGGTCATGATCCCAGGGTCCTAGGATCAAGCCCCATGTTGGGCACCCTGCTCAGTTCTCTCTCCCTGTGCCTGCTGCTCTGCCCACTTGTGCTCTTTGTCTATCTCTCTGTCAAATAAATAAATAAAATCTTAAAAAATAAAATAAAATAAAAGGGGCAATAGTGTCCAGGTTCTTTTTTTTTTTTTTTTTAAGATTTTACTTATTTATTTGACAGAGATCACAAGTAGAGAGGCAGGCAGAGAGAGAGAGAGGGAAGCAGGCTCCCTGCTGAGCAGAGAGCCCGATGCGGGACTCGATCCCAGGACCCTGAGATCATGACCTGAGCCGAAGGCAGCAGCTTAACCCACTGAGCCACCCAGGCGCCCCAGTGTCCAGGTTCTAAAAGAGACTGTAATAGTGAAATCCCAAGGGTTTTTTTGTTTTTGTTTTTGTTTTTGTTTTTTAATGAACAAAGTCCTTTGAGTTGGACATGTCTCCATATGAAATACCCAGGCATATTTCACTTTGGGGCATTTGAGGGAAACAAAGCAAGAAAGTAAATAAATAAATAAATAAATAAATAAAATGAACACTATTCTTTTCATTTCATTATTGTATTCTGTTACAACTTTACAGGGGAAAGGCTTTCAAATAGTAGCTGGTTTCAAAATATTCCAGTTTGCATTTTTTTTTTCACAATACTTCAATCCCACTTTTGAGGACCAAATCTATAGCTGGAAACTCAGAGAATCATCATCTCGCATGGAGGCAGAAAACAACGGTGAAGCAGTGAGTTTTTGGGCTACACTTGCCTATTATTCAAAGCCCATTTAAATTCTTTTTAGGAAATTACTTTCCCAGTTACATGGAGGAGCACATTTTTCACTGTCATTTTTAACAGGAAAACTACAACCCGTTTCTGACTTCTGCTCCTTTTTTAAGGACACCAGTAGGAAGATCATGGCTTTCAGAAACAAAACAAAAAAGGAGAAATATTGCAACTGAGTGCACACATTTCATCACCATCCTTCCATAAAGAAAATATGTTGGGGATTTTTGTTATTGGTAATAAGTGTCATTAAACCCTTCTGGAGTTCCTAGTCTTTAACCCTTTATCTGCTGTTCATTTCCACTTTCAAATGGAGCAAAATTTCAGGTGAAGGAAACCTCATCTTCCAAGTGCTACCCCAAAATTGTTTTTAATCATATTTTACATATGGATTAGCTTGATATTGAGATGATAATGTTTGAACTTGAACTTGTAACTGGCCTCAACAACCATACTTCAAACTTAGGGGTTATTTTTACTGAGAGGAGAAAAAAAAAAATCATGTGTCCTAGTACACTTACTCAAAGTATTTGGTGAGGTAATACCTGATTTTAAAATATATACATGTAATGTGTCTATGTGGGTGTTACAGTTTATCAAGAACCAGCCTTTGTTAGACTAGCAAAGTGACAAATGCTAATTTAACTTATTTGAATTATCTTTGTAAAATCAAAATATATGTATTTTGAGTGCTGGTGTATATTTGGTCTTTATTTGCAAGGAAGAATGAGTATAAATTTAGTCCTTACTATCTTCTTGGTCCTTAAAATCTGAGGGTTTATAAGTTCAGTGCTGTCTGGTGCCTCTAAATTTTTCATATAATAATGAGTCTGAAAAAGTGACATTACACCTGTCTTTCACTTATTCCAAAACTTGAGTTCCAAAACTTAACAACTCTCATAAATCCTATAGGTTATTAGAATTAAAATAATGATGATAAGATGATGATTATAATGGCAGCATTTTTTGACTTTCATAATCTTTAGGTTTTGTATTTGCAATAGTCAAATAATAGTTCTAGAAATGCAGTAGGTCGTGCCCTAAAAAAATTTTGTCTGAAACAGAAAGGGAAAGTAAATGTTGCAATAAGATATTGTAAACACATTTAAAGTTTGTACAGTTATTACTAGAATGTAAGCCTCACGAGAGAAGCAGCTTTCTTTGCCTTGCTCAGTGTGATGTCCCCATCACTGGATAGTGCTGAACACAGGGAGGAAGTTCAGTCTTACCTGGATGCACGTAAGTCAGTCTTGGGGAATGGGGATGAAAACTGTCCTCACCTTGAGACCAAAATCACCACTAATAACTAAATAAAATCAAAGGAAGAGTTTAAATTGCAAAAATTCTAAATATTCTGACTCATGTACTGGCTAATCTGAGCTAAACAATCAAAGTTCCCAAGAAAATGGACACAGATACATAGATACATGGATACATTTTCCATACATGTCCAAGAAAATGGACATGGATACAAAGCCTCTTCTCTGACCCTATAAGCTATGGGAACCACTACGAAATTAAGTGGGAAAAGAAGCATCACTCTTATGCCCATTTTATAGATGAGAAAAATTATTTGCTCTAGTTTTCATAGAGGTAACTGGCAGATATGAAATAATCTCTGTCTCTCTGAACTCAGAGTTTGTGGGCTTCACCACTATTCTAGCTCAAGAACATTTACGCCAAGATGAGGAACAAAACATGGGGTATAGACATTTAAATAGTGATTGCCTACATTACTTTCTTATGCCAAGACCAAAGGTCATGACTAATGGATAGAAGAAAAGACAGAATTAGGGAACATGGAATTTTTAACAAATTGAAACAGAGTAAGATCCATCATCCCAGTATAACTGTCTAAATAGTAAATGAAATACATGCTGTCAAGTATTCTTCACCTCAATGCTTCTCTGGGCACATTGTCATAGAGCAGATTCTGTTCAGCTGATTTGAGGTGGGGTTCAAGATTCTGCATTTCTAACAGGTTCCTGAATGATGCCCATCTACTGATCCACAGACAGCTCAGTAAGTAGGGAAGCTTCTTACCCGATATTTATTTGAAATATGAGGTGAGGCCTGCATCTCTCTGCCTTGTCAAATGAAGCAAGACCTTTTCAGGTTCCACCAGCTTGAAACAGGTATGGTAATAGCCAGTTGTACCAGAAATCACAGCAATCACAACAGGCTTAGAGTGAGATTTTGGAGATTAAAATTGGGGTTTAGGTGGAGTAATAATTATACAAAGATTCTAGAACACCACCCTTTTGGTTTCCTCATTAAACCTGCTGTATTCCCTGAACTTCTCATCACTCAAAGAACTAGAATATAAACACCACAGTAGCACAGTTTAGTACAGCATAATGGTAGAACATGCTAAGAATCATGATTTTTTCCAAGAGATCAGATTTGTGGTTCCCAGAAGCAAAGAGTGGGGAGAACAGGGATTGGAGGAAGGTGGTCAAAATGTACACACTTCTAGTTATAAGAGAAATAAGTACTAGAGATGTAATGTACCACATGTTGACCACAGTTAACTTTGTCGTATGATATATACAAAAGTTAAGAAAGAAGATCTTAAAAGTTCTCATCACCGGAAAAATTTTTTTTCTTTTTTGTATCTACATAAGATGAGAGATATTAATTAAATTTTCTGTGGTAATCATTTCATGGTGTGTTTAAGTCCAATCATTATGTTCTATAACTTAAACTTACACAGTGCTGTATGCCAATTATATTTCAATGGAACTGGGGAAGAAAATTAATCATGAGTTTTCCATGGCGTTTAAAGTACTATGGAAGATCATACTACGTTATTTTTTAAAAATCTGATGTGTGGTTCCTCACCTGATTTTAAAGGTAGCAAAGAAGTTATAATTACATTAATATCTTTCTAGCTTTTATGATGATATTTATTAAGGACATACAATGTGTAGATAGTATACCAAGTATTTAAATTAATTATTTCCTTCCTTTGCACAATATTCTTATAAGTGCTGTTATTATACCCATTTTAAAGATGAAAAAACTGTGATTTAAGGAGATGGTGCAGTTTACGTAGCTGATGGAAGATTACACAGCTGAGAAGAGGGAGTTGGGGTTTCCTGACATCTGCCAGAATCCAAAGCCAAAGCTCTTATCCACTATCCTGATGGTTCTTTCTCTGAAAGAAAGGAGTAAATTTTCTTTTGAGTATTTGCAAAGGAAAAGTTTGAGGACCCTTTCTACAGATCCTTTCTACAAGTCATTTTCAAGCCAAGAAGCCATTTTCAGCTTACTGTGGGAAGTCCTGCTACTCATTTTAGACTGGATTACCAATAATCTTAAGTGCACCTGATTTTGATTTACATCATGATAAATTCTGACAGTGGGCATGGTTGTTCTCTGGGGGTTCTTTTACATCATGCATCATCTGCTCCAAGTTTAATTTGTAACTGCAGCTACCATAAGCAATGTCCTCCCACTGCCAACTATCCCCTTCTGGACTGTGTCTCTACAATGGTAAGTGTAAACATATATAGGGGTTTGTTTTTGTTTTTGTTTGTTTGTCTGTTTGTTTGTTTGTTTGTTTTTCATCATGCAAATCCAGACTTCTCACCTGGATCATCAGGCATATGAGGTCATAGGCTTCCAGAATGGGCTGGATAGAGAAGCAGAAACCCAGAGAATAAAGACACCTCAGTAGAATAAGCATTCCAGAAAGACCCAGGCAGTGCCCAGAAGCCCAGAGTGGCATAAGGGTTCAGCAATGGGTAGCAAATGGCTGTTTCAACGTCATTACTCCTGTGAATGTAAGATTGGATGTGGTTGACATCAGAGGTAGATGCTGCAGGACCTCAGAGGAAGGATTAGACACTTTCCTTCAAAGGAATGAAAAGAACTTGGCATCCTGTAGGACCTATTAATGAAGTTCAAGACAAGAGCTTGTTTTAAAAACAACAACAACAACAAATTTTAGAATCAAGTAAAGTGTCTGAGAGGGAAATCGTGGCATGTGAGCCTTTAAACTATCGATATCAATTTTCTGAAATTTCTTCCAGCTCAGAATGGAATTACTCTTCCAGTAAAGCATGCACCTGACTGACCCTGTGGGGAATCTGCTATGGGAATTTAACAAATACAGGTTTAGGAAGCCAAGCAGATGACTAAATTTATACCTTTTTTTTTTCAAACTTCTAATTCACTACTTGAAATAAATGAGCTCCTTTGTGATAATTAAGTACTATATTTTAAGAAACTGAGCAAATGGAGATGGCTTTGAAATACCTAGATAAACATTTAAGTGCATTTTGCAGTGTATCTCATTTTACAGGTTGATTAACAGTTACCCTGGACCCAAGATGGTAAAGGCTGCTATTTGTTGTGAAAGAGCTCATCTCCCTTCTTCCTGGACACATGACTGTATAGAATAAAGAGAACGATTCTCAGCTTCCTTTACAGCTAGGCATAGCCCTGTGACTAAGTTCTGGCCAATGGAACGTGACTAGAGTGTTGGGTGAAGCACCATGATGGGTCCTGAAATGGTGGGAACATGCCGTTCTCCCTTTCTTCATTCCCAATGTCTGGATGGAGATATGCTGGCTTGACTTGAGAAATGGAGGCCAGAGGATGGAGGATCACCAAGATAGAAGCTTCGATCCTTGAGACTTCAAGAAGAAGAGCTGCCTCACATTACAGCCATAGAATGCCTACATCCAGGTATTAATGGGAGAAAAATGAATTTTGTTGATTCAAGTGTTGTCATTGAGTTTTACTGAAAGTCACAAACAAATGCAATTCTAAGTTATTCACAGAGCCACCTTTTTTGCGAAAGTCACATCAAGGCTAAGTGGTCATAGAGGCTATCAATGTCCAAAGTAGTAAGATGAAGATTATCAGTTCTTAGCTTATTTAACATTCCACTTAATGAAACATACAAAAGAGCAGTGATATTAACAGTCCCAGAATAAATATGTTTACTTCCATCACTATTCCTTGAGAAATTTTCACAGTCACTAAATTTTCTTACATAAATATAAGATTTACCTTGAACAACCTTTATTCTGTTATTGATTGCTACAAAAATATTTGTTAAAATAAATGGAACTGAAGGGGAAGAAAATAACTGGAAAATGATGAACAAAGGAGTTAGTGGCCTATAAGATGAGAGAGAAGAATTATACTAATCTTTCTCTGACAGCCACCATCATAAAGGTGTTTTTATTAGTAGCTAGATGGATGATTCTCTGCAAAACTGTGAAAAAAAGGAAAATTAATAATTAATGTCCACTGCCCTTTTGGGTGGGCTCTTCATATTATTTTCTAGCATTCCTAACTGTTTTTGTTTGTCTGGTTTTTAAAAAAAAAATTATTTCTTTATTTGAGAGAGAGGTGGGGGAAGGACAGAGGGAGAGAAAGAGAATCTCAAGCAGACTCCACACTTAGTGTGCAGCCTGACACTGGGCTAGATCTCACAACCCTGAGATCATGGTCCAAGGTGAAACCAAGAGTTAAAGGTTTAACTGACTGAGCCACCCACGGTGTTCCTAACATTCTTTATGATGTTCCTTGGCTGCCCCCTACACACACACACACACACACACACACACACACACACACACCCCTCCCATTAAGGTATAATTCTGTTTTCCAGACTTTTCCTCTCACCTACATTAACATAATAGGACTTGATACTTATACAGTCTTTAAATATAGTTCATTCAACCTTATGAATTACATAACTGTGAGGTACCCTTATTATCCCATTTTAAAGATGAGAGTGTGAGTCATTAATGTAATAAATTGTGGAGTTAGAATCCAAACACAGGCAGTCTGGCTCGAGGTGAGTCTGTCCTACAAACACATTCTATTCCCTCAGGAATATTTGTGAAATAAATATGGTTGGTATTATTTATCAGATTGCCACATCTTTCACTAGCTAAAATGTGTCTTCTCAGGGCACCTGGTTAGCTCAGTTAGTTAAGTGTCCAACTTTTGATTTCAGCTCAGGTGATGATCTCAGGTTCCTAAGATTGAGCCCCACGTCAAGCTTCATGCACAGTGGGGAGTCTGCTTCTCTCCCTCTCTATCTCTCTCTCTCCCTGCTGCTACACTGGCTTGTGTGTGTGCTCTCTCTCTCTCTCTGAAATAAATAAATAAATCTTTTTAATAAATAAGTAAATGAAGAAGAATCAACAATCTATTGGAAGAGTATTTTGGGAAGGGGTCCTTGTGTATCCCTCAAATCACACTGTAGACATTCAACCAGCTGGTATAAGCTGGTTATCCATCAGAATCCTATATGTAATCATGATTGAACTACTAACAACATGAACACTAGAAAGTAAGTGAATTTTGCAATTTTTAAAATGAGGTTAGTGAGAGTGAACTCTGATATACCTGAGCACAATATATTCAAATTTTCCAAATTGTTCCCTTTTCTCTTTGATGATGCTCAAGTCCTTCATCTAAAGGAACTGCTGGAATTTTGTTATTTTCAGCTTAGTACTGAGCTGCTGTTCTTCAATATTACTTATGCTTTATTGTTATCTTCCCTCTACCATTGATTTTTTTTTCTCTATGCTGCTAGCCTTTTGAATCTGGCAAATACAGACATTAAAAAGACTTTTTATCTATTGTGACCATGCTGTACTCTTTATTTCTGAGCTCTGATGTTGAGTTTTTCAGTAAGGCACTATCTAGGGAAGCTATTCCCTATAAAGTAGTATATTTATAACAATAACTGATATTTTACATTCTGTGAAACAGATTTTTCATTCCAGACAACAGAAGAAGAAAGTGATGTTCAGAGAGATACCATGCATTGCCCAAGATTAACCAGTGGATAAGAGCAGAAATCAGAACTCATCCTGATCACCTGACTCCAAACTTTGTGCTCCTTCCATAACACTATTGTGTCTTTACCAGATTTAAAGGGTCCACCTTAGTAATAGTAAAAAGTCTGACTTATATCTTTGAGGTTATAAAATCAATGAAAATTATGAAACAATTTATAAAAACTCACTAAAATCCAATTGATATTTGCAAAAACATATTCACTTACATCTCTGGCCAGTATCCTTTTTACAGTGTCTGTTGCCTACCCTCTCTTCCACTGGAAACTGGGAAAATGACTGGCCATACCTGCTGAGAGACAGCAGCCATACCATGGAACAAAGGATTGCACACTCAACCCCTTACATAAGATTGGACCAAAGCAAAGCACTGGCCTAAAAGGCAGACAATCCATTGGCCTGCCAGGAACCAATACCAACGTGGCCCAGTTTAAAAAGATGAACCTAGCCAAAGAGATTCCTTTCTTGGCAGTGTTGGACTGAGTTACTAGGAGGATCAGAGCTCTTATAGAAAGTATCAGGACAACAACGATAGTACAAGTCAACTGGAGTTATGAGGAAATGAAAATAAAATGTATAAATAACAAGAGCTACCATTTATATGGTATTTACTATGTGTTTCACTTTGTTATTGAATTTACCCTACAAAATAATTACTGTTATTAACAACTCCCACCATCACCTTTTACTGATGAAAATTTTGAGGCACAAAGGAATTAAGGAGCTTGTCACAAGCTGTAAGTGGTAGAGCAAGATTGAAATCCAGGCCATGTGGCTTTGCTGTCAAATGTGATTTCCCATAAAGGCAGCTTAGTGTACAGAAACAGGGAAGACAAGAAACAACAACACACATGGTAAGAGAATCCGAAAATCGCAAGAGAAAAAGACTCAGTGACAAGCAGAGAGACACAAGAGGCAGTTCCCAACTATCTGCATTAGCTCCTCTTCTCAGATTCCCATGAAATCCTGATTATGCCCTCACACAGCACAGTTTGTGCATCTGTTCCTTGCCAATGACAGATCCCTAAGTAAAATAACACGACTCCTTTCGGTACTTCATAAATACGGTACTTGAACACTGAAGTGATAGCGCTTTGTCCTTCTTGTTGGAGGTAAAGACCGGCTCTCTTAAAGATTTATGGTCTGATGTGGAAGAGAAGGTAGAAATATATACATGCAAAAGAAATATGTATAATTTCAAGAGTACAATGAAAGTAGGATGCAGCCTGGAGTTAAAATAAGCTGAATAAACTCAAAACTGTCGGTAATAAATCATTAAAGCTCTCCTGAAGAAATAAAGCACAAGCAGGGATATGTTTGTTTAATACACAGCTTGAACTAAGGTAGGTAGAGTACTTTTTGCCTCAATGCAGAGTAGGAAAAGGCATTGTGGGGTTGGATAGTAAAATCTGTGTGTATGTGTGTTGTGGCAGGGAGGGGGGTTGGACACATGAGCACATTCTTTTGGAATGTAGAGGGAAGACAAAGATAAAGCAGAAAACTTAAATGGAGGCAGGTGTTGAACAATTATACAAGAGCCCAAACCAAGGTAATTAATTTCTCTGGTCTTATCACAATCTGGTATAGTTTTGACTGATGCCTTATTTAAGGTACTTAAAGCAAACACATTTTATGATCATAAAACCATCACTGAACTATTGTTTAATGAAATTTAATCAAATAATCAAGCATCCTGAAATCAAATGCCTCCTTGCTAAGGTGACTTCTGGCCATATTGTGCCTTTCTTGCTGTCCTATGTGTTGGAACATACCAGGCACTAAATAAATATATACAGACTAAGTTAATGTTAGTGTTATCTCTCCATTAGAAATGAGATCATATCTATCAAATTAAAAGTCCCATACAAGTTTTTTTAGATGAATTGTTTATACTCCTGTCTTACGAAACCAAAATGTTATTTGCTTACGTCTCCCCGCCTTCTGCACCCTCACCAGACTACCTACTCTTGTTGTATCATGAGGTTCTTGTGACTGCAAACAGATCAATGACATATATATTTTCAGTTAATTTAAGCAGATTGATTTTGCCCTAAAATGGAATGTTGGCAACGCTGTGTCTATGCAAGTAACATCCCAGGCCTATCTAACCCAAAAATGCTGCCTGGGGTGAATTCAAGGAAGCACGATGCTAAAAAACAAACTAAAAGCAGTAGCAACACAAAAAGAAAGGAAAAGAAAAGGGAAAAAGAAGAAAAGAAAAGAAGGCAATTCATAAACATATTCTGTGAGAGCAACTGTCCTATAAAATACAGCTGAAAACCTTCTTTGGGCCTCTCAGGGACCTGTTCAGAAAAATTACAGAATAAAGCATCTCTTTTGTTTTTTGTCAGAACCTACATACTCTCCTGATGTTTGTTAATCCTTTCCAAGTATGAAAGAAAACACTCAGTCTGAAGGGTTACATGGATAAATGAATATTTATAAAATTACAGATGAGCATTCGTACGTACAATGTTTATATAGCCTAAGTGAACCGGAAGATAACTCAGAAAGTTAATACATTTCCTTTCCACTTTCCTGAATTTTCCAGATTTTCTGGAAGAAATAGATGTATTTTATGACAAAAGAAGAAATTTCCAGAAAAAGAATTTTAAAAAATTAATGTAGATAAGTCAGGCCCACTAAGCCATATTTTGAAGAATGGTGAACCGCCATCATTTTTCTTAACGTTGTTAACAAAGAACTACATTCAATAGGAGGAGATCTTCCCTTTGTACTTTAATGCTTGGCAGCAAATCCAAAGTTGCTCAGCTCAAGGACAAAAGCTAATTCACTTTATATAATCAAACTGGGTAGGTTCTGAAAACAAATGTGCTGAAAGATAAACCTTTGCATAAATCATTCTTCTCTTGTTATACAAAGCTTCCATGAAACCCTCCTGAACAAACAGATTTGAATTTCAGTTTAGACATCAACATCCAGGCAGGCTATCCAGCTGATTAATGATGATAAAACTGAGTGGAAAGGGAAGCCATTTATGAAACAAACCCTATAACAATCAAGCCTAAAGCGGGGAAGATTCCAACACTGTCTAGTACCTGACTCTCTAGCCCCACTCCGTGGAGGCCAGCTGAGCTGCTAAATACTTTAAAATTAATGCCCAAATGATCAGTGCTAAGGTTCAGTGTCAGTTCGAATGAGTACTCACAGGTATGACGTTGTATCTACTGATCAACCCCAATGAGCGGGATTCTCTATGCTGCACACTTAGCTTAAATTCTAATATCAAAACACTAACCCATCTTTCGCCAGCACTCATCTGCCCCCTGCATCTGCCACACTGGCAAACTAATGGAGATCAGATAGGGAGTCAACACTCTTGCACCTTTTAGGTGACTTTTTGATTCCTTCTATCATGTGAAATTGGGGTTTTGTTTATATTTTTACCCATTTGGTGTTACCTTCAAACTGTGTTTATATTGGTCACTGCAATAAGTCCAGGAACCCCACATCAGCCCTCATCCCTTTGTAATCCCAATTGGCTCTGTGAGAAATGAAGTAATCCCTCCACCTTACTTTATCTCTAATTTTGGTTGTTTTTTTTTTTTTTCCAGTGGCACTCTTCGCTACCTAACATACCATATACTTCACTTATTAATTTGTCTTCTTCCTGTAAGATTTTTACCCCACTAAGGCAGAAATTTCTATTTGTCCTGCTTTCTTTACTAACAATTACCAGTGCTAGGCTCTGACATACAGTTGGCAATCTATAAAAATTGTTTGAATAGGGTGCCTCTGTGGTTCAGTCTGGTTAAGCGAGCAACTCTAGGTTTCAGCTCAGGTGGTGATCTCATGAGTCATGAGATCAAGCCCCATGTGTCAGGCCTCGCCTTAGGCTCAGCAGGGGGTCTGCTTGGAGATTCTTTCCCTCTGCCCCTTCTCCCACTCATGTGCATGTTTCCTCCTTCTCTGTCTAATAAGTAAATAAATAAATCTTTAAACAATTGTTTGAATAAATGAAAGAATGCATGGTATTTTAAAAACCACTAGGAATCCTAGGGGTTTCCACTAGGCAATTCTTAAATAATAACCCTTACTCCATGTGGTGGAAAGTTGACAGAAGAATTCTGTGGTTGCTGAGAGTTTTCATTCCCATCATAAAACCAGGAACTGAGTAAAGTAACAGAGACGAACTTGGGTTCCTTTGAGGTAGATTCATTTCAAAATCCCACTTCTTTCTTGACCGCCATAAACCCTCATCCTGATTGGTCACAATGGGGTTCTGGATCCCCAGGAACAAGTGTGAGCTCAGAGCAACTGTTGTGCGTACGTGAAAGATTCAAGCATTTCCTTTTCCCACTGTAGAGCCATTCCCATAGCTGAAGGTCCCTTGGCTAAAGGCTAGGAGAAATGCACATTTGTAGTATCATTACAGAATTCTTTTTTCAAGAGTACCTAAGCTTCCTTTTCATATTTAAAATTTAAGTTTGGATATTGAATAAAAGGCCAAGACTTTTTTTTTTTTTTTTTTTTTTTTTTAAGTCATGGTTCAAATTGGGCCTTTGGTTGACATACCTAGAATTTGGGGGTTTGGTTTGGTGTTGGTGTTGTTTTACAAATCAAATGTTTTCTTGGTGGGCTGTATATATAGGTCATTACCAGATTACTCATGACTGATTAGCAAATACCAAAGATCTCTGGGGGTCAGACCATTGTGATTACCCATTGAATCATCTCTTCTTCCCCACTACCCACCTAAACCCTAACTGTCTCCAGTGTTAACATCCTGATATGTGACTTCTGCCACTCTGGGATTCTAATACCCCAGTGAAATCAGAGTTCACTTCAACTGTGTCTCTCACCGAATTTTAGGTCCACAAAGAAGAGACTCTACAGACATTTCCTAAAAGGCTGGGATTCTCCTCACCAATGAATTTCTCAATGCACAACTCAGGGAGGCCTTGGGGCCACAATCAGGAGTTAAGGGAGTGGATTGAACACCAAAAAATTCCCTCTCATTTCTCTACACCTCTAAAGCTTTTAATTTCTTCCTCATTGTTATATAAGAAATGTCTAGGCCACTGTTGAGTCCAAGTTCATCAGCAGACTACAAAAAGTAACTAAAATCCAACCCCAGTTGAATATAGAATTACATGTAAATGCATGTACACATGTTGACATATTCTTCTTGATCTAAGTCACATTCTTCCATCCTTGGTCAACAATCCTCAGAATTCGATCCCTCATGTATAATCCAGAGTTTTGCAAATATAAGTCAATAAAATCTTGCAATTCCATTGGGTTGACTTTATAATGGGCCCTAGAGCATGCTTACACTGGGAGTGGGGTGGATTTAGGGCACAGTGTAGTGGCCTTTGATGGTTTGAACACTAAGCAACCCAATGTTTCTCACACATCTCCACCCCATGTTAAGACCTCTACTTAGCACCCTGTTAGTTAATATTGAAATTTCCATATAAGAGACTAGAGAAGGGTATAAACTGATATAAGCCACCTGGCATATAAATCTTTAAGTGTAGGGTCCAATCATCTCAGCCCTGTGGCTGAAAGAGATTACACATTTCTATCTCATTAAGTGACTGGTTTTCAGTTGGTGCCTTGAGCTGAGAGCTAAAGACTTGGAGTGTTATTTTCTTCTATTAAACTGCCCAGTTCTAGATCTGCCAGTCCTTGAATTCCTCACATCCCTCAGCTGCCCTCTTGGAACAATTACCTTGTCTCACACACCAGCCTTCAATGGGGCTGTCACTCAAGGGGACAACAGGCGATAATTTGAGTAGCCGTTCTTTTTTTTCTTTCCCCCACTAATTTCAGTTTCTTCTCAGGTCCATTTCTTAATATCAGCTTTTGCTTTCCCCTCCAAGGACAGGTAATAAACTCTAGGTTCCCCCGATTTTTCTGAAGGTCTATGGGCTGCAGTCTCTCCTGGTACAATTTTCAGCAACAGGGTTTTTGGATACAAATAAAAGAACCCAACCCCAGATAATTAAAGCAAAAATGGAAATTATTTAAAAGATACTAGATAGCTCATATACTCTCTGCAAGGGCTAAAGAAACAAAGTTAGGGATTTTAGAAACAATTCCCAAAAACAAACCGTAGGACTTGTCAAATAAAGACATCCTGAAGCTCCTGTCAGGCACAGACACCACAGCATATTTGAGCAGCCTCAGTGACCAGACCCTGAACACTGCCTAGGGAGCAACTCCCACTACTCCCCTCGGGAACCAAATGTGGTTGCGTATGCTGTCCCCAACCCCATATGTTGTCCAAATATATTCTGGGTGGTCTTTGCTTCTTGGAGTCACTAGTCACTGATTCACAATCTGGAGAGCAGACGGATCTGATTAACAGAGCCTAGATCCATACCCTAACTGCAAGGAGCCTAGAAAGAAAGGTGAGTGTTAGAAGGAAAGGGAGGGACAGTAAAGTATCCCACAAACTGATAAGACACTGAGCCTGGAAAACGAAGTAGGTGACTCCATACAATTCACAAAGAGTTTCATTCAAGATAACTTACTGATCAGGGATCAGGCAGGCAACGATCCAGCTGCTCCACAGCTATTCTCAGCGAAGTCCAGACCTTAGGCTACAGATTTTATAGAGCAAGGGATGGGGTTGAGGAGAGTGGGCTGTAGAAAGATCAAAAGGTTTGCATGCAGCTAATTGAAAACAAAACTTTAATTAAATCTTGTGGTGTCACCTGTGCATCAAGAAAGGGAAAGACTATGTTATCTCTAACAGATTCATGGGAGGCCAAAGCAAGCCTCCCGCCATCCGAGCCTTGGCAGGCATTTCTAAGGTATGTATATTAATCTCTAAGTGAAGAACATGCATTCCCGAGAGAGGTCATCGAGTGAGCATGAGCAAGGTGGACAGCCAAAGATGGAGTCACTATTGTCAGCATTTCGACAGTAAGTTCTGGCAAGACATCAATAAGAGAGAACATTTCCCAAACATAGAATATGGGTTCTGATGCTTGGGTGGACAAAAACAAAATTGATAAAGGTCCACTACCCATGCTTTATAAGAAATGGTAGGGGCTAAGATGACACAGTTGGGAGATAACTTCAGATTAGTGACCATGTTTTATACTATTTTTATTTCCCCCACCCACACACACACATACCTATGCATGTATACACATACATATACACACACATGAACTAATAAGTGAAGTAATAAATAATAATAAATGAACTAATAAATGAACTAATGTCCTAGATCTTATAAGTAAAAATGAAAGATAGCAATGCTGCATCCTGTAGCAGTGAATCAAAAATACGTGAGTACAGGGTACATCACATTGACTTTGAAGTGGGTCTCCACTGATCATTGCATGGTCACAGGTGTCTTATTCTGCATTATACCTGGCTCTAAGGGCCCACTGAGCATAAAAGATAACAAATAGCTAATCACTATTATAAGCAACTCAACTAAAAGTTTCATCTGAACCAAGCCAATTCAAGGAGAAACACATGGTAGTATCTAGAAATAATACAATAAAAGCAAAATGATAATATATTTCCTTGTATAAGCCTGATGATTCACAGACCTATACCCCTGGGGCAAATAATACATTATATGTTGATAAAAATAATTTTTAAAAAGTAATATATTTCTTGTACAAGTCAAAAAAGAGCACAACAATAACACTAATTTCAGTTAATAAAAGTGTGGCAAGAATTATTTTTTAAATACATATAGCTTTTTAAAATTTCTTTGTAGTACGGAGGAGTACTCTTGCTAGATCAACTTCTGAAGTATAAATCTGGCCATTTTGCTATCTTCCTCAAATTCCTCACAGATTCTCAAAATAGACCCTACACCTGTGGAATGTAGATTATACATGAAGAATAGGTCAATAAAACCTGATTTAAATTTTTTTTCAATTCTACCTCCACTTACCCAGTGCTTAGAAAATAAAGTTTTTCAACTGTGTCTACCAAATATTAGTGATTCCATAATGATTCAAGTAAGGGGAGGACATATGGGCTCCTGTTTGTTCCCCTAGGACAGCCTTGGCAAGTCACTTGGACTTACTAAGTTCAGTTTCCACACTTGCAAAATGAAGAAATTGAACAAGAGTATTTCCAGCCCTGAAAGACTGTCAGCTCTACTTGGCCAAAGTCTACCTATGCCTCACCCCCACCTAAAGCAGGTTTTATTTCCACTTGGCTTGATTGATCAAGGTAATCATCCAAAGGAGATAAAACACAAATTGTAAAGTTGCCAATTCTGAGTCACGAAAGCAAAAAATAATCCAGTTGCTCAGAATTTCCATAATGATTTATTATATTTTCAAACAGTGTTTAGCCATTAATCAACACAAATCATAGTTGCAAACATGAAGGACCCAGAAATGAAGAAAACCATCATTGACAAAATTTACCTAGCAAGTCAAAAGCAGAGAAAATGATATTTAAAAAATTGTGGGTGAATGATCCCATGGCTGACTGGGTGAGTTACATGCATGATGGGTACTGCGTTGTATAACATAATGCTCAAACGGGAGAGAGACACCACAATCTGGATTGAGCCCTACTTCTTGGGTCCTCATCCCCTCCCTGTCCTGTTCACCCTGGCTCAACTGGAGCTAGGATGATGACAGTAACTCTCCCACCTGACACCAAGGACCACTATTCTAACACTACCATACATCTCTCTTTGTTACAATTAGATAACTCATTCAACCCTCCCTAAGCATTTGTTATGCATGTCAACGTTTCATGTAACCCCCAAGCAAATGAATAATTAGACTCTTCCCCCTTCATCTTTATCACCTCTCTGGCCTTTTCTCTCTCCCTTGTTCTGCTCCTGTCCCACTGACCTCTCTGCCCCCGAGGGTTCTCCACTCCCTCTGAGTGGGCGCTCAGGTCATGATCTCAGGGTCCTGGGATTGAGCCCAGTGTCGGCCTCAGGCTCCCTGCTCAGCAGGGAGTCTCCTTCTCCCACTTCCTTTGCCCCTCCCCCCACTTGTGCTCTCCTTTTCTCTTGCTCACTCTCTCTCAAATAAATAAATAAAATCTTAAAAAAATAGAATAGAATTTGTAAAGTCATGGGAGATGTGAAATAATAATAGTAATAATAATAGTTAACATATAATATGCCAAGAACTATGATAAGAACTTTTATGTATTGTCATTTTGCTGCTACATCAACCATATAATGTAAATATAACTTTTCCAGATTAGGAAAGTGAGGATGTAGTGTTAAAAAATATGTTCAAGATCACCCAGTGGGTGAGTATTAGGGTGGGGTATGAATCTCAGGGTCCTCCATCAGTTTCTGACTCCAAAGCCTATGAACTAGGTTAACACTATCTACTCTTCCAGAATTGAGCTAGCTCATGTGTCCCAAGCAACCCAGCACCTGTGGTCACCGTTTGTCTCCCCACCCCCAAGAGTGGACATCAATCCATCCTCTACTCTTATGACTTACGATTATCATGACACAACTTCTGACCATCCCAGCTGCTCTGAGTCTCTCATCTTTGCTTCTCTCTGCTATTGCTCCTCCATTTCTACTGCTTTCTACTTCTCCTCTCTTTTCTCTGTCTCACATTCATGTTCTCCACGAAAGCCTTTCATTGTGTTAGAGAATTGTCTATAATCATTATTTGTTGGTTTGGACTGTCTAGTATCCAACTCCTATTAACACTCCAATCTCCCTTCAGGGAATTTTCTACCGTGTAGATCCAGGCATGGAACCCACATCCTACACAGTAGCCAATGGGCCAGCGATCTCTCTCTCCCTGGCTAGCCTGGCTGTGGAGCTAGCCTGTCACTTGGCCTCAGCTAGTCAGACAAGTATAGGGACAGCTGAAGACCACTCCCATCAAAGGAGCAGCAGTCGAGGCAGCAGGCTAAACCTGCTGCACCTCCTGCATAACTTTTGCTGTGCTCCCCACTGTAGACCTCTTCAGAGCACCTTAGTTTCTACCTCTTCTCTAAGCCAAGTCTTCTAGGTCCCTATAGATATCTGAGCCACAGACATCCTTCCAGCAAAGATTCTGGTGTGGTTAAATTAGCTGGAATCATTTCCTATTGCTTGCAAACAGGAATCCAACCAAGACTCAGACACCATGTCGTTTTGGCTCTCACATCTGAGCTGCCTTTGGCTACAGCCCTTACATCTGCTGCCTTTGGCTGTAGCCCCTCTCCATAATGCAATCCCTTGAAGCCAGGGTGTCAGGGCCGCATAACTGAAAACATGGCAGCTTCTGTCAAAGGAGCCACCTGTGGCCTCTGTGTTCAGGAAGGAGCTGGAACCTGTCATTTGGACTCTGATGGACCCTAAATCATAGAGACAAGGGTGGAGCAAGAGCTCTGAGGAAACAAGAGTGAGGTGGAGGGACTGGTCCTGGAAAATCAGAAGAGTCTCTGCATCCCCAACCCCAACCCTGCCCCTGGGATCACAAATGCAGGTACGGTTATAGAATGAAAGGAACTTGAAGGTAAGAGCCAAGGTAATCTGGTGATGGTGACTGTGGGGAGTGGTGGGGTGGATTTGAAGAAAGGGATGAAAATTTGGAAAATCCACAATGAGGAACTGGCGAGGGGCCCATTGGGAACTGACAAAAGGACTATGGAGCTGCTTTGAGGCAACTGTCTGTATTTGCATTCGCTAATAGCAATGAACTACTCCAAAGACCTTTTTTTTTCTTTTTTTATGACTTTCAATACACTGGACTATGGTACTCCTATAGTTTTCCACAATGAACTGTATTTGAAAAGTCCATGAAATTGATCTCATTTTGATGAATGTCTGGTTAATTTTCTTTGAAGATTTTATTCTTTTATTTGATAGAGAGAGAGATCACAAGTAGGCAGAGAGTCAGGCACAGAGAGAGGGGGAAGCAGGCTCCCCGCTGAGCAGAGAGCCCGATGCGGGGCTCGATCCCAGTACCGAGATCATGACCTGAGCAGAAGGCAGAGGCTTAATCCACCAAGCCACCCAGGTGCCCCTACATAGACCGTTTTTGAACAAGGACCCAGACAAAGGATAACAACAAGCTTTCCCTGAAACTTTTTTGGTGCAAAAACAGGGGCTTGGCAAAATCTAGCAAATTTCACAAAACAGAAAAAACCTTTAACCTAGCCTCTCAGTTTTGCAATTTTGCATCTCTGGGACTTTTCAGAGAGACCTCCTTTGCCAGCCCAGAAGGCTGCAATTACTGGACTAAAAAAAAAATAAATAAATAAAAAGTATGAAACAATAGACATTTTTTCTTAAGGAATCTGGACTTTGTCTGATTCAGTTCTTATTGAGAATTTTGTATGTAAAAGTATAAAAGAAAATTTAGACCAAAGACATTAAGGGCCATTACAGAAATATTAAGTAGTGATAGTCATATTGATAAATTTATTCAAACTGGCCATTATTATTGGAGGAAAATATAACAGCCAAAATGATCCCTTGCTGAAATTCAGACAGACAGTGAAAGGCTCATCTCTAAAATCTGAAGAACAACACAGCCTGGGTGTGGTTATGTTTGATGATTCAGCAGACTGAATTAAATCTTAGAATGCCCTGCCTGCTGGTTCTGGTAAGCAACTGAACTGATCCATCAATTGCAAACTGTGTTTTAGATTGCTGGTTAGATTCATGAAGTAAAGATGTGCTTCTGACATGTTATAAGAAAATGAACAATTGCTCTGCATCCGTTGGCATGTCCTAAAAGAAGACAGCATCTGGATAAAATTCAACATGTAATTTTAGCTTTTGTCACATTTTGAATAAAAATAGTTGGCTGAACAACTACCTATTTAAATTATTGAAAGCGGGTGATTACAAATAAGCATCCTGGCTGATAATTAGAGTAGCAGTAGAAATTATTCAGAGAATGAAGAGCTTGGATAGGATTCCAGAAGTAGTTTTCCCTTAAATTGAGTGGTGCAGACAAAAGCAGTTTGTTCTTCAAAAAAATGATTATTCTTACACTATGGCATTCATTGATGGAGGCTACACAGAGGTGGGTTAATTTATTTAACATTTCAGAGGTTTGGGGTTTTCAAACTGCAAAGATGAAACAAAATAGAGATTAAAATTCATCATTATTTTCTTGTTCCTTTCAAACACGAAAGCTTCACATTCGTCAAGGACAACTCCCAGCACACAGGTTTTTACTTGAGACACGGTAAAGAAACAAGATAAACTCTTTTGGAAACATGATTCAAAACAGTCACTAGAGGGCAGTCAAAACACTGGGGATGCAGCGAAGCAAGTCCTTAGATCAGTAGCTTCAAACGAAAGGATTTCTTAAAAGGATTTGATTGGTGGGTATTAGAGAGGGCACGGATTGCATGGAGCACTGGGTGTGGTACAAAAACAATGAATACTGTTATGCTGAAAATAAATTTAAAAAATGATTAAATAAAAAAAAGAATTTGATTGTTTAGAGAAAAAGAGATTGTAAGAGAGAGAGAGACAGAGACAGACATAGAGACGGAAGGACAGAGAGACAGAGACAGAGAACAAAGTGTCTTCTTGATCACATGAATGTAACAATGGGAAAAAAAACAGTAAAAATGATCCACAAGCCTTGCCAGGATTTTTACTGGCACACATTTCCAGGACAGTGCATTGACAATGTGATGTCTGCCCTGTGCCTTGGGTACAAGAGTTGTAGGACAGTGATTCAGCACATATGATGTAATGAGGTTAGTTCCCCAACACACTCTGATTTCAAACATTGCTTCCAAAACAGTCGAAGATCAAGGATAACACCCAAAACACAAATCACTGGCATCCGTCTTATGGAACATTCACAGGCAGCTGCAATGGTAGGTCGTTCACTGTGTGTGTGTGTGTGTGTGTGTGTGTGTGCTTTTAATGTAAGCGATGTCTTTTTAGATTCCAGAGTCAGAATTACTACTTTTTAAAAAAATTCCCATGGCTCTATTTAACCCACGCTATTTGTGGGAGGTGAGGAAGAGATGACTCACATGATTGCTGAAACGCTGGTGAAAATGCAGATAAAATGGTGACAGACATTGAAACACTCAGCTTTTAGTCTTTAAAAATCTCTCCAAAAAGAGAATTGGTCTAGAAGTGAGGAAGGCATGAAGAAAAACTAATCCTATGCATTATGAAGATTCCCAGACCTTAAAGCTAAAAAGTATTTTAAGGTCCTAGGCATCTGATTTTTTCCATTATTGCCAGTCTATAATTTTTCTGTTAGCCATTTTAAATTAGAAAAATATGTATAATGTGATGTCACACTTAAGAAGCTTTCCAAATCAGCTACTGCTAAATTAACCATGGAAATGTGGCTATAGATCTAGTTCGCAAATGTCAAAGGGAACTAAAGAACCTTCTAGGCTTAAGTGAGATGAATAAAGACGGAAGTCAGGGCCAACATATTTTGATTTCCTGAAGCAGAGTTTGGCCAGCCAGTACTAGGACTTCCGTGAATAGCACCCTGGCTCCTTGGAGGAAAAGGCTCTAAGCACTTTGAGCTGACTCAGTGGGAAATAACTATATCCTTGCTCCTTCCAAGTGAGAGACTAATCTAACTTGTTGACAGTAAAAGGGAGCAAGGGTGATACTGAGTTAGGTTTCAGATACTTAAATCTCTAAACCATTTGCCTGAAATAGAGCAAAGATTAATTTATTGAGCATATTTATTTACATTTTTGTAAGCAAATACTTACTTTTTTATATGAATGCACAGGAAAACAAATCATTTAGCCTAACATAAGACATCTTAAAATGAGTCTTCTGACCATGTTTTATTCAAATCTCCTCTAACCATTTGTGACCATGGGTTTGCCTTTCCTTTTCCTTTCATAAAGCAGATTTGCACAGGGGCAGTAGAATCAGATATGCCTTAAATATTTGACCCTTTGGGTTCACAGAAGTCATTCTACTTACTGTAAGAGACAGGGGAATTTGAATTAGTGATTCCTAAGATTCCTTAAGAGGCCTTCATACATGGTAGTGCTTCTGAGTACCAAAAGGTTTTTGTAGATCTGGTTCTACTACAGGCAAATATGCTATAACTATAATAACTTACAGAACAGGTTGTCAAATAAATTAATCATGTACAAAGGTAAAAGGTCAGATCCTAATGTGCCTGCAAGTTTGAGATTTTTAAGCCCAATTCAAATATGCAGATTCCTCCCTGAAACTTCTGTAGTCTTCCCGGAAGACATACCCACACCTATAGTTCCTGATTGTACCTTTCAGATGGCCCTGTCCATCTTGTATTATAGTTACTGTATATTCCTAAAAAAGCAGGATTGTGTCTCACACATCACTCAATTGCCTTGATTGTCTTACATATTTGTAACTCAATAAATTTTGACCAGATGAATTAGATTGCAAGGTAGAAGGTAAGCAAGAGATGGGATTCACCCAACACATCTCCCTGGGCACTTACTTTCCTTGTAAGGCAATTTAATCTTCCATCCAGACACAGGGCTCAGAGCTTCCATGGATGGTTCTCTACTTTGTTCCCAGGTGTCCATGCTGCCTCAGGCCATTACCTCCAGACGCAGGAGCTGTTTGGTCTCCTTTGAGAAGGTTAGTCAGCCTTGAGGTTCTTGAACTGCTGGGCAATGTTAATTGATGTTCCTCCAAAGATGTATTGATTGGACAGTGTCTTTGCATAGTGTATCTCATATTGGAAGGTGCTCTGTATAAGAGGAAAAGAAGGAAGAATGACTATACGGAAAGATAGTAAGCTCTAGTTTCTTAAATATAAACAGAATTTTCAGAATAAAATCTGCTAGACTACTGGTGTAGGCCACTTGTTGTTCTGCTCCAAGGCCTTCCTGTCCCTTTTATCCTCACACTCAAGAATACCATTTGAATGAGTCATAGAACTCCCATGATGATATTTTATAATGTTGAATGTTTTAGGAAAAAGCTGGGTTCTTTGATCTTTAATCTGGTTGATAGCTCTGCTTTCTACTTATTCTCTCCAAGCTCTGCTCTTCTTCCCAAACTTCCTTCAGGTTTTGTTGTTTGTAAATTGCTTGTTCTTTCATTATTTTTAATATGTGCTCCACTAGAAGCCCATAGTACTCCTGTATGAGGGAGAACTAATGCTGATAGACAGAGGGATAAGCTGGTATAACCAAAAGAAAAGAAAAATAATTAAACCTGATGCCAAAACAAACACTGAAGTAAAATTCTGCTTGTTTATATTTTTCATAGTTGAGAGGAAAACCTCAAAATTTAATAGGCTCCATTGTTTAAAAAAAAGCACTAAAATAATCATAAAAAATAAGTGTGAACATGTTTATATACTAAGTATGATTTGTCCTCCCTGCCTCCCTCCTTTCTTTCTCACCCTTTTATAAGTTCATTCATTCTTTTGTGATAACACACATAAGCAGATCAAACAAAGGGGCTTTTCTTTTTTTGAAAATATTAAAATAAATATTAAAATGAGAGAAATGGGAAAGGGTCCGATATCCTGCAAAAACGGCAAAGGTGTGACTTAATTGTCGTCAGTGGACACTATAATATTCCTAATGGTTTTGCATGAGAAACATTTAATATATTGGCAGGGTCACAATTCTGGTATATCAACCATGTGTATTTTAACCTTCAGTATAATTTCATGTGTTTGACTTCATTTCCTTAACCCTGTATGTCAAAATGTAATGGTTTCCCAAAGGTAAGATTCTTTGAAGATTTTGTATGTACGCTTTATGGCAGCCATACTTTACGTTAACATTTTAGTTAGAGTCATTTGATTAATAGAAATAGATTGGGGCGCCTGGGTGGCTCACTGGGTTAAAGCCTCTGCCTTTGGCTCAGGTCATGATCACAGAGTCCTCAGATCAAGCCCTGCATAAGGCTCTCTGTTCAGCAGGGAGCCTGCTTCCCTCCTCCTCTCTCTGCCTGCCTTTCTGCCTACTTGTGATCTCTGTCAAATAAATAAATAAAATCTAAAAAAAAAAAAAAAAGAAAGAAAGAAAGAAAGAAATAGAAGCTCACTCATGGCATCTGTGCCAACAATGAATTAGTTGTTCACCAAATGATTTTTTCCTTTCTTTCCAAGTACACTGCTGGGTGACATGTCATAGCCACTTTTCCAGTTGGATCCAGCCTGTGACTGGGTGTTGGTCAATGAACTATGAATAGAGTGAACTGTATATGAATAATTCTATACTACTTCCAGGCCTCACATACACAGTTCTCTCTTTTTTCCCCCTTGTACCCACTGAATGGAGAAGTCCAAGGATCAAGAAGAGGATCTAAAGCCCTCATTACTATTCAGAGGACAGCAGCCCCGTAAAACCTTAGCCAGCCAGCCAGCCTCATATGAGTGACAAACGTTTATTTTGGATTTCCAATCCAAATTTTGAACTTCACAGGTTTGACATTCTGTGTCGTAGCAGTTGGCCTGTCCCAACCAATATACCAGCCTGAGAAAACTGATGTTATTCTAAAGATCTTCACGGGTGGGAGCTGGAATGGGAAAACCAAGCAGCTGGGAATTGCTGTGAATATACAGACCTGCTATTTTCTCTGTGTGTGTGTCACTCATTCACAAAGGACCAGACTCACATAAGATAGCCATGGCAAAGATATTGTTATAAACATTCGATTCAAAAAACATTTAGTAAACAAAACTATGTGCCAGAAACCAACGTGAAGGGTCATCTTTAGTTAACCACTAGATGGGAATGGCAAATGGTTCTTACGAAAAGGGCAGAGAGCCAGGAAACAATACAGTTTCGTAAGACAATTAACTAAAGGTGTTGGTAGGAGGAAATAAACCAGGCATGAAGAAATGGGAGAGAAAGGGAAGAGGACACCAGAAGAAGGAGGAATAGAATAGAGGTAGGAAGAAGAGCTTACAGAGATTCCTTGAGGTACTCCAGAGGATTTTCAGGTGACCCTGAGGTCCAGCCCAGGAATGGGGAAGAAATAGCTTCCCCACCAGCACCAATCTGACATCTGATAACTTCAGGTTTCTATTCATTCTCCCATCTTCTTTAATCCTTCCTCATAAATCTTATTTTCTAACCATGTAATGATCATTTCATTCCCTTTGCTCTTTTAAAATAGGTAGGCTATTCCTTGGTTTTATATACTATCCATTATAGTCCCCTAAATTGTTTGCAAGATAAAAGACGAATCAGAAGAAGCACCTCCCCATACTTTACAAAGTCATACTCCATAGTTATAACTTCCAGTATACCCCAGGTGTCTGGTGGATATCTTGGAGGAATGTCAAATCAATCAAGCAACAGCAACTTCTAGATCCTTTCCTGCAACTGTGAAGCACAGACCACCATGTGGAGTCTTGGATTTCTATTAAATAGTTTTGGTAGGGTATAAAAAAGAAAGAAAAATCCTGCCTTAATTATTGTGATTTTTCTGTAGTTGGCTGTCACTGAGCAAGGTTGAGCAATCTATTTCTCTGAAGGGAACACCCATTTTTCTGGGAAAATTTAGGCACATTCCTTCCTAGTAGAGAAGGGAAAGACTAAGTGGCCTTTGGCAGAATTTTAAGACCTATCTAAAAAAATGACATTTCACAATGATAACATGCTGTGGCAGTGAAAGTCTTGATTTGACATTGCCCACTGTCTCCAAAAGATTCACAGTACCTTTGCACATAAATCGTTTCATCCAAAGATGCTTATTTTGGTAATAGCCTCACTTAAAGAGCCCGGTAAATTAGTCTGTTCAAGGCTTCCTCGGATATACTGTAGGCTTAGAACAGGTGCTTTTATTCAGGAAATAATTAGCCAGAGCCTGGAATCATAATGTTATTCCTTTTGAGTCAAAGAGCCTTGAACAGACTAGGTAACTGCCCTCTGCATCTTTGACTGTGAAATGGGAGTAGGTTGCTACACCACATTCCCTTCCCTTTCACTTCTTTGATTTATATCAATTCTCCCTAGTAGGTCAAGGTGGGTTCTCTTTGTTTCCATCTTGATCCCCTGTGGAGAGGGGTCTTTTCGCACGGTATTCGGAACTATCCTGACCTCCCAATCTAAAGGAAACACTCAATTCCCCATCACATTACTCTGGATTATTTTGTCCATAGAATTCATCATAACCTGAAATTATCTTTTTAAAATAATTTATTGGTTCACTCACCAAGCATTTGCACTCCTCCATACATACAAACACATTAGAATATAAGCCCCATATCTGTTTGTTCACCACTGTATAGTATAGTACTTAGCACATAATAGTCATTTAATAAAGTGAATAAATCCAAGATGTGCTATAGGAGGTGATCAATATTAGCTTTTGTTGAACTTTATGGATGATTCCCATGAATGGGGGATACAATTCAAAGAGAACTTACTAAAATAAGTAAAAGTAGTACAGTGACAAAAAGTCAGGACTGAGGGAGAAGGCAGAGGATGACATGGAAATGAGAATGAGACAGAAAGAGACTAAGAGAAGAAGGACTCTGTGAGCTCCCCCTGAGAGCAAAGTTGGCAGGGACTGGAGGCAACCAAGGGGAGCAAGATAGAAACATGGGCACTTTCCTTTGAACTTCGAAGATATTCCTAGTAGACATGAGTAAGCCTGGAGCTATTCTCACTGGACTTCCTAACCATTTGGAATGGAATGAGGTGTTACAACTGTGATACTTATTTCTAGTGGTGTTGTAAGGATTAAAGTGGGTTCATGTACGTAATACCATAGTACCCTGATACAGAGTAAGCAGTGGCCTCAACTCCTTGGATCCTTCTTTCCTGAGCATCTCAGCATCTTCTCTCCCCTCATTATTTCCCATCTGCATTCAGGCTTTCTTTTGAATAATCTCTTTGCCCTTATATCTATCTCTATCTCTGTTTCTCTGTTCCCCTTCACAACTAAGCTTCTGGAAAAAAACAAAAACAAAGGAAAAACCCAGCCCACCCCATCACTGATTGACCTACCATAATCCAGTTATAGAAACTGATTTTGCTAAGGCCACAAGTTAACCCCTTGTTGTCAAAAACAAGGAGCCATTCAGACCCCTTCTCTCCTACTTTTTTGCAGCATTCAACATTCTTGAGCACTTACTTCTTAAAACCCTTTTCTCCTGGATTTTTTGATACCACACTCATCAGGTTCCTTTCCTACCAGTCTAGTCACTCCTTCTCATGCCACATTGTTGATTTTTCCACTTCTGCCTGATTTTTAAATGTTAAAATTCCCCAACAAGCCTGAAGGTTAGCCTCTGACCTTCTTCTCTGTCTTCATTCTTTAAGTATCCTCATCCATTCTTATGCTTTAAGTCCATCTGTATTATAACTCCTAAGTTAACAGCCCCCAAATTTATATCTCAGCTCCAGATCTGTGTATCCAAATGTCTACTTGACATGTCCACGTGGATGTCCACTTGGACACCACAAACTTCATGTGTCTAAAATGTAACTCTTCTCTCCCCTCATTCCAGCCCCCCAAATTTACCCACCTCTTCCAATCTTCTTTGTCTTGGCAAGTGACACCTCCATTCACTCAGAAAACAGCAAGACTCTCCCTTAACTTTTGTGGCCAATCCATTACTAAGCCTTGCCTGTCTTCTCTCCAAATTAAATTTTAACTCCATCTCTTTCTCTTCATCTCCACTTCCTTCACTCTGATCTTTCCTCCATCATCTCTCATCTGAAATGCTTTTTATTTTCTTTCAATTTTGTACAACTCCAATTCATTCTTAGAATTCCTATGATATCCTAGAATGATAACTTAAAAACTAAATTTGATTATATCACTCCCCAGCAAATAGAATAACATTTGTCTTTCCCATGGTCCACTCAAAATAATCTAGATTCTTCTGCTTCTAAAGTGCATCTTATCTTATTCTCTTAACCCTTGCCATGTGCTAAGCAAATAGTCTTTTTATGCCCTTCACATTTGCCTATACTTGTGCACAACCTGTTTCCTCTACATGTTTCCTCTGCATCCCCTTTACCTGTCTACTCCAATAACTCTTCAGGTTTCCATTCAAATATTCTCTGATTCATTAACCTTTATTAGACCCTCCCCCATTTTTTCCTGAACTCTGTTCTTTTCTTTCATACAATCGAACACAACTTGAAATTATATACCTATACATATGGTTATCTATATCATTCTAAAATTATATACATAGCATATATGTAATATGTATATAATATACTGTATACAATATTACATATAATTCTGTATCTGGTATATTTAAATACATATGACATAAAGATATACAGATAGAGATATATTTTGTAATTATATAGCTGTACATGTGATTGTTTCCCCAACTAGACAGTAGGAATTGTATGTTTTCCCCATAATTGTATATCCCACCCCTGGCACAGTGTGTGACATAATGTGCATACAATAAATACTTGTTTTGTGAAAAGAATATCATTACTTAGTAGTAGTAATGCAAATATGTATGATAGTATATAGACCCAAATCCCTTTTCTGAGTCCCTTACAGCCAGAGGTATTTGGGAATTCAGAAATGTTCTGATTTTTGTGCATATATCACATTATGGGACACTCCTGACAGGCTCTAGGGAAGGATTTGTAATCAAACACTAATATTTCCACAGTTTGATGTACAAACATTTATAATAAGTAGAATGAGTTAAAACTCTGAATAGTCACATCAGGTCTGCTCCAATAATATCATCAATGAAGTTGTGAAAACAAAAGTCCGAGTTTTCAGAGGAGTTTGGATTTGAGAATTGCCCGTAAAGGACTGAGGAGCTGTCCTAACTTTGCCATGGTATCTGGCTTTCATAGGCAGTGCCTACGAAGAGCTCACTTTCACCATGTGAAAAAGCACTCAACATTTACTCAGACTGACCCAAAATAAATTTGAACCATTCATGGGGAAATAACTGACTCCCAGTGGACTCCAAACAGACAGCCTTTCCACTATGAAATTTACTCTCACTGACATAACTATCTGGGAGCACTTGAAACTACATTTTGCAACAGATTTGGGAGGAAAAGGTTATAACAAATCCTGTCCAAAGCCAGGATCACTGCTGCCCAAGATGTATTTAGCATTAAAAGTTCTGTCTCACCCATTTCTGGCCCTGTAGACACTCATGACTTACAAAGGGCTTCTCTGTTAATAACTTTCCTGAACTTCCAAGTATCTTTGTGCTTACATTATAAATGCTTTCACCTTTAAATTCAGGACAATGATATAAGTTCCTGGCTATTTCTTGTGATGGTTATTTTATTCTAAATTATTTTGTCCATAAAAGAACTAAGCATTTATGAAAATTTCCTGCCAAACATAAGTAATAACAAACTCATCATTAAAAACAGGTCTGGGGCGCCTGGATGGCTCAGCTTCTTCCTTTGGCTCAGGTCATGATCTCAGGGTCCTGGGATGGAGCCCCGCATCAGGCTCTCTGCTCGGCAGGGAGCCTGCTTCCCCTCTCTCTCTGCCTGCCTCTCTGCCTACTTGTGATCTCTGTCTGTCAAATAAATAAATAAAATCTTTTTAAAAATTTAAAAACAAGACTATTAAGGAGGAAAATTCAAGGTGCCTTATATGTATAGGTGCTTGATGTCCTCTTTCTTCTTATCTTTTACCACCTGCCTGCTGGGGGAAGGGAGTAGGTACTATTCTAAAATAAATATTATGAAAGTTTTTGGATGAGAATCTGAATTTTAAAACACTTGATAGATTATTGTAACTTTACTTTAAAAAATGGAAAAATTATTCTCACTTTAGTATTATTGGCATGAAACTTTGACACATAAAGGTATTTATGAGAGTTATAGCAGAAAACAGATAGAAAAATAAACAACTTTTCAGGGCATTATTAGTTTACTTTAAGCACCATTAAAAGGTAAAAGAACAGAAGAAGTTGGTCAAATATTCAAAGGGAAACAAGAAGCTTATCAATAAGTGGGGTTCCCTTTAACAAATAAGAAAATATTTTATAAGCATCTTTAACTTGATCCAAAATGTGCATTTTAAAATACATTCAATAAGAGGACAGGGTATATCACATCTTTAATATAAACTGCCACGTGTATAATCTCCCAGAAGGCAATATTCCAAAATGGTAACATTATTTTTCTTTATTTACCTTCCATGTTCATAATTGTAAAACAAATGCAAGATACAACTTAGAGGTAACTCTATTTTATCTGAATTCAAAGCCACAAAGATTTGTCTCAAAGCTGATAGCCTACCAAATGAGACATCTTAAAAGAGCCAAAAGGCACTGGTGATAATTTTATTCAGACTTAAAGCAGCCGGGACACAGAATTTTGGAGATACAGGACTTATTTCCCTCTTAAATTAGGAAAAAGGATAAATGTGAGGCCGTTGAAGTCATTTTAAACTTTCTTTTTAAATTTATTTTTTTAATTGGGGTAAATCAGACATAACATAAAATTTGCCATTTTAACCATTGTTAAGTTTACAGCGCTATAGATTTCAGTATATTCACACTGTTATACAACCTTCACCACTATCCATCTCCAGAATTTTTTCATCTTCCCAAACTGATGCTCTGTACCCATTAAACACTAACTCTTCCGTCCCTCTCCTTCAGCCCTTGACAGGCATCAGTCTACATTCTGTTCCTATGAATGGGACTATTCCAGTTACTTTGTATAAGTGAAATCATACAATATTTGTCCTTTTGTGATTGGCTTCTTTCACTTAGCATACTGTCTTCAAGTTTCACTCGCATTGTAGCACAGGTCAGAACTTCTTCCTTTCTAAGGCTGAATAATAGTCCACTCATGTATCTATCACATTTGTTCCTTCATTCATCTGTTGATAGACACTTCAGTTACTTCTACATTTTGGTTATTGTGAATTATATTGCTTAAACTCTTTTTTTTTTAAACACATAAAATATTGGCTTGAAAAATTTCCCAACAGGATAAAACTGATACCCTTTTCTTCAAAAGGAAATCTATTTTGTCAGCGAAGAAACTCCACTTTTTCCGGTAATACTATGATTACCTTTCGCAAGTTAAATGTTTCATTAGATGAAAAGTAAACTGTCCTCCTAACTACCTTCCCTCCAAATCACCAAACTTAGTTTTAGAATTCATGTAATATAAGCATTGTAATAAGACATTCTTCTGCTGTTACTAAATTTGCAGCACTGAAAGGTAACAAGCATTTGCCAAATTCAAGTTAGTAACAAGAATAGAATAAATCCTTGTCTCCTAACTTTCTAGGGAATTAAGTTTACAACAACACTGTACATGTAAGCTTCAGAATCACAACATTCCAAATATTGGGTAGATTCTAGAATGAAGTTAGGTCTATCTTAAACCCACCACATGAGGAGGCTTATTATTAAGACTTTACCTTATGGTCCCTTGTAATGAAGTTCTGAAGGACAGACTCTCCAGATTTTCTCATAAAGGGTGTAGTATGGAAGATACCTCGGGCAATTCCTCGTTTTACATCAGGCCAAGAAGCATTATTTCCGTATCATAGCCAGTTGCTTAAAATCATTTTAGGGATAAAGAGAGAGATAAAATCATTAGTAACATGCTATGTCCTATATATGTCTTCCTTTAATGTCTAAAAGTAGGATTCTACTATAATTTGATGGTTTTCAAGGCAGCACAATAGAATTTTCATTTCATATTTTCAGCCTGCAGAGATTGAGTGCCATGAATTCCTTGAAAGCATCCAAACCTTTTCATCTCAGGGACTGCTATTAAAGTGGGTGTGTTTATCAAAGGCCAGATCTAGTTGATAGCTTGCCTGATGGAATGCTTCTTGGAGATGAACTTTTCGTAGGGGAGGATCATCACACTACTCAGTAATACCTACAATTACCTTCCCACAAGTCTAGCACTCTTTCCTTAGATGAAAATTATACTGCCTTCCTCACACTTGCCTTTCTCCCAATCACTGTCTTAAATGTTGCCACTCTATGTAATTTCGTCATGAAGGCATAGAGGAATAACTTTGGGGTTTCATACTTTAAAGTAATCATAATAAAAACTCTACTATTGCTACTAAATTTGTGCCACTCAAAGGTGACAGCCTTGTCATCTGTTTAAAAATTTTGTGCTCAGTCTCTCAAACAATGTCACATTAAAAGTCAGCCAAAAGGAAAAAAATGCATTCCCCCCCTTTTTTTTCAAATAAAGGATTCAATCATTGCAGTGAAAGCTGAACATCTACTTCTTGCTTTAAAGGGGAAAAAGTCTCGAATCAGAATTCCAAACTTACAAAACCAATAAGTTAGGAAAGTTATTATTTGTAATTGCAAAGGAATTCTTATTTTTTTCATATATGGTTTCATTGAGCCTATATTTTACCTTCAGGATCTTACATGAGATGATTTCATTGACAGAATATAAATTATAGTCAGAACCAAAAGCAAAGGTGTCTGGAAAACAGGGTTCTCAAGCTTCTAGCCTGCAATGCAGGGGAGAGCGTAAAGAGCATGAAAATAAATGTTGATGATGGATAGATAGATAGACAAAAATCAACATTTATTTTCACATTTTTCTTTATTTTCTTTTCCTTTTCGTCTTGTTTTTTAATTTGAGTCTAGTTGACACACAATGTACAACACAGTAATTAACTTCTCTGTATGTTCCACTGTGCTCACAAGTGTAGCCACCATGTCTGCCCGTAACAGTGCTACCATAATATCATTGACTATATTCTCTATGCTGTGCCTTTTATTCCCATGACTTATTTATTCCATAACTGGAGGCCCACTTCTCTTCACCCATTTTTGCCCATCCTTCCATCCTCCCCCCACCAGAAAGACAAATACCATGTGACTTCACTCATGTGGAATCTAAAAAACAAAACACATGAATAAGCAAACAAACAAAGAGCAGAAGTAGGTCCTATAAACACAAAGAACAAACTGATGGTTGCCTACTTCCACACTGCTTCATGCTCTCCCCTGTATATATGGAGAGAGCCATAATACAGAATATATTCATGTGAGACAGACAGACACACACACACACATACACACCAGTACACACACACATACTTACTCGCCGATTATCAACTGCTTGCCAGAGGCCACACCACCCAGAGTGTTTCCTGCATGGAATCATCTCTAGACTCTTCCATATATAGAGATGGTTATAACACTATTGCATGAAAGGTCACCCCTCGCTTTCCTAGTGTACCCTCTTCTTACTGTGGTCATAGTTATTCACAAATACATTGTTTAAAGAAACCAAAAATAAATAAACAAGCCAGTTAGGCCTGGCAATCCCATTTCCCATTTATGAATGAGATGAAGAAGGCTTTCTTCCTAAGCGTTTGTCTAGAGCAGCCAGCTGGCTTGCATTTTCAAAGGCAGTTTCAGCATGTGCTCTTGTGTTTGTATCTGAGCAGCCTTTTATTTGGCAACAGTTCTTGAATATCCACACTAAAGGGAAACAAAGAAAAACCACAGACATTTCCCTGGATGAACATATATTCTAGTTAGTTTCCTGAGCACTTTACATATGTTTATGATCATTATTAACATAAATTCACAAGGTAAATATTATCCTTATTTCTCTGATGCAATAAAATTAAAAGGAGAAATTGTATATCTTACAAAACCCAAACTCCAATCTAATTGCTGTTTATATGGAAACCCAGATCAACGACTGCACCCACAGATTCACTCTAGTACAGAAGTGCTGAAAGGATGCAGAGCCAAGCAACCAGGAGAGTTGGGTAAAGGGGGGGACAATTATCCCATGATCTCACTCATATGTGGAATGTAAGAAACAAACCAGAGGAACATAGGGGAAAGGAGGGAAAAATAAGACGAAATCAGAGAGGGAGACAAACCTGAGAGACTCTTAAATCATGGGAAACAAACTGAGAGTTGCTGGAGGGGAGGGGAATGGGGGGGATGGGGTCATTGGGTGATGGACATTAAGGAGGGCAAATGATGTAATGAGCACTGGGTATTATATTAAGACTGATGAATTACTGAACTCTACCTCTGAAACCAATAATACACTACACATTAATTGATTTTTAAATAGAAAAGTTATAAAAAATAAAATAAAATTCAAAAAAAAGGAAGGATATGTAAAATCAAAGGTTGCTGAAGCATGTCAACTGCCCCAAGTGTTTAGCAAAAACAACATTTCTACAAAATGCTTGAATCAATGTTTTACAACACTTAAAGCAATATGTCTAAATTAACATCAATTTGTGCTTCTAACATGCCCGTCTTCCCTTAACAATGGATACTATTGTGCACCAAATTTTTGACACCACACACATAAAAGTTCCACATAATTTTGACTCTATCATCACTTCCAAGGAAAGTTCGGTGTCTAAGGGTAGCTCTGTATTATGAAGGATAATGTGATAAGGCCAGAGTTCACAGAACTCAGTTACGGCAAAACGTAGAACTCACCATACATGGGAAAGGCCCCAGAATTCCCATGCTCCTGTCGCTCATCAAGTTTATGGACTGGCCACAATAAATCACTGGTCAGATTTACAGTTATTCTAGGTCTGCCATACAGATAGAGGACCCAGTCAGAAGGAGGAGCAAACTGAATAATACTCTAGTAAATAGACAACTAATCTTGACAGTTGAGGCCCAAACCACTGTCTCACAAGTGGGAGTTTTGAATGGTCTCAGGTCCCTCTTTGTGTCAGCCATATGCTCTTGGCCTTAGGGTCCTTCAAGCCTTTAATTCTCTGAGGAACAAAATCTGTCAAATAGAGGACCTTGCCTTGGAGATCAGTTTCTGAAATGAAAAAGATCAACTTAATAAACAATTGAGGCTATTATTTAAGCCTTTTTTTAAAAAGATTTATTTATTTATTTATTTATTTAGTGAGAGAGAGAGGATGCGTGCATACCCACAAGCCGGGGGAGGGGTAAAGGGAAAGGGAGAGAGAGAATCCTGAGCAGAACATAGAGCCCCATGCAGGGCTCCATCTCAGGACCCTGAGATCATGACCTCAGCCAAAATCAAGAGTCGGATGCTTTATTGACTGAGCCACCCAGGCGCCCTAAGCCTATTTTTAAAAGCAAAAATTGTTTCTTAACTTGGAAATGACAGTGTGTTTTTAAGGATACAGAATCTTTTTGGATTTTTTTTTTTAATTTGAAAAAAATCTTTAAAATCTTTAAAAATCTTTTGGAATCTCTGACTCAGTTTATCTATTACCCAAACTGCAAAGACTTAGCCCACCTCTCTCCCTAGGGAATGGTATCTGATATTACTGGGTTCATGTCATCCAAATGTTCATGTCTTAAAATAGTCAAAGACCTAGTTATGCTGGTCCATTATTCTCCCTGCTTCTATATGTCACTACAGGGCTCCAGCAGACCTCAGAGCCACAGGATAGTAGTATCCCATGGTCCCTTCAGTTCATCTCAATAGTCTTTATTTCCAAATGAAAGGTCACCTAAAATTTCCTTACAGCTCTATTCGGCATGTATTGTCGGCTAATTTTCAACATGACTTTCACTCTGAAGATTTTATGTAGCCAAAATAACAAATTCGAGCAATTAAAGCAGCAATAGGGCTAGTTATTTTGGTGTCATATAGACATGAAGGCTGATTAGCCATCTACCAACAAGATTAGTATTACTATTATTGAATTTTATTGTTCCCCAAACCACCAAGCACAGTTCCAAGGGGGATAAAGCATCATTTGACAAAGGGTGGCAGGTGGATGCAGATATCATGACACAAGATAATGGTTCTCAATCATCTTCATTTGTGCCAGCCAACTGGCCCCTAGCCATTATAACCATATTTAATGTGACCTCAACCCAATTCCCGCTACATACATGCAGAGTAAATTTTTAACCCTTGAGATAGGAAATGCAACTCTACATTGATTAAATAAGATTATTCCAAAGCTACAATCTAAGTCAACTCAAGATAGGTACAGAAAAGCAAGAGAAGATAATCACATGGTCCTGTCACAAATATAGTTGTATCCTTTATTGAATGAATATACTAAATCTACATCAAAGGAGTTCATAAGTACCACATATGTTTAAAGAAGATTCTTTTCTTAAAATGGGCATTTTGGCAGTCACTCAAGAATAACTCTTTATCTCTTAATCTTTCATCTTTCCTAACAACTAGGTTTTTTTTTTAAAGCTTTTATTTATTTATTTGGATTAGAGAAAGAGAGACAGTGAGAGAGGGAACACAAGCAAGGGGATTGGGAGAGGGAGAAGCAGGCTTCCCCCTGAGCAAGGAACCCGATGCAGAGCTTGATCCCAGGGATCATGACCTGAGCTGAAGGCAGATGCTTAATGACTAAGCCATCCAGGTGTCCCCCTAACAACTAATTCTTAATGTAATTATCTCCACACTACCATAGGTAATTGTGTATGTGTCTCTAAGATTTAATCATTTATATTATTTTTTTATTAAATTAATGTTATAGATCTGCCTGTCATCCCCATTCATCAGGAGCAAGAACTATCATTTTCTTACTCTTCCTCCACAAATCTATGTTCTCCATACTCCTTTGTGGGATAGATACTCAGTGGAATTTTAGGAAAAAAATCCGAGCAATCAATGTACATATTTTAATTGCTTTTCTTTTCTAATCCCTGAAATACCCATTTTAATGTTCTGTACATTGTTTCCTATTCATTAGTATCATCAAATATTTTAATATGATATCAAAAAGAAATATGTAAAACAAATATAAAAATATTTCAAATTAGAAATTTTATTTCAACATGTATTGTAATTGCTAACCTCCTTTGTTCCAAATACAAATTTCAGAAAGTGACATTTACCTTCAGTTTCCAAGGAAATACCTTTGCTTGCATGTTTAAAGTCTGAGTGTCCTCCACTAACAAAATTTGTATCACCTTATTTAATTTTCTAGCATGAGTCGTGCTACTACAGTTTGTTAATTCTCTATTCTGTGCATGATCTCTTTCTCCTAGTAAACTATGAATTCCTCAAGGACAGGAGTGACATTTTATTCATGTGAACACACAGGGACTGGCAGACTAATTGATGTTTATTGATGTTTTACTATATCTTATAAATCATCCTGGTCTAAAATTCACTTCAACAGAATAATGGTAATTACATCATTGCAGTCACTACAATCTATACCTTTTTATTTCCAAGAAAATATTACAGAGTTTTCATCTAATTTTCTTGGAAAAAGAAGAAAATGGAGTACAAAAAAATGAGGACAAAAGTTGGGAAATATTATGGCACACAAAATAGTACTGATGTGCCATTACTAAAATGATCGAGTGTTTGAAACTAGTTGTAAAAGTACCAAAATATAACATGACATTTTGCAGAGTCAAGCTCATTTTCAGCTCACTGAAATGTGTATTACCTGCACACATAAAGAATTCTGGTCTATAATGGAATATACTCTTTCACGAAAGTATTATATCTGCTGCTGTTCTACTGGACTTAAGGCAGAGAAGATGAGCAAGCATTTGGGCCAAGATTTGGAGATTTGGAATCTAGGTTAGATGCAGCTAACATTTCAACCAGAAAAGAATAAATAACCTTTTTTTCCACTTTATTTCTTTTCAGTGTTCCAAAATTCATTGTTTATGCACCATACCCTGTGCTCCATGCAATACATGCCCTCCATAATACCCACCACCAGGTTCACCCAACCCCCCATCCCCCTCCCCTCCAAACTCCTCAGTTTGTTCCTCAGAGTCCACAGTATTTCATGGTTTGTCTCCCCCTCCAGTTTCCCCCAACTCACTTCTCCACTCCATCTTCCAATCCTCCGTGTTATTCCTTATGCTCCACAAGTAAGTGAAACCATATGATAATTGACTCTCTTTGCTTGACTTATTTCACTCAGCATAATCTCCTCCAGTCCCATCCATGTTGATATAAAAGTTGGGTATTCATCCTTTCTGATGGAGGCATAATACTCCATTGTATATATGGACCATATCTTCTTTATCCATTCGTCCGTTGAAGGTCATCTGGGTTCTTTCCACAGTTTGGTGACTGAGGCCATTGCTGCTATAAACATTGAAGTACAGATGGCCCTTCTTTTCACTACATCTGTATCCTTGGGGTAAATACCCAGTAGTGCAACTGCAGGGTCATAGGGTAGCTCTATTTTTAATTTCTTAAGGAATCTCCACACTGTTTTCCAAAGTGGCTGCACCAACTTGCATTCCCACCAACAGTGTAAGAGGGTTCCCATTTCTCCACATCCTCTCCAACATACGTTGTTTACTATCTTGTTAATTTTGGCCAATCTAACTGGTGTAAGGTGGTATCTCAATGTGGTTTTGATTTGAATCTCCCTGATGGCTAGTGATAATGAACATTTTTTCATGTGTCTGTTAGCCATTTGTATGTCTTCATAGGAGAAGTGTCTGTTCACGTCTTCTGCCCATTTTTTGATGTGATTATCTGTTTTGTGTGTGTTGAGTTTGAGGA
>NW_019154099.1:32760851-32788091 GCF_002288905.1 Enhydra lutris kenyoni | reverse complement strand
ACGGTGGTATCTCAATGTGGTTTTGATTTGAATCTCCCTGATGGCTAGTGATAATGAACATTTTTTCATGTGTCTGTTAGCCATTTGTATGTCTTCATAGGAGAAGTGTCTGTTCACGTCTTCTGCCCATTTTTTGATGTGATTATCTGTTTTGTGTGTGTTGAGTTTGAGGAATTCTTTATAGATCTTGGATATCAGACCTTTGTCTGTAGTGTCATTTACGAATATCTTTTCCCATTCCGTGGGTTGCCTCTTTGTTTTGTTGACTGCTTCCTTTGCTATGCAATAGGTTTTGATCTTGATGAAGTCCCGAAAGTTCTTTTTCACTTTTATTTCCTTTGCCTTTGGAGACATATCGTGAAAGAAGTTGCTGTGGCCGATGTTGAAGAGATTGCTGCCTATGTTCTCCTCTAGGATTTTGATAGATTCCTGCCTCATGTTGAGGTTTTTTATCCATTTCAAGTTTATCTTTGTGTATGGTGAAAAGGGAATGGTCAAGTTTCATTCTTCTACACATAGCTGTCCAATTTTCCCAACATCATTTATTGAAGAGACTATCTTTTTTCCACTGTATATTTTTTCCTGCTTTGTCAAAGATTACTTGACCATAGAGTTGACGATCCTTATCTGGGCACTCTACTCTGTTCCACTCTTCTATGTGTCCATTTTTGTGCCAGTACCATGCTGTCTTGGTGATCACAGCTTTGTAGTAAAGCTTGAAATCAGCCAGTGTGATGCCCCCAGTTTTGTTTTTCTTTTTCAACATTTCCTTAGTAATTCAGAGTCTATTCTGGTTCCATACAAATTTTAGGATTGTTTGTTTCAGCTCTTTGAAAAATACCAGTGGAATTTTGATTGGGATGGCATTGAAAGTATAGATTGCTTTAGGAAGTATAGATATTTTAACAATGTTTATTATTCTGATCCATGAGCATGGAATGGTCTTCCATCTTTTTTGTCTTCTTCAATTTCTTTCATAAGTGTTCTGTAGTTCCTCGAATACAGATCCTTTACCTCTTTGGTTAGGTTTATTCCCAGGTGTCTTATGGTTCTTGGTGCTATAGTAAATGGAATTGATTCTCTAATTTCCCTTTCTATATTTTCATTGTTAGTGTATAAGAAAACAATGATTTCCGTATATTGATTTTGTATCCTGCCACATTACAGAATTGCTGTATGAGTCTAGTAGTTTGGGGGTGTTTAAGCCAACCCCACACACAAGAAGGGAAATAATCAAGATTACAGCAGAGATAAATGAGATAGATTCTAGAGATATAGTAGAACACATCAACGAAACTAGAAGCTGGTTTTTTTAAAGAATCAATAAGATCAGTAAACCATTGGCCAAACTAATCCAAAAGAAAAGAGAGAGGACCCAAATTAGTAAAATTATGAATGAGAAGGGAGAAATCACAAATAACACCAAGCAGATAGAAACAATCATCAGAAATTATTATCAACAGTTATATGACAATAAGTTAAGCAATGTAGATGAAATGGATGCATTCCTGGAAATCTATAAACTTCCAAAACTGAATCGGGAAGAAATTGACAACCTGAATAGACCAATATCTAGTAATGAGATTGAAGAAGTGATCAAAAAACTCCCAAAAAACAATAGCCCAGGACCTGACGGATTCCCTGGAGAATTCTACCAAACATTCAAAGAAGAAATAATACCTATTCTCCTGAAGCTGTTTCAAAAAATATAAACATAAGGAAAACTTCCAGACTTTTTTAACAAAGCCAGCATTACCTTGATCCCCAAACCAGGCAAAGATCCCACCAAAAAGGAGAATTTCAGACCAATATCCCTGATGAATACGGATGCTAAGATTCTCAAAAAGATCCTAGCTAATAGGATCCAAGAGTACATTAAAAAGATTACCCACCATGACCAGGTGGGATTTATCCATGGGATGCAAGGGTGGTTCAACATTTGCAAATCAATCAATGTGATAGAACAAATCAATAAGAGAAGACAGAAAAAACACATGGTCCTCTCAATTGATGCAGAAAAAGCATTTGACAAGATACAGCATCCATTCCTGATTAAAATGCTTCAAAGTACAGAAATGGGGGGACATCCTCAACTTCATAAAATCTATCTATGATAAACCCACAACGAATATCATCCTCAATGGGGAAAAGCCAACAGCCTTCCCTTTGAGATCAGGAACACGACAAGGATGCCTACTCTCACCGCTCTTGTTCAACATAGTACTAGAAGTCCTAGCAACAGCAATCAGACAACAAAAAGAAATAAAAGGTATTCAAATTGGCAATGAAGAAGGCAAACTCTCTCTCTTTGCAGATGACATGATGCTTTATATAAATAACCTTATTTTTAAGAGCCCATTAGGTCTATAATAAGCAGAATAATAACCCTCTCCCCACCCTCCTCCCAATATATTCACATCTTAATCCCTGGAATCTATGAATACATTGTTTTACATTGCAAAAGGGATTCTGAAGATGTTATTAAATCAAGGATCTTGAGATGGGGAGATTATCCTGGATTATCAGGGTGAGCCCAATGTAAAGGACCCTTGTAATAAGGGTTCTTATAAGTGAAAAGAGGGAGTCAAGAGTGTAAGAGTCAGAGAAGGAGCTATGAGGAGGGAAGTAAAGCCAGAGTCATGAGCATGCAAGACTTGATTGGCCACTGCTGTCTTTGACCAGGGAAGAGGCCCCCACAGAAGGAATGCAGGCACACTGTAGAAGGCAGAAATGGCAAGGAATAGCCCTCTCCAGGAGTTTCTAAAAGGAACACAACCCTGATGACACATTGGTTTTAACCCAATGAGACCATTCCAGCCTTCTGGCCTCCAGAAATGTAGATAATAAAATTATATTGTTTTAAGTCACTAAATTTGTGGTTATAGCACCAACAAGAACTCTGATCCAAATATTGCAATTTTTACATTGAAAGAGTTACTGCACAATTTATACCTACAGGAAGATAATGTGGGAAGGAGGGAGGGGGAAGGAACAAAAGGAGGGAGGGAGGAAGGAAAAGGGATGCTAATACAGCAAGTTCACAAAAACACTAGGGTTTCTCAAAAATTCAAAATTGGGGGGATTTTGTAGAAATGAACTACTGAGAGGAGAGATGTCAGAAGCAGACAAGTTGAGAAAATTCAGGCAAAACAGTGAGTGTGGGGTCTCCCAAGCACAAAATGAATGGGATTGAACATCACAGATGGGAATAACCAAGCCAGAGAGCATATTCTCGTGTGCCTTCCATGGAGTAGGACTTGAGTGTGTGCACAGGACACCACCAGTGCCACGGGGAGTGCCCCAGAAGTGCACATACTCAGTGAGAGGATGAAGCCCTGATGGTCAGGACTGAAGCCAAATTATTCTTCCCAGAGACAAAGCTGTTTTCTAATTCAATAAATGGTTTCCCCCTGGTAAGCCCTAGAAACAAGGAGGGCTCCAATCCTCCAAAGCCTCCTGGAACAATATTGTTCCAGTTTGAGTGAGCATGGAGAAGGGAAGCAGAGTTAAAATTGATGACTTACTCATCACGTCTTTATTACTCCAACATTCGCCCTGGCAACACTCACTCAGAGCCAGCTCCAACTTAGAGCCAGGAAGGTCAGATCTTCATCGCCTGCAGCAAATTTGGGCAAGAAGGTAAGCAGGGGTGCATCACTGTACAGATTTAGAAAAAGGCAGATGAGGAACTGTCACTTGTATCTTGTGACTTTGGCTAGATCAAACTTTCTTTAAGGGTACTTTTTTATTATTATTATTAGAAATGATCTTGAGTGCCAGGGTTAGGAAATTTTTTGAAGTAGACCAAATGTTTTCGATCCTCTCACACCACTTCTTGGCTTCCTCCCTTGCCCTCTTGACTTGCTCAGCTCAGAGAGGCTCTCCCTACATTGTACTTTCTGCGACGTGTCTTCCTGCCAAGGGTCACCCCTCATCAGTTATAAGGGCTCCATTAATTCCCAGCTAATTAGAAAATGCTCTGCTCCCCGACTTTATCCCCTACTGTGCTGTAACTGTTAGCAGGCTAAAGTATTCCTCCTCAGGGGTCCTGCCTATTACCATGCAGTGGATGGGGGACCTTTCTGTGGTCTCAAGAAACACAACTTAGTATACAAGATTTTCAACAAAAAGGCTTCTCATCCAGCAGAAGTCTTATTGTAAGTTTGACAATGGCCACTCCTCTGGAAGTCCTGTTCATGTGAACGTGACACTCCAAGAATCAGACAGATAGGATCATAGCAAGCAGAGATCAAATCACATGCTTGAACAAGATGATTGGAGGAAGAGCAAAACTATGTTATGTCACAAATGGCTCTAGTGTTTTCTTCCTGTATGTGAGGTTCAATTTTGAAAGATCCAACAAACATCCCAAAGGTGTGTCATGCTTTTATAAAATTAATATTATTTTCCTGCTTACAAAGATCTTCTGTCCTTGGAAAGGAGTCTAATAGAATTTCACTGGATTATGAACAGATCTCCCAAGGGTATATTTTTGGTTGCCTTTGGAGACTTCAGTATATTTTATATCAGGATCACCAAGTTCTAAATAGATTACATGCAATTGTTTTGTTTTGTTTTTAAGAAGTGATACTACTTTCAAAATGATACAAATTGTGTAAATGCTGCAGCAGCACATAATGTTATGCTGATCCAAAACATACCAGTTAATGGAAATGTACTTTGGAAAATAATTTCTGTAATGTAAATAGTATCATCTTCTTTACAGCCATTACTGTAGCAATGACACATGTGGCCTGAGTCTGACTCTCTAAGCCCTGGCAAGAGGTTCATTAGTGAAATAGGGTTGTTTGGGTAGGTGGTTTGTCAATATATCTAAGGTGGCATATATAGTAATCATTTTTATGACTACAAGCACTAGAAAATATACTTTAAAATTACAACTGGGTAATGATAAAAATACAGACTGTAATCATTGGGGCTGTTACCTATCATTTTAGATCTATTCTTTTGTTGGTTGCCACTAGCAACAAGAAAATCAAGCTGAAGAAATTTTAATCAAATAAATATTGTTCTTTACCTCCCTGATCATATACTCTATTGCACTGGAAAGTAGGCAAGTTCAACAAAAATCAATAATCTGAGATATGAATTCTTCAGATGGGACTTTTTTTTTTAATCTTAAAACAACAGCCATCAATCATAAAGATTAGGTTCTTAGAGCTATGAAAAATAACCTCCAATGAGCTCAGGAGCATCTTTTTGCTCTTCAGCCTATGGAACAGTGAGACTGGCTTTTCTAGCCCTCATAAACAGAGGCAGAGATAAAATTAAATATTCAGTATTTGCATGAGAAATTGATCTGAGTTCTAATATTGCTGATTGTAACCCTGAGGGCTTTTTTCTTTTTCTTTTTTCTTTTTTCTTTTTTTTTTTTAAGTAAGCTCTACACTCAACATGGGTCTTGAACTCATGACCCCGTGATCAGCCGTCACATACTCTACGGACTGAGCCAGCCAGGCAACCCCTGAGGGTTTTGATCATTAGGACACAGTGAAAATCGAAGGTGCCTTGAAAGAAAACCTTAATAAAAAAAAAATTGTAATAGCATAAAAATGATAGAACTGAAGCTCCTCTTTTTTTTTTTTTGAAGCTACTCTTAATTGATCATTACTTATGCCAGGCACTGTACTAAATGTTTATATAACTCATTTAATCATCACATGTCTACAGATACAATCTTCTTTTTCTTTTCTCATACAAGGGGAAACAGAAACTCAAAGAAGTTAAGTAATCAGTCTCAAGTCAGATGGCCAATGAATGGCAAAGGAGAGTAAGGCTTGTTCTGTGCTTGTATAGCCTTCTCCCTCCAGTCTATCACACTGGCTCTCTGAAAATGCAAGCACTACCCGTCACTCACAGTTTATTGTATTATAGGTCAAGGAGGGAAGAACACAGAGGACCTCTATGTGCCAGCACTTTACATGCATTATTTCTTCTAAAGCACACTGTAACCTTGTGAAGTAGGCACTAAAAATATTGACATTCAAAACCCTCAAGGGACACAATCAAGATTAGAGAAATACTAGGTGACACAGCTAGTATTTGAAACCACATCTGTCTGACTCAAAGATGTACTCTTTCGACCCTCTCCATGCACCTCTACAAAGCGGAGCCCTTAGATAATGCTGGTATTTGTGGACTGAACAAAAAATCATCTTAGATGAGGCTTTTTATTGACTGTAGTTAGCTTCAGAGGATAATATTAGTCCTATGGCATAGCTAAATCCATATATATCACAAATTTTTAGGTAACAAAGTTCTGTATTTTCTACTTTTCAGCAGAGGTCACAAATCTCCTTTAAATATTTTGGGGGAGGAGTGTTTGTTTCTTATTTGACTTGTAAAGAAAAAGAAAGAAAGAAAGAAAGAAAGAAGGAAAGAAAGAAAGAAAGAAAGAAAGAAAGAAAGAAGAGAGAGAGGAGGCAGGGAGGGAGGAAGAAAAGACACAATGAAGCAGAAGTATCTTACGGTCAAATTACATAATTAAATGCAATTGCTTATGCATATGCTATTCAAAGCTTTTTTTGAGAGAGGGGCGTAAGCTACCACGAGTAAGGGGTGGGGGGAGGGGTTCCAAGGGAGAGGGACAGAGAATCTTAAGCAGGCTCCACACCCAGCACAGAGGCCAACGCAGGGCTTGATCTCAGGATCCTGTAATCATAACCTGAGCAGAAATCAAGAGTCAGATGCTTAACCCGAGCCAACCAAGTGCCCCAACCTATACAAACTTTTACTAAGTCTTATGACTGTCACTTAAGAAATTAAAGTATCCAAATTCTAACAGAAACTAACACTAAATATTCATTAATCAAATCGTCATTTTCCATAGTCCAAATTGTAACTTATATTCTTACAAAAGTACACAGCATTTGCAAATTTCAACAGCATGTTAAATGGAAGCAAGAACATGTAGCCCCTCTCTTCCAGACAATACTTTCCTGCAGACGCTATACTAAGACAACATCCAGCTCTGCTGGCACTACATTTTTTTTTTTTAAGATTTTATTTATTTGCAAGAGAGCAAGTGTGTGTGTAGGAGTAGTGGGAGGGGGCAGAAAGAGAGGGAAAGGGAGAAGAATCCTGGCTGAATGTGGAGCTTGATCCCAGGACCCTAAGATCATGACCTAAGCTGAAGTCAGACCCAGACACTTAACGGACTGAGCCACCCAGGTACCCCGGGCACTACATCTTGAACGGAATCTACATGCATTTGTATATTGATGTGAACCAGCAAAGATAATGGCAGTGAGAAATCAGGAAGACATTCTTGTCAACAGTGCTAAACGGCAAAGAGAGGAAATTGGAGGCATAGAAAAGTGGCAGGCATTTACTTTATTTTGAGCAAGATAAGATTATACTCAAATTTTAAATTTCAAAATGCTGTTAAAAAATAATACATGTCTCAAAACACTACAATAAAATAACAGTGGTGATAAAAACCTTCACATGACCACATGACCTATCCCTCAGCTCAGTCATCCTCATATTGGCATCTCTAGGCCACTTAACTTCTTCCTCTCTGAGTCTTGGCTTTGTTAAATTTCTCTGTTGTTTTTCTTTAATTTCACTGATTTCTATTATAATTTCTTTCCCTCTATTTATTTTCACCTTACTTTACATTTCATTTTCAACCTTCTTAAGATGGAACCTTAGAACATTGATTTTTGGACCTTCTTTCCTAAAATAAATATCTAAAGATTAAATTTCTAAAAGCTGTTTTTGCTGCATCCCACAAATTGTGATCTGTTGTCATTTTGTTATCAGTTTAAAATGTTTTCTAACTTATCTTATTACTGCTCTGATCTGCAACTTATTTAAAAGTTGTTTAATTTCCAAAATTTGAGGTTTTCAATTTCCTGTTTAATTGTTGTGGTTAGGAAAAGATACTTCATACAGTTTTAATCCTTTCAGATTTATCAAGGCTTGTTTTATAGCCTACCATTATTATCATGTACATTTTTAAAGAATACATAGTTGGTAGTTGCTGGGTGTAACATTCTATAAATATCAGTTATGTTCTGATGGTTGGTGGTGGTGTTCACATCATCTATGTCTTTACTGACTCCTTTGTTTAGTTGTTTCTCAATTAGTGAGAGAGAAGTACTGAAATCTCCAGATATGATTGTGGAATTGTCTGTTTCTCCCTTTAATTCTGTTGATTTTGCTTCACGTGTTTGGAGGTCTTATGATGAGTCATGGTGGTATAGCAGAATAGGAATATTTGATCTTTAACTCTGGTTCCTGCACAGAACTCCTAAAATATCTGGAATTCACCATCTTTCGTAGGCTTATGAGAGACATGTGGGAGGGACCTAGATAGCTTCAGAATTGGGGCTGACCACCAGAAAAGCCAAACAAGTGATTAGACAGAGAGAGGAGCTGGAGACCAGATCAATCACCAATGGCTAATAATCTAATCAACTGTGCTTACATAATGAATTTTTTTTCCCTTTTTTTTTTTTCAGCATAGCAGTATTCATTATTTTTGCACCACACCCAGTGCTCCATGCAATCCGTGCCCTCTCTAATACCCACCACCTGGTTCCCCCAACCTCCCACCCCCCGCCCCTTCAAAACCCTCAGATTGTTTTTCAGAGTCCATAGTCTCTCATGGTTCACCTCCCCTTCCAATTTCCCCCAACTCCCTTCTCCTCTCTAACTCCCCTTGTCCTCCATGCTATTTGTTATGCTCCACAAATAAGTGAAACCATATGATAATTGACTCTCTCTGCTTGGCTTATTTCACTCAGCATAATGAAATTTTTAAGATTTTATTTATTCATTTGAAAGAGAGGGAGAGAGTGAGAGTGAGAGCATGAGGGAGAGGGAGAGGGAGAAGCAGTTTCCCCACTGAGAAGGGAGCCCAATGTTGGGCTCGATCCCAGGACCCTGAAATCATGACCTGAGCCAGAGGCAGAACTTAACTGCCTGAGCTATCCAGGCACCCCCATAATAAAATTTTCATTAAAAAAATCTTTAAAAAAACTAGGTTTGGGGAACATCCAGGTTGGTGAACACATCGAGGTGCTGGGACGGTGGCATGCCCAGAGAGGGCATGTAAGCTTTGCACAACTTCCACCTATATCTTGTCCTAGACATTGCTTCCACTTGTCTTTCCTGAGTGGTAGCCTGTGTAATAAACCATAATTGTGAAGTGCTTTCTTGAGTACCATGATTCATTTTAGTGAATTACTGAATCTGAGTGAAGGTTGTACAAACCCCATACCTGTAGTCAGTATGGCAGGAGTGTAGATCTCCTGGGGACCCCATTTGTGACAGGTATCTGAAGTGACTACAGGATTGTGGGATTAAGCCCTTAACTCTGTCCAGGTAGTATCAGAATTCAGTTGAACTAAATTGTAGGACACTGACTTGGTGTCAGAACATTGGAAAATTAGTCAGGGTCAGGGAAAAAAACTACACAGGGGTATAAATATCTATAATTGCTAGGGTTTCCTATTGAAGTGATTCTTTTCTAATTATGAAATATTCCTCTTTATCTCTAATAATACTCTTTGTCTTGAAGTCTGTTTTACATGACATTTGTATGGTATATCTTTCTATATCCTTATATTTAAAATGTATCCCTTGCAGACAACATATAGTTGCATCTGGCTTCTTTTTTTAAATCCATTTGACCTTTCCTGTGTCCACAATTGTCTAGTAGAACTTTCTGCAATGAAAGAAATATCCCACATCTGCACCATCCAATATGAAAGCCACTATTCACATGTAGCTATTAAGCACTTGAAATGTGGCCAGTGTAACTGAGAAACTGAATTTGTAATTATATTTCATTTTAATTAATTTAAATTTAAATAGCTACATATGGTAGTGGCGGTCATATTAGGCAAGGCAGGTTTAGTTCATTAACTTTTGAGGTAATTGCTGATATGTTTGGATATAGGTCTACCTATATCAATTTTGCTTATTTTCTGTTCTATGTTCCTCTTGGATCATTTCTATTGATCTATTGCCAAGTTAGCCTGACACTTTACTTTGCCATATGAGCTTTAACTTCCCTTCACAGTCCATTCCTCTCCTTTATCATTTGAAAGCACATAGCCAACATTCACTACTCAGTTAAATGATTTTCAGTTCTTTGAAGAAGTTCCTGGATTCCCATAGAAGAACCAGATCATTCCTCCCCTTGGTTCCTCTACAATATTGCATACATTTTTCTCTCCTGGTACCTTTAACTTTATTATTAGGTTATAGCCCTGTCTCTTCCTCCTAGCTATCTATGTCATTCATCTTTGTTCTTTGTAACACTGATTTGTTCTCCTAATACTGTACTGATTCTTTTAAAAAAAAAATCATTTTGTAAATCTCATGAAAATTCCACTAGAAGGAAAACCGTTAGAACTTCTCTTTGCCCTGGACTGGACAGATGTTAATAATGCTATTCTCAGCTTCATCTGACTGAAAAGTTATGAAAGAATTGCCTCTCAGAAAAAAACCCTAACAACAGCACATCCTTTGTCAAGACAGTGCCTTGTTGCTATTAGATTGAATTGAAATCCACACCAATGGAAATAATTTAATCAGCTAAAGAGATTCTGGATTCTAGCAAAGAAGAGAATGTAGGATTCTCTCAAAGGCTGTGAAATTGGCAGCAAAATATTTGATATTCACTAAGGAGACAAAACCACCTACTGACTTTCACTGCATCCATGGAAGGATAAATTTAGTAGATCACTCGGCATAGTCTCTGAACATCAGCAGGTGTATCAGAAAGAGCAAAGGCTCTGAAATAAAACAAACCTAGTTTTGAATCCCAGAGCTTCTGTTTAATAGCTGTGCCATCTTTGAGAAGTTTCTTTATCTCTCTAAGATTCTTTATCTATAAAGAGATACTGAGACTTGCTTTATCTATAAAATACAAAAATTGATTCTTAATTTGTGCCATTGTTATAAGTACTTAAAATTATATACTTTTTATTTTTATGGAGGTATAATTAATATTCAATATTATGTTAGTTTCAGGTATACAATACAATGATTCATCAATTCTATATGTTACTCCATGCTCATCGTAAGTATACTCTTAATCTCTTCATCTATTCACCCATCTCCCCAAGGACCTCCCCTTTGTCAACCACTGTTTGTTCTCTGTATGTAGGAGTCTGTTTTTTCACTTACCTCTTTTGTCTTTGTTTATTTCGTTTCTTAAATTCCACATATAAGTGAAATCATATGGTATTTGTCCTTCTCTGACTTATTTCACTTAGTATTATATCCTCTAGGGCCATCCAGACTGTTGCAAATGGCAAGATTTTATTCTTTTTATGGCTGAGTCATATTTCATTGTGTATATACACCATATCTTCCTTACCCATTGATCTACTGATGGACATTTGGATTGCTTCCATATCTTGGCTATTGTAAATAATGCTGCAATGAATATAGGGGTGCACATATCTTTTTAATTAGTACTTTTGTTTTCTTTGGGTAAATACCCAGTAGTGGAATTACCAGATCATACGGTAATTCCATTTTTAATTTTTGAGGAAACTCCATACTGTTTTCTACAGTGGGTGCAACAATCTGCATTCCCAGCAACAGTACAGAAGGGTTCCTTTTTACTTGAGATCCTCATCAACATTTATTATTTCTTGTCTTTTTGATTCTAGCCATTTTGACAGGTGTAAGGTGATACCTCATTGTGGGTTTGATTTGCAATTTGTGCCATTGTTAAAAGTACTTAAAATGATACATAAAGTGCCTAGTTAATAAAGTTTGCATTGAACAGAAAACATTAATATTATTTTATAAGCATTCTCATTATTATTCTTATTTATAATATACATCTAGTCCAGTTCACTGGAAATAATTTAGGGCATATTAAGGGTGATTTGATAATTTCTCTTGGCAATATGTTCTGCTTTCCACAAATTCAAAAATCTCCAGTTTTATTTTATTGTAGCTATTGCTAGGATTTATAAATCAACCTATATGAAGGGAATTTCAGACCTAGAATGATTCTTCAGGATCACATGTCAACAATAGAGAATGATGTCACTTACCAAGAACTGAATTTGTACCAGGCACTATGCTAAATACTTTACACGAATTATCTAATTTAATCCTTACAATAACCATTGGCAGCAGGGGCTATTGCAAAAGAAGAAAACAAAGACTTTGAGAAGTTTAACAACTTGCCTAGCCTCGTACAGTTAGATGCAAAGCTGTGATTCAAAGTCATGTTTCTAAAGTCCTTAATCCTTTCATTACCACTCAATACTGTTTCCAGATGACACAAATTCTCTATTATCTATCCTTGCTACACCTGAAAGTCAATCCAGGGTTTCATATTCTTAACAGTAAAAGCAATAGTAAAACCAATGTGAACCAGAAAAGCCTTAGGAAACCACATCATTTTAAAAGTGCTACAAGGGGTGCCTGGGTGGCTCAGTGGGTTAAAGCCCCTGCTTTTGGCTCAGGTCATGATCCCGGCATCCTGGTATCTAGCCCCGCATCGGACTCTCTGCTCGGTGGGGAGCCTGCTTCCCTTCCTTTCTGTCTGCCTCTGCCTACTTGCGATCTCTCTCTGTCAAATAAATAAACAAAATCTCTTAAAAAGAAAAGTGCTACAAATTAATGTTTCTGATTAGGCAAGGGTCAACTAGTCCTGGTAAGCATTAGCAGTCCTAATGCTAGGATTAGCGTTCTTCCAAACACATTGCTATGTATTTCACTAATGCTTACAAAGGTTCTTCTGACAGACCTGTCCTTGCACCTTTTTTCCCAGTGGAGAGAACAGAACCTGCCCATATTCATATACACTGCTCACACAAAGAGTGAATCACCCTCAGAGCTAGCGAAAGTGCAAGTTCTCTTTTCCATCATAAGAATTCTTTCCGCTTAGTTGCTTTAGCTTAATGAATGACAAACTTCAGAACAAAAGAAAAGATGAAGGGGGCGCCTGGCTGGCTCAGTAGAGCATGCGATACTTGATCTCAGGGTCTTGAGGTTAGCCCCAACTAAGTCATGGAGCCTACTTATTAAAAAAAAAAAAAAAAAAGATGAAGATTAAAAGGAGCTACAACAGATATTGAGATCTCTCCATATTTGTAAATGCATTAGAGTTGTACATTTTGTTCACTGTTTAAACATGTCTGACTAAGGAAACCCATGTTCTAACCTGAGGACTTTCAAGTTGAATTGAAACACTCTCTTTCCCCCTTAGGTCTGAAACTGAAAATAGTTCCATGATCCTTATTAAAATTAATACAAATACCAGTCTTAAAAGGCCCACTATAGAGGAGCTATAATCAAGGCAAAAAGGGCTTTTAATTGGACTTTTCATTAGTCAAGAAAGGAATATTGGTTTTAATACCTTAATTTTTGGAGGGCATGTGTCTATGTGATACGAACTAAAGTTTTACGATTTAAGTTTTTATAAACTCTTCTTAAGATGTGGTCCATATACACTATGGAGTATTATGCCTCCATCGGAAAGGATGAATACCCAACTTTTGTAGCAACATGGACAGGACTGAAAGAGATTATGCTGAGTGAAATAAGTCAAGCAGAGAAAGTCAATTATCATATGGTTTCACTTATTTGTGGAGCATAACAAATAGCACGGAGGACAAGGGGAGATGGAGAGAAGGGAGTTGAGGGAAATTGGAAGGGGAGGTGAACCATGAAAGACTATGGACTCTGAAAAACAATCTGAGGGTTTTGAAGGGGCGGGGGGTGGGAGGTTGGGGGATCCAGGTGGTGGGTACTGGAGAGGGCACGGATTGCATGGAGCACTGGGTGTGGTGCAAAAATAATGAATACTGTTACACTGAAAAAATAAAAAATTAATAAAAAAAAAGAAACTTTCACTACAATAATAATTTGCAGTTAATCAGAGAAGTTCAGAGAGCTGTTAATTCCAACAGAAATCCTGTGTCTCTTGCTATGAATCAGGCTGCCCCTGAGTTCCCACTTAACACAGAAAGGCTGTGTGTGTACATGTGTGTGTACATGCCAATATCTGAAAGGGAAAAAAACAATCTCATGTTCTTTAGAGTCTGGATTTAGCTATATGTTTTTCTAGTGGCTCACCTAATCCAAACTAAGAAAAATGGCACCAGAAAATTCAAAGAGCGTTCCAATATTAAAATATACAGTTTCAGGGCCCAATATTTTTGGTTTCCAAAATCTGAAAAGATCCTATAAAAATTATTTATAGACTACAGTATAAGGAGAAAAGGTACTAATCTACCTAATGTACTTTCTTTGAATAATAAAGACTGACATGGTTGTTTAATAAGGTATAAATCAACAGAATGCAATCATTTTACATCTTTTCAAATGAGGCAGACTAGGATTTTCTTCATTAAAAAAGACAAAAGGACACTTGCCCTACCTGCTATTCTGCGCCCCCACCCCCAAAAAAAATCAAGGGAAAGTTGGGATAAACCAGAACACCTAATAGAGCTGTACATTTTGTTCACTGGTTAAACATGCCTGACTAAGGGGGCAAGTAGGTTTAGAAATCTATATTCTATCTACATAGCTGGACTCCATGGCTCTCTCGAAGAATCTCTTCGCAGAGCTAGGCCAAGTCAGGGAGAGCACATCTACCGATGGGTTGTTTGTCCTAATTTATCCACCCTGAGAGAGCACTTTTTCTAATTTATGAAAGGCCCTGGAGAGGCTGGCTGTGATCCAGTGAAAAGACCACATTCTTCATGCCATGCCTTTCCTTGTTTAAATCTAAAATTGTTCATGCTCAATTTCTCCCATGTTTCATTCATTCAACAAGTATTTATTGAACCCCTTGGCTGTATGTGCCACCAATACAACCAGAAAGAAACCATAAACACCTGACCACAAGTTGCTGTCAGTCTAGGTACATGGAGACAAGTAATCAAGATTACAGTGCAATTATATGTAGCCTCTTGTGTGGACGTGTTCCTAAAACTGCCATAACCATCAAACCTAAAACTGACAAAATTAAGATCTGGTAGAAAATAGATGTAAAAATCAAACCTGGAACTGACAAAATTAAGATCTGGTAGAAAATAGATGTAAAATGATCATTTCTACAACAAACCAGACACTCCCATGTTAAAAACTCGCTCTAACACTAGGATGCCTGGGTGGCTCAGTCAGTTAAGTCACTGCCTTTAGCTCAGGTCATGATCCCAGGGTCCTGGGATCAAGTCCTGCATTGGGCTCCTTGCTCAGTGGGGAGCCTGCTTCTCTCTCTGCCTCTGCCTGCCACTCTGCCTGCTTGTGCTCTCTCTCTCTCTCTGACAAATAGATTAATAAATAAAATCTTAAAAAAAAAAAACTTGTTCCAGCGCCAAATATTTCTCTTCACTAATATTATTCAATTATTCAGAAAACATTGCTACGTCCCTGTGATCCAGGAAATTGTAGAATTTCCTACCAATTTTGCTATTTCTGAGCTAAGTCTAATACAAACTCTGCTCTTTGTTAGTATATAAACTGGGGAAGGTTCTATGCCAAAGTTTCTGACTCATTAAATATGGATCATAGTTAATATGTTTATTCTACAATTGTTATGAGCATTAAATAAGATAAAATTATGAAGTGATTAGTACCTATAAATATTCTTTATTTTCTGCATTTATTTTAAAGTTTGTAAATCTAATATTGTTGGCAAGTTTGAATTTAATCAGCGTTTTTGTTTTGTTTTGTTTTGTTTGCAATTGTATTTCCTGTTGGCCTATTTTCACAATTTCCAATAAAATTTTTATTTGCCTCATGAGACTTTCATAAGCATTGTGTTAGTTGAGAGCTGATTATCTGAACCTGAAGATATAATGAGAAAATATTGGTTCTAAAACCATACCATCCTCAGTTCAAACCAACTTTTATAATCCTCAATCCAAATGTATCTGACAAGGTGATCATCTCAGAAACAATATGTGTATCTAAGGCTTATTTCCTTCTCTCCCTGAAAAGCTACTGTTAAATCAATAGTGTTTTAACTGTAGTGTTTTAAGCATTTCGTGTTCTTTGTTTTTGTTTTTCCCTTTTTAATTTTTATAATGTATGGAATCTTGATATGTAGGAAACACAGTATTCTATGTAAAGGTAAGAAATTTATTTAAACTCCTTAATTTGCCCATTTCTTCATTTGTAAACCTATTTTACTCATAAGTGTATATCTTAAAGTTGATGAAAGTAAAAGAAATAATACATATGTGGTACCTGACATAGTGACTGGCATGTAATGAATGGTTTCTACGTGTTAGCCATTAATAATTTTATCCACACTTTGCATTGAGAGGATGAAATATAAATAGATCCCCATTCTCTGCAGTAAACCATTCACCTATCCCCAGAAGGGAAGAAGTCATTAACATGGCCTTTTTAAAGGGAAACACATTAGAAGATTAGAGATCCCTAACTTTGTCATTTACATGTAAGTGGGTGGTGGCTCTTTTGAAAGGATGAGTAGAGTCCAAAGAGAATTGGCAGATCAGCCCCCTGGAAATCATCTGTGGAATTTATTCTTGAGAAAAATGACTTCTAGAATGAGACCTGGAAGACAAGCAGGAATTACTCAGTTAAGCACAGGAGAAAGAGATCGTGAAGCAAGAGGAACAGGATGCACCAAGAACTGAAGGTGAGAAAGAACTGGGGTGTGTTTGAGATTCATCAATGCTATTCATAAAGTTGTACTATGTTTACAAAATCCTGCTTATTGACCATAAGTAATGAATGCACTTCTTTCAAGATCAGGGGATCTTTCCTAAATCAAAGAACTTTAGATTCTTAAAGATTTCAGAGATTGAATTAAAGTCTTTCCTTTCTGAGATAAGGAAACCAAAGTTTGAATGAATGAAAGAGAAGAGGGGGGCAATAGAGAGACGAAAGCTAACATGATGGCACTTACTATGTGTCAGACAAGCAACATTCTGTACATATAATAGATGAAGAGGCTGAGATATAGAGATGTTAAATAACTCACTCAATAACTTTAATAAGAGAAGAGCCAGAATTCAAGTCCAGATTTACAATCCTCCAGATTCTAGGATTGTTTTCACTATACTCCCTGGAATTTGTATGTGCTCATCCACCTGTGAATTTATTCCCACAGTGGCATTATAGTTGTTTATTTGTGTGTTTATTTTTGCACTAGTCTATAAGCTTCTTGGGAGTCTTTCTATTTGCAAGCACATGAATGAATCCAAAAAGACATCAGAAGACTGGCTGGCTGACCGGATGGAAGGATGAGAGTTTGAGAGATTACTTGGGTGGATATTTCAGAGGGTCTACCCAATTGCCTTTCCAGCTTAGTGTAATACTTTCAAATAAACTTCTAAATCTAACTAATCACCTACATTTCAAAAAATCAATAAGAAATCTAACATAATTTTAAAGTGAACAAATTTAAAACTGAATGATTCTGAATAGAGTAATAAGGGGCAGATCTAGAATAGAAGCCCTACACAGTGAGTTCCTTGCAGACAGAGTACCTGGCCAATTTATCTTTTTATACCTAATACCTGGCCTCAGAGCATATTTGGCATGCATGTACTGAAAGGCTAATCCATCAACAGTTCTGACTAGAGTCATGGAGGGCAAGCCTTTTAAATAATAGAAGGAGGCCAATTCTGAAAATAATATTTTCTGGTGGACAAATAATTCCAGCCTGATTATTATTATTAAAGGAAGAAGAGAAGTAATGTTTTACCACCCAAAAGACCTACGTTTATTGTCTTCATACTGAGATTCCAATGATGTTATCAAGCATCAAATTAAATGTTAATTATGGGCAGGAATGACATGGAACCTATCTAACCACTGATACATACAGGTACCAACAAGTCAGAACAAATGTCATGGCCCAACAAAAGGATACCTCAATATATCAGAACAGATATCAGTGCAAATAAGCAGTTCAGTGCACAGTGTAGGGTGTGAATGTCAGCCCTGCTCAGAGGCCTTTGGAGATGAGAAGCAAAGACATGGTTGATGAGGAACAGAGACATAGATAACAGGAAAGAGGAATTAGAGGCTAAAATGTGAGGACCTATTTTTAGTAACAAGATGGAAAACAGTTTCCAGAGTTCAACCATATAATGCTTACCAGACTTGTAGCAAGGCACAAGGGTTGCTAGAAAGAGAGCACAGATCAGAAGTTGCATATTTGGTGCTGGATAACCTGAGTATTGACCTAGAGGTCCTGACAAAGGATGGAATTGGTTCGTGATCTCTGGGGTTAAACTGAATCTCCAGGTGGAGTTGTGGGGAAGGAAGAAAACTACTCTGACTTTGAAAAGAATATCATTTTGTTAGCAGGGCCAGCTTCCTTTCTTCTTTCCTCTTCTGTTTCTTTTCTGTCTGAATCAGCTAGAATCAGTTTCTGTTGCCTGCAAAGAATAACTATTACATAAGGTATTCTTGCCTTATTATTGACACAATATCCTTATTAATTCTATCTAAGCTTACTAGCTCTTTGAACAACCAACTTCTTACTCATTAGGTATTTCTGCAGGTGTTCACGTAATTTAGTTGGTTTAGCTGTAAAATACTTCAATTCAAGATAATGGACGAAAACTACTTGAGTAACATTTAACCATGTAAATAATGGACTCTCCCCCCTCCATGATTTTATACTGAAGAAGCCATTGTCAGTTATTGACTACTGCCAAGTTCCAACATTCTCTCTCCACAGCCTCATCCTTTAGTTCATGCTATTTTTTCTCTCAGAAATGCCCTTCCTACCACCTCCACCTCTAGAAAGCATATTTATCCTCATAAGACTGATTTAAATATCAACGCTGCAAAGTCTTCCCTCTTTCTCAGGTTAGAACTAATCACTCCACATCTGTGATTCCTGGCAACCAAACCTCTGCTGGAACAGTGCCCAGGTGTGCCTTGAAACAACAGATAACTGGGCTCCTCAGAGAATTCATCTTAGATTACAAGAGCTAGGACAAATACAAAAGTCCTAGCTATGATTCATTGGCATAAAGATGAATTTATTAATATTATACACTAAAACATTTACTTTGACCTAAAAGTTCATATCTTTTTTCTAATTTCAAAAGAAAGTAAACCATTTCTGTTTGGTAGAGTGGAAACTTGGCACCGTGCCCACAGTCGCATGAGGAAGTTTTCCCTGTGTGCATGTGCTCTCACTTATATATTTTTCTCACTTATACAACCCACAGCTTAAAGAGGCTTCTCTGAAAAAAGGGTTTGGTTTCAGAATTGGAGAATAGGATCAAAAATAAATGATTCAGCATTAAGAGGGTCCTCTTAAAGGAGGCTTATATTTTTTCCTAATCGAATGACTCAAATGTATAATGATTCTTTTTTAAAAGAGTCCAACTCATTGACAGTTTGCTAATTAAAAGTCTAGTTTTGTAAAGAACATTTTTCTAAATAGAACCAGGGCTACTGTGGGCATTAACAATCATTTGTTTTATTTGCAGTTTACCAATTTAAAGCAATATTTGAGTTAATCTGAAATAAAATAACTATCATTTGCATGATGCTTTACAATTTACAAAGCACTTTCATATATATTACTCATTTAATATACATAATTACCTTGAAAGGTTGGTGTCTTTTATTTTTAACAGGCAAGAAAAACAAGCCTCAGAAAGATGAAGTGACTTCCCCAAGGTCACACAGCTGGTAGTGCAGAGTCTGGGACTCATGCCCTAGAGGTTCCTCTAATCCCAGAATTTCATATTCTTTCCAGTACATCATGCTGCCCATGGGATGGTGGCAGGGGGAGCATCTACGTAACCACATGCATTAAATGAGTTGAGCTCATACTTCTAAGTAGATTGATGTTCTTTTAGAAAACATAATGGCATTTTTGTAGATATAATTGTTACAGGTTTAGTTTTAAAACATTTAACAAAAGATGGCTCACAAAATTTATTTTCAGTGGAAGTCAAAATTAACTAAATAATATTTTGAATTTCTATGAAATTCTATGGATCATTAATTTTGATAGAAATTATGATAAATATGTCAGGAATGGACCGATAAGATACATATTTTAATTCAAATTTCAAGTCTTTTTTCCATAGCTTATTAGATCTCACTTTCCTCTCTTTCTCTTCTGTCTCTTAAACCTCACCTTAGATGTAGACCCCTTTCATATCCTCTTTTGGTAAACAACCTAAAACAAACCTTCCTGGGAGTCATCTTTTATCAACCTCTTTGGTCCTGAAGGGGGTAATTTCCTCACAAATAAAACAAATGGGGGCACCTGGGTGGATCAGTTGGTTAAGCATCTGCCTTCAGTTTAGTTTCCTGGGATTGAACCAGGCTCTGTGCTCAGCGGGGAACCTGCCTCTCCCTCTCCCTCTGCCTGCCATTCCGCCTGCTTGTACTCTCTCTCTTTCTGTCAAATAAATAAGTAAAATCTTAAAAATAAAAATAAATAAAACAAGTCAAAGGAAGGAAGAGCATTGAGCAAGTATGATCTTGAGTTCTGCAAACCATGAAGACTAAATCATACATTATCTAGAAAAACAAATGAGGGTTATTAAAGTCAGCATGAACACTCACTCTTCACAAGAAAGTTGGGCAAAACAAAGAATGAGATTTTAGAGATTTCAGGACTGTAACCCAATGCCATGCCATACACAAATCAACCCTTTCAAGTAAAAACTTGATAGTAGTTTCATAGTTCTGAGAACTAGTGTGACTGAAAAGAAATTATATTAAGCCAAGTTTCCAAGGTCAGGAAATGAATAACTGAATGTGAACATGTCATCTCAGTTCAATTTCATTTTGATTATTCACAGAAGAAGGGTCAGGAAATACAAGATTTTTCTGGAATACATTTCTGCAGTTTAAAAATAATATATTTTACTCTGAAATAAAAATCAAATTTTAATTTAATTTCACAAATGTCTTGATATTACATACCTTGCCACATGGTATTCTCCTCCATTGTGATATGAATATAAATAATTTTACCATATTATTTTTAAATATACAACTTAATCTCCTTTTACCTTCTGTTTTTCTCAACCTTTGGTCTCTGGGTCACAAAACAGAAGTTGTGTTTCCGGTATAGCCTCGCAAAGCTAGTGCTGCACAAATCACTTTACTCACAACAGACATCCTATCCAGAAAGTCAGCAATTCAACCAAATGCTGCATTAAAACCCAGCTTAATATAGCAATGAAGTACTTGAAGCAATGTTTGCACAGTGTGTGTTCCCTGTCCTCAGGCAATTTGCTGCCACAGTAGTGAATTTCATTTGAAAATCTAAGAACAATATTTACTCCCCCGTATTTTACTGACTGGTACATGGAATAGTCCCCAAATTTTGAACAAATGTTATTGGAAGTAGGAGGAAACAGTCAATACCAATGGTACGTTTCTTAGGCAGATGGGCTTTTGTAGATTCCTTTAAAAAACGGTTTTATGAAAGGTCAGCTATGAATCAGGTATGTGTCAAGCACGAGGTATACCAGGATGAACAAGACATACCCCTAATCTCAAAGAGTTCAAAGAGACTATCATTATCTTATCTCCAAAATCTAGCACACTAATTGGCACAGAGCAAGTACTCACTAAATCTTTGATGAATCAGTGGAAGTCCTGCTTAATATTATGGAAAGACTGCTATGAACATAAATACACACATGAGCTCCAAGTCAGAGGGTCAGAGTTAGTAAAAGAAGGAGGCATGAATGGAATGAAAAGGATAATATTAGGTGTGGCTGGTATTAGACAACATGACCGAGAAATGTGGTCTGGAAAAACATTCCTAAAGTGAAAGATACAAGTGAATTTTATCAAAGAGTAAAAAGGAAGCTAATGAAAACACCAGAAACCACCCCCCCAACCTGAAAAAATGTACAATAAAAATTTATACTAGAAAAACAAAATTTAGATTGAAACTGAAAACTTCATTGATAAATGTACATTTTGTGTTAACTCAAAGTATAAATTTTAAAACAAATTTTAGAGACTTTAATCCAATAACAAAATCACCATTGGTCCCAAATTTCCTTTTTTTTTTTTTTTTAATTTTTTTTTTTTTAAACATATAATATCTTTTTATCCCCAGGGGTACAGGTCTGTGAATCGCCAGGTTTACACACTTCACAGCACTCACCATAGCACATACCCTCCCCAATGTCCATAATCCCACCCCCCCAACCCCCCTCCCCCCATTAACCCTCAGTTTGTTTTGTGAGATTAAGAGTCACTTATGGTTTGTCTCCCTCCCAATCCCATCTTGTTTCATTTACTCTTCTCCTACCCCCTTAACCCCCCATGTTGCATCTCCTCTCCCTCATATCAGGGAGATCATATGATAGTTGTCTTTCTCCGATTGACTTATTTCGCTAAGCATGATACCCTCTAGTTCCATCCACGTCGTCGCAAATGGCAAGATTTCATTTCTTTTGATGGCTGCACAGTATTCCATTGTATAGATATACCACCTCTTCTTTATCCATTCGTCTGTTGATGGACATCTAGGTTCTTTCCATACTTTGGCTATTGTAGACATTGCTGCTATAAACATTCGGGTGCACGTGCCCCTTCGGATCACTACGTTTGTATCTTTAGGGTAAATACCCAGCAGTGCAATTGCTGGGTCATAGGGTAGTTCTATTTTCAACATTTTGAGGAACCTCCATGCTGTTTTCCAGAGTGGTTGCACCAGCTCGCATTCCCACCAACAGTGTAGGAGGGTTCCCCTTTCTCCGCATCCTCGCCAGCATCTGTCATTTCCTGACTTGTTCATTTTAGCCATTCTGACTGGTGTGAGGTGGTATCTCATTGTGGTTTTGATTTGTATTTCCCTGATGCCGAGTGATGTGGAGCAGTTTTTCATGTGTCTGTTCGCCATCTGGATGTCTTCTTTACAGAAATGTCTGTTCATGTCCTCTGCCCATTTCTTGATTGGATTATTTGTTCTTTGGGTGTTGAGTTTGCTAAGTTCTTTATAGATTTTGGACACTAGCCCTTTATCCGATATGTCATTTGCAAATATCTTCTCCCATTCTGTCAGTTGTCTTTTGGTTTTGTTAACTGTTTCCTTTGCTGTGCAAAAGCTTTTGATCTTGATGAAATCCCAATAGTTCATTTTTGCCCTTGCTTCCCTTGCCTTTGGCGATGTTCCTAGGAAGATGTTGCTGCGGCTGAGGTCGAAGAGGTTGCTGCCTGTGTTCTCCTCCAGGATTTTGATGGATTCCTTTCTCACATTGAGATCCTTCATCCATTTTGAGTCTATTTTCGTGTGTGGTGTAAGGAAATGATCCAATTTCACTTTTCTGCATGTGGCTGTCCAATTTTCCCAACACCATTTGTTGAAGAGGCTGTCTTTTTTCCATTGGATATTCTTTCCTGCTTTGTCGAAGATTAGTTGACCATAGAGTTGAGGGTCTATTTCTGGGCTCCCTATTCTGTTCCATTGATCTATGTGTCTGTTTTTGTGCCAGTACCATGCTGTCTTGATGATGACAGCTTTGTAATAGAGCTTGAAGTCCGGAATTGTGATGCCACCAACTTTGGCTTTCTTTTTCAATATTGCTTTGGCTATTCGAGGTCTTTTCTGGTTCCATATAAATTTTAGGATTATTTGTTCCATTTCTTTGAAAAAAATGGATGGTACTTTGATAGGAATTGCATTAAATGTGTAGATTGCTTTAGGTAGCATAGACATTTTCACAATATTTATTCTTCCAATCCAGGAGCATGGAACATTTTTCCATTTCTTTGTGTCTTCCTCAATTTCTTTCATGAGTACTTTATAGTTTTCTGTGTATAGATTCTTAGTCTCTTTGGTTAGATTTATTCCTAGGTATCTTATAGTTTTGGGTGCAATTGTAAATGGGATGGACTCCTTAATTTCTCTTTCTTCTGTCTTGTTGTTGGTGTAGAGAAATGCAACTGATTTCTGTGCATTGATTTTATATCCTGACACTTTACTGAATTCCTGTACAAGTTCTAGCAGTTTTGGAGTAGAGTCTTTTGGGTTTTCCATATATAGTATCATATCATCTGCGAAGAGTGATAGTTTGACTTCTTCTTTGCCGATTTGGATGCCTTTAATTTCCTTTTGTTGTCTGATTGCTGAGGCTAGGACTTCTAGTACTATGTTGAAAAGCAGTGGTGATAACGGACATCCCTGCCGTGTTCCTGACCTTAGCGGAAAAGCTTTCAGTTTTTCTCCATTGAGAATGATATTTGCGGTGGGTTTTTCATAGATGGCTTTGATAATATTGAGGTATGTGCCCTCTATCCCTACACTTTGAAGAGTTTTGATCAGGAAGGGATGCTGTACTTTGTCAAATGCTTTCTCAGCATCTATGGAGAGTATCATATGGTTCTTGTTCTTTCTTTTATTAATGTGTTGTATCACATTGATTGATTTGCGGATGTTGAACCAACCTTGCAGGCCTGGAATAAATCCCACTTGGTCGTGGTGAATAATCCTTTTAATGTACTGTTGAATCCTATTGGCTAGTATTTTGGCGAGAATTTTTGCATCTGTGTTCATCAAGGATATTGGTCTGTAGTTCTCTTTTTTGATGGGATCCTTGTCTGGTTTTGGGATCAAAGTGATGCTGGCCTCATAAAATGAGTTTGGAAGTTTTCCTTCCATTTCTATTTTTTGGAACAGTTTTAGGAGAATAGAAATTAGTTCTTCTTTAAATGTTTGGTAGAATTCCCCCGGGAAGCCGTCTGGCCCTGGGCTTTTGTTTGTTTGGAGATTTTTGATGACTGTTTCAATCTCCTTACTGGTTATGGGTCTGTTCAGGCTTTCTATTTCTTCCTGGTTCAGTTGTGGTAGTTTATATGTCTCTAGGAATGCATCCATTTCTTCCAGATTGTCAAATTTGTTGGCGTAGAGTTGTTCATAGTATGTTCTTATAATTCTCTGTATTTCTTTGGTGTTCGTTGTGATCTCTCCTCTTTCATTCATGATTTTATTTATTTGGGTCCTTTCTCTTTTCTTTTTGATAAGTCTGGCCAGGTGTTTATCGATCTTATTAATTCTTTCAAAGAACCAGCTCCTAGTTTCGTTGATTTGTTCTATTGTTTTTTTGGTTTCTATTTCATTGATTTCTGCTCTGATCTTTATGATTTCTCTTCTCCTGCTGGGTTTAGGCTTTCTTTCTTGTTCTTTCTCCAGCTCCTTTAGGTGTAGGGTTAGGTTGTGTACCTGAGACCTTTCTTGTTTCTTGAGAAAGGCTTGTACCGCTATATATTTTCCTCTCAGGACTGCCTTTGTTGTGTCCCACAGATTTTGAACCGTTGTGTTTTCATTATCATTTGTTTCCATGAATTTTTTCAACTCTTCTTTAATTTCCTGGTTGACCCATTCATTCTTTAGAAGGATGCTGTTTAGTCTCCATGTATTTGGGTTCTTTCCAAATTTCCTCTTGTGATTGAGTTCTAGCTTCAGAGCATTGTGGTCTGAAAATATGCAGGGAATGATTCCAATCTTTTGATAACGGTTGAGACCTGATTTAGGACCGAGAATATGATCTATTCTGGAGAATGTTCCATGTGCACTAGAGAAGAATGTGTATTCTGTTGCTTTGGGATGAAATGTTCTGAATATATCTGTGATGTACATCTGGTCCAGTGTGTCATTTAAGGCCTTGATTTCCTTGTTGATCTTTTGCTTGGATGATCTGTCCATTTCAGTGAGGGGAGTGTTAAAGTCTCCTACTATTATTGTGTTATTGTCAATGTGTTTCTTTGATTTTGTTATTAATTGGTTTATATAGTTGGCTGCTCCCATGTTAGGGGCATAGATATTTAAAATTGTTAGATCTTCTTGTTGGACAGTTCCTTTGAGTATGATATAGTGTCCTTCCTCATCTCTTATTATAGTCTTTGGCTTAAAATCTAATTGATCTGATATAAGGATTGCCACTCCTGCTTTTTTCTGATGTCCATTAGCATGGTAAATTCTTTTCCACCCCCTCACTTTAAATCTGGAGGTGTCTTCAGGTTTAAGATGAGTTTCTTGTAGGCAACATATAGATGGGTTTTGTTTTTTTATCCATTCTGATACCCTGTGTCTTTTGATTGGGGCATTTAGCCCATTCACATTCAGGGTAAGTATTGAGAGATATGAATTTAGTGCCATTGTATTGCCTGTAAGGTGACTGTTATTGTATATTGTCTCTGTTCCTTTCTGATCTACTACTTTTAGGGTCTCTCTTTGCTTAGAGGACCCCTTTCAATATTTCCTGTAGAGCTGGTTTGGTATTTGCAAATTCTTTCAGTTTTTGTTTGTCCTGGAAGCTTTTAATCTCTCCTTCTATTTTCAATGATAGCCTAGCTGGATATAGTATTCTTGGCTGCATGTTTTTCTCGTTTAGTGCTCTGAATATATCATGCCAGCTCTTTCTGGCCTGCCAGGTCTCTGTGGATAAGTCTGCTGCCAATCTAATATTTTTACCATTGTACGTTACAGACTTCTTTTCCCGGGCTGCTTTCAGGATCTTCTCTTTGTCACTAAGACTTGTAAATTTTACTATTAGGTGACGGGGTGTGGACCTATTCTTATTGATTTTGAGAGGGGTTCTCTGAATCTCCTGGGTTTTGATGCTTGTTCCCTTTGCCATATTGGGGAAATTCTCTCCAATAATTCTCTCCAATATACCTTCTGCTCCCCTCTCTGTTTCCTCTTCTTCTGGAATCCCAATTATTCTAATGTTGTTTCGTCTTATGGTGTCACTTATCTCTCGAATTCTCCCCTCATGATCCAGTAGCTGTTTGTCCCTCTTTTGCTCAGCTTCTTTATTCTCTGTCATTTGGTCTTCTATATTGCTAATTCTTTCTTCTGCCTCATTTATCCTAGCAGTGAGAGCCTCCATTTTTGATTGCACCTCATTAATAGCTTTTTTGATTTCTACTTCGTTAGATTTTAGTTCTTTTATTTCTCCAGAAAGGGCTTTTATATCTCCTGAGAGGGTTTCTCTAATATCTTCCATGCCTTTTTCGAGCCCCCCTAGAACCTTGAGAATCGTCATTCTGAACTCTAGATCTGACATATTACCAATGTCTGTATTGATTAGGTCCCTAGCCTTTGGTACTGCCTCTTGTTCTTTTTTTTTGTGGTGAATTTTTCCGCCTTGTCATTTTGTCCAGATAAGAGTAGATGAAGGAGCAAGTAAAATACTAAAAGGGTGGCAACAACCCCAGGAAAATATGCTTTAGCCAAATCAGAAGAGATCCCAAATCGTGAGGGGGAGAAAGGGGATAAAAAGAGGTTCAGAAAGAAGAAAAAAAAAA
>NW_019154099.1:32755254-32760751 GCF_002288905.1 Enhydra lutris kenyoni | reverse complement strand
ATATATATATATTAGATAAACTAGTTAAAAAACGTTAAAAAAGAAAAGGGTAAAAGTTAAAAAAATTTAGCAGAAGAAGAAAAATAAATTGAAAAAAAAAATTAAATTAACTGTAAGGCTAAAGAATCATGGGGAGAAAGCCATGAGTTCCGTGCTTTGCTTTCTCCTCCTTTGGAATTCTGCAGCTCTCCTTGGTATTGAAACTGTTCTCCTTGGTAGGTGAACTTGGTCCTGGCTGGGCTTCTTGTTGATCTTCTCGGGGAGGGGCCTGTTGTAGTGATTCTCAAGTGTCTTTGCCCCGGGCGGAGTTGCACCGCCCTTACCCGGGGCCGGGCTGAGTAATCCGCTCGGGTTTGCTTTCGGGAGCTTTTGTTCCCTGAGCGCTTTCCATAGAGTTCCGGAGGGCGGGAATGAAGATGGCGGCCTCCCAGTCTCCGGCCCGGAGGAGCCGAGAGCCCGGGGCCCCCTCCTCAGTGCGCCCTCAGAGAACAGCGCCCATTTACTCCCGTCACCCTGCCTCCATCCGCGCTCCGAGCTGACCGAGCCTGCGACCGGTTCAAGGTAACCCCGAGCTTAGAGCTTACTCCTCGGCTCTGTCTCTGTAGCCGGCTTCCCCGTTCTAATACCTGTAAGCTCTGCGACACTCAGACACCCCCGATCCTTCTGTGATCCTGCGGGACCTGAGGCCACGCTGACCCCGCGTGGGCTTCACCCCGGTTAAGCCTCTGGAGCGATGTCCCTCAGTGGAACAGACTTTTAAAAGTCCCGATTTTGTGCTCCGTTGCTCCGCCACTTGCCGGGGGCCGGCCCCTCCCCCTGCGGTCTATCTTCCCGTTGCTTTGGATTCACTTCTCCGCCCGTCCTACCTTTCAGAAAGTGGTTGATTTTCTGTTTCTAGAGTTGCTGTTCTTCTTCTCTTCGATCTCCCGTTGGATTTATAGGTGTTTGCAATCTTTAGATAAGCTATCTAGCTGATCTCCCGCTACCTGAAGTAGTCTCAGCCTGCTACTTCTCCGCCATCTTGACTCCTCCCCCTCCCTTTTTTTTTTAACCATTGGAGTCCCTATGCTGAATCATGATAGATTGTTAAACACGGTTTTCCTATTGTATTCCTTAAATAGTTTTTTTTATTTGTTTTGAAACTTGGGGAAAGGATGTGATGCTATAGGTATGATGATGAAAATTGTCCAAACTAAAATTTAAGAAATTTAAGAGCACATTTTCTTTTTTTTTTTTTTAGATTTTTTTATTTATTTATTTGACAGAGAGAGAGAGAGAGAGAGACAGATCACAAGTAGGCAGGGAGGCAGGCAGAGAGAGAGGGGGAAGCAGGCTCTCCGCCGAGCAGAGACCCCGATGTGGGGCTCGATCCCAGGACCCTGAGATCATGACCTGAGCTGAAGGCAGAGGCCTAATCCACTGAGCCACCCAGGCGCCCCTAAGAGCACATTTTCAAAAAACTAGTACCCACATAATTTATAACTACCCCAGAAAATACTTAGTTCAAATTTCTGTTGAATTTTACTTTTCATAAAATTACACAAAGCAATAACAGGTAATGATTTGCATAAGTCTACTAAAAATAATTTTTTCATCTTCACAAATGAACTTTTCATCCACTTAAATTAACAGGACTGGAATCAAAAATACAAGCAATTCATCAACTTGACTTAATTGTTGAAATCTGCCAAGGTTCAGAGAGTAATTGGCAAATCAGACAAAGAAGAGAGTGCAAGAATTCTATATTTCAGTTCTCTGTGACATTTTGGATATGGGAGTTCTTAAATTGAAAAGCATGATAAACCTTAAAAGGACAATTTCCACCTACTCTTCATGAAAGATAGGTGTTGTTGACAAATAAATTAATACGTGATTCTGACAAAGATTTATTCATTCTAGTGGCTAAAATGTAGCCAACTCTCAAAAAGTTACCTATTGCTAAGACAGCTTTTAGTACTTTGCTACTGCCAGAGACTTTTCTATTCTAAAAACCTAACCAAATTTCAAAGCCCTTTCAAAGAGGTCCTGCTTCCCAATGATATATATTTATGCTTTCTTTACACAGTAAAATAATACAGTCATGACATACTTTTTTCCCCAAAGACCTGAACAATAATAAATGCATTATTTAATTTTAAACTTTTTTCTTAGTGAGAAAAATTCTGAATTACAAAAGACAAATTTGATGTGCTCAGTGATATTGTTTAGAGGTGAATGTTTATATTTTATTTCATATTTTATAATATGGTCTTACTATTGCTTAGCCACTTAGATATAAGGTGAGACTTAAAGTGTCTCAAGCATCTCACAGAATAATACAGTAATTTTTAAAAAATTATTGGAATAAAATAAAGATTTGCCTTAAATCTATACCTACTCTATTTTTGTAAAAACTGGTGAAAAATTAAAACACATATGCTAGTAGTTTAATATTGCAGCCAAACTGAGAAAATCTGGACAAATTTGATTCTATTCAAGAACAAACTTACATTTTCAAAAGATAGAATGACAACTCTCAAAATTAGTAAAACTTTCTATACACATAGCCCTTTATAACCTATGGAGTCCACTGTACCACATGGCTGCAGGTTTTATGCTGTTTCAAAAAAATAATAATAAAAATAGATTTGGAACTATCAATTCATCTTGGAAATAAAGGATTAATCCTATTGAAACAATAAGGGCAATACCTAGAACAAAGGCCCTCCCACTGGTAGCAGGACAAGTATTTTCCACAATACTAGGAAGAGGGTGCTGAGAAGATGCCAATGTTCTGAAGATAAAAAGAAATCTAATCAAGAGAAAATGACCTTCAGAGGGTCAAGAAAGGCAAGATGTAGTTCCAGAGAGCAATGAGGTTCAGGAAATTTAAAAAGATAGGAATAGAACATAGGTGGGTTTGCCTCAGAAAAAGAGAAAGATAGAGAAATAGAGTTATTAAAACTAAGACAAGTAATTAGAAAATGTCTAAGTAAAATGTTCTCTGTTTAGATTGATATTGAGCCCAATGCTTGTGCTTTGCCTGAACCTACTGGTAGAAAGTAACTGAAGGTAGCAGCTGGTAGAGTAAAAAATCTGGGGCAGAAGCCAAACAAGCAATGTACTATTGGCAAATTGTCCTGGAAAAAGAAAAATGCTTTTATATAAATATGCATTATGGTAGATTGCTTTTAAAGATGGCCACTAACAATTCCTCTTATATCTGTATGTGCATACCCCCCTCCCCTTTAAGAACAGCAATCTGTTTCCCCTCATCTTGGTTCTGGCCTGTGACTTTTTTTGACCTAGAGGATGAGGCAGAAGAATAGATGCTGTGACAGTTCTGGGCAGAGGATTTGAGAAAGATGGCGGCATCCATTCGTCTTCCTGGAAAGCCAGTTGTCATGCTTTAGGAAAGACAATCTAAACTGCTGGAGAAAGGGATGCACATGGAGGAGAATCAAGGTACTCTAGCCACTAATCCATCCCAGATGAGGCAAGGGATATGTAAGATGATTTCTAATGTTCCAGACCCAGTCCAGCCACCAACTAAGCAGCAATATGACCCCAGCTGACAGACACCACACAGAGCAGAAGTAATTGCCAACCAATCCATAAAAGAAATAATAAATCATTGCTTTAATCTACTATTTTTAAAGTGGTTACTTATACAGCCATTGATGTTAAGATTTGCAGCAAATCAAAAGGAAAAATAAACAGTAGCTGGAGAGTAGCAGACGAATTTAAACCAAACTTTTTTATTAATGCAATAAGAAGTAATCGATGCTAGGATAGAAGCAAATGATGCAATAGAAAGTAAAGGAGCAAAATGATGGCAATAGAAAGTGGCAAAGAAAACCAAGTAATGAAACTGGGAGACCTGATGGTTGAATGGCTAAATTTGCTTTTTTAAAAAGGCAACCTAAAAAGTTTCATGAACACAAGGAGAAAAATTAAGTGTTCTGATAAAAGAAAATTAGGTCAGTGTCAACAAGAGTAAGTGAACTTATTACTGCATTCCAATTTGAAGATGACTATAATTCTAAATTTGGACAAAATTTATATAGACAATCTCTTTGGAGAAATCAAGAAACTACCAAGGCAGTCAATATTTAAAGTGCCAGATCTCAGAGAGAAGGGAAATTCACTGATAACAAGTCAACATTCTGCAACACTTCCCCCTGGAGGAATTTGATGATTCCTGAGCTACATAGGAAAGGGAGACTAAGAAACCAAGCAGAAAACTGTGTCTAAAGGGCTGCCTGCCTAAACTGGGATTTCAGTAGTATTACTACTGAGAAATTAGGGCCCTTCAAGTAGGGGAATCTCTAGACAGTCTCTTATATTTCCAGTTAAGAACCCAGTAATATATTATAAGAAAAAAATATGAAACAAAAATAGACAAAACCTTACCAAGACTGAATCTCATCTTTGAATCAGATAAAACCCCAGACATGAGTCAATAATCTTCCCTTAATCTAACTGCCAATCAGAAAAGGAAAAGAAAAATCTTCCTTGGAAGAAAATAGCTTCTGTGAAAGTCTCAAATTATCTCTACAATTTTTCAACCACTTTGCCTTGTGCTCAATAAAAAACACTCAGGCATACCTGAAAAGGACCAGATATCAGGCAAATAAAAGAAACAGACAATGGAAGCAGAGCTACAAGTGACCCAGATTTTAGAGTTATATTGCCTTTGGAATTATCATAAATATATCCAAGGAAACACATGACGAGATGGATAATTTCACTAGAGAACTGGAATCTTCAAGAAATAATTAAATATAAGTAAACATTCTATAAATGTGTAGTACAATAGTAAAAATTTAAAATTTAGTGATGGGATTAACACCAGTTAGATGCAGCAGAAGAAAGGATTGAAAATTGGAAGAAAGTTCAATAAAATGGATCCACTGAAGCATGGAGAAAAAAATTATTTAAAAGAAAAGTATAGAATATAAACATACAAGACATGATGAAAAAATCTAACATATTTATAAGTATCCCAGAAAAAAATGACAAGATACAGAGAGAGACAGAGAAGAGAGAGGGAGAAGGAGGGGTAATGATACAGAGATAATAATGAAGAGAAACTGGCTCATAAATTTCAAAATTGATAAAAGACAATGTCACATATTTAAGAAATTCTATGCATCTCAAGCAGAATAAGAACAACAAAGTACACAAGTACATTATAGTAAAACTATTTAAAACCAATATCCACAACAAAAAACACCTTTAAAGTAAATACTGCAAAATATTTAAAAATGTGAATGGAGTTGCTTTCCTTGAAGTTCCTCTGCAATTATATGAACACACATGGTCAGTGTTGTCTTATATACTCTTCTATTAGCCTGGGACAGAGCGGGGCAGATCCACAAACATTTGTTGGGTGTCTTTATGTGATTTATTGAGACATATAGGTAAGAGAATAGTAAACTTTGCCCCTCAGGCTTCTCTTTACTTCTTTTCACATCTCTTGACTTCCTTAAAGATCCCTTTTAGAAAGCCTCTCCAT